>NC_134370.1:27549621-27852651 GCF_035582795.1 Mycteria americana
GTATCAGTCTCTCCTCTTCGCTGTAATTTTTTAAGACACCAAGTCCTGCGTGTGTCCAAAGCAATTTGATAGCTGTATGCACTGATACCACAAAAATTATTATTATTCATTTTACACTGATGAAAACGATGTCCCCATGCATTTACTGTGGCCAGCTTTCTTTCCATCCCTTCCCTTAGCACAGCAAAAATGTAATTGAGAACTACCACCCTTGGGATTTGTGAACTACTAAAACATGCATTTCCTTCTTTGGGATTGAGAGCCTGCTTCCATTCACTTACTATTAGACATTTCATTGGGAATACACCTCTGGACACTTGCCGGAAACTTCCTGCATTTTTTTAGCCTGGCAACTCCAAGAGATACCACAAATCTGAGATCATCAGAAGACACAGGTACTGCAAAACTAGCACTGGGTATTTTATCAAGTTTAATTACTGCTCAGCGCTGCTGAAGACCTGTACTTTTCCTAATGTGACTTCTAAACGCTGCCTGCTTTTTCATCTGCACAATTCAAGAAATCCTACAACAAGGCTTGCGAAGCTACCCTGGGAACTAATAACAGGTCTGGAAAAACCCAGACATGCTGCTCTACTTCTCCCACTCTTCAATTTTCAGCGACAGAAGGGAGTGTAAATTGTACTTAATTGCAAAATTGTCAGTTCAGTCCTTGAGTCAGTAAATTACGCTTTTACAATTTCTCCTCTTTCTCCCCTCTCTCCTTTTCCAGGGAATGCACACTTCCAGCATTATTTCTCATCTCCAAGCACTTCTACTGTCTTCTTCCCCTACCTCACCCCACAGCCTCCGGAGCCCCCCTTTCTTCTCACTTGCTCCTACAGGACACCACACCCCGCCTCCACATCTCACACCCTTCCTCCATACAGTCTCTCGGCTCCTCACTAGCTCAAGTTCTCACTCCTGCTCATGAGCTCCACTCACCAGTCACCAGTCAATGTTTTGTGGGGACTGGTCAACACTTTGGGGGGGGGACAGGGAAGAGGGAGCACAAGGCGGAGGCCCCAGCACCGGCCCCGAGCAGTCACACTCCCAGCTCCTCAGGGACAACCCTGAGAATTACTGCGTTTCTTGTGGGTCTCCTGGGTGCTGCCAGCAAGAGAAGTGGGTCCCAGCTCTCAATCTCCTAAATTCATACATACAGAGCTTGCCTTTTGTGTTTGTTGTTAAATATGCTGAAAGACTTTGCAATATTTGAAGGTAAACTTTGTGACTTCAAATCTGACTGTCTGAAACAACTCGCTCTTTTTTTTATGAAGCAGAGGGAGGAAGTTGATATAATCCCTCTAAAAAGCTATAAAAGTTTGCATTCTAACTTTTTCCTACTCCTGTAAATGCCTACATTTACTTTTTGGACAGGAAATTAACATTTGATCTCTGACCAAACACAGTTAGAAAAATAAGTCTTATTAAATAACAGAAGGAAAACTTTCAAAGTCAATCTACAACCATCTTCCTTCTTTCCTTCTTGACTCCTTGAAGACTTTTTTTAAAAATTAAATCAATTTGTATTTTTACATTTTTAAGTTTTAAAACTTAAATTCCGATCCTGAAACTGTTAAATAAAACACCTCTGAAGCCTAACACACTCTGCGTTTAAAATCCAAAATGGTGCTAAATCCTTTTAGTAAAAAAAGGCATTATGTTATGCTTAAGCTTACAGACGCACGCTCACTGATTGCAGCTGTATGGGTACAGAAAAGCAGGAGACTAACTGCTAATATAAAAGGAAACTGAGAACCTAAGTGTTTAATAGTTGTGAAACCAGCAGCGAAGCTCCTTAAGTTCAACAGTCTACTCAGCTTGAGCATAAAGCGCTAGGAGCACCTTTGTAGCCCCACATGTTCATCTCAAAACCAAATTCCAAGCTTGACAACCAAACCCACCTTTTTCCCCACTTTTTTTAATACCACAAAAATGTCAGTACAAAGCTCTACATTATCTGAAGCAGTCTAAAGACTACATAGTTTCATTAGATTTCTGTTCTAGCCCTTTAATTACATTTAAAAGAAAATGCATCTTTAACAGTACTTGTCACGATGAAGTATCTTCCACTGTATTCTTGTCTTGGACACATTTTATGTCACAAAATTCACATTATATCAACTATAAGAATGAAATAGTATCTGCTTAGCAAGATATCTAAGGGAGAACTGAATGCTCAGAAGCCATTTATTTCCACATTAGAAGGGGTACGTTGTTCTATCAGGATACAGGATTTCTCACATGCATGATGGAGGCAATTTGCCAAATCAAGTATTTAATAATAATCTATCAGTTCACTCCAAAATAAATAAATAAAAGCACTTGGCACACTACTTAAAGAATTAGTCCCTGTGCAAAGTACTGGGAGATTTTAAATCAGCCAAACAGTCACTTTCACATGGACAGAGCCAATTTCTCACAGAAACATTTACACAAAAGCGTAATGTAGTAATCGAAGGTCTTACTCAAGGAAGAACTAAAGTCTCTGAACATGACTAAGTGAAACAGAGCAAATCGCACTTTGTTTAGCTTCTGCTTTGACAGAAGGTAGTTTCCTGTAAGATTTTGCACTCTGTTTACTAACACTGTTAGGCACAGTACTCTCAAATTAGAAACAAAATAAGCTTAAAAAAAATATATACATTTTATTGGAGAAACTGTCATCCACAAACCACTATACCATGTTAGGTTTAAAATGAGCAGTTAGAAACTGCTATAGAAGACAAATACATTTAAATGGGGACTGAACTGAGGGAAACTCTACAAAGAAAAGCAAGCTCCTTGTAACGTAAAGACAGAGTTATCCATAGTGGAAGTCTTTTGGCAGTTACTAGGACGCCAGTTCTTTCCCTTTAGCAGTCAGACCAGCTGTTTACTTCCCTCCATGTTGTGTAGATAAATACTTATAAAAGTGTCAGCTCTACATTGTCCAGCCAGCCACAAGAACTGTTGATATAAATAACAGCCTGAGATTCATTCCGAGTTTACATATCACCTTTTAAAGTCCAACAGGAGGTGATATTTAAAATGAGAAGGAAAAAAACAACAGTAAAACACAAAGTAATGGTACACATCGCACACATTAAAATGGAAGGAGAATCACTCGTGCTAGCGTAGCGAGCAGACTGTATGCTGAATTCTGCAACTTTGAACAAAATTATGTTGCTGATTACCCTCCCATTTCCCTCACAACAGCAGCACACTGGAAAAAGAAATTAGCAATCACTACTACAAGACATTACTGGTTATAGATAATTTTCATCTCCAACAAGCATTCAGGGGATGTACTTTATATTAGCTTCCTTTTCCAAACAATACTAAAATTAAGTGTACCACTGTAAACTGTCATTTCTTCATATACTAATGGTAATTTTAAAAGTTAATTCAGCTGGATAGGTTCAATTAAAGTGATGTTTAAGATACATATTTTTTTCCTTTAAGAATAGAGGCATTTTACGTAATCTATGCTGAGGACTCTTTCACTTCAGTATTTTAAAACCAGAATCCAACAGTCCTCCTTGCTACCACGTTTACAGTTTCCTACTACACCCAAAGAACAAAAAGCAGTTTGACTCATCAGCCTTCAACATCCCCAGTGAAAAGGTGTAAAACTCCTAAAAGGCACAAGAAGAGCAGATGGGTGGTCAGACTTCCTACAGGGAGATATTAGAGTAAAACCCAATTACATCTGAATACAGGTTCAAACAAGAACCTTTCTACTGCAGTTACACTCAAACACTAACACTTTGCATAACACATCCAGGACAAACTCACACGTAGACCAGGATTTTTCGGAGGCGTTCAGTGGGCACACAAGCAGCCTCATGACTAGTTACCATGAGACCTCCTCAGGCAAGTAAAGTTGGAATACATACAACAGTGTTTGAAGGCTCAGGTCCTTTACCTTCCTATATGCATGATGGTTTATTCTTAAGCTCACTGTTATTAATCTCCGGTGTACTAATTTGTAAACACATTTATCACAAGGGAAACAAAACCATGACTCTCAAAGTTAGCTCTTTATTACTACTGATAAATGAAAGCAATAAAATTTTAAAAGCCACCACATCACGGGAACATCCTTTCCCACACAGATGTTAATTTATCTCAGATTAGCCTCATGAACACATTCAGTCAAGGAGGATATAGTTCATTTTACCAAGCACACTATTTTTCCCTCGAGAGCTCTGCGTTGCGAGACATTTTGCAATTCCAACTTGTATTTTAAAAATAAAGAGCATTACTATATCCAACGCCTACTTCATTTTTTCCTGCCATTCATGTTTTACACCTTTGTTTATAAGGCTGGGGAATGTTAGTAGCCCAGTACCATTAATGCATCTTCTCAACAAGACAAGACCGAGCATTAATCTAATCATACAAAAACATCATGGGTCCCATTCTGAAAGGCAGCGAGTGCCCTCATCTCCTATTGATGTCAGACCACATAATGTTAGAAGTGCTGAGGTCTATTGTTCGGTCCATTTTTCCCCATCCTGTGAGGTCCTGCCATACAGTCATTAGAAAAGGCCATACACGATAATGTTTTGTTTTATATCAGTGTATAAGACTCTCACGCATTTTTTTGTGTTTACCAAACTCCTAGCATCAACAGGATAATTCAAATAAGGGCAGAGTACACAGTGCAACTGCACATGCAAGCACTATTTTCCAGACGGAAGCAGCTCTTAAAAGGTTTTATTTTCTTAAAGAAATGGTATCGTTTATAAGAGCCAGAAAGCTCTCCAAATGCAGTTCCTTATGTAAACAGGTAGTCACCCTGCGATTCCCAAATCTGGAAACAAAACCAAAAAGAGACCCCACATTTCTGAATCAGTCAACTTGGACACACACTGGAAGAGAATACTTACACATCACTTGGACAACTGCACATTCTTTATCTGTAATCTATAATACAGAATTACCATTTACTTCAGTTGAAATATTTCTCATCTAGAAACACAGCTGCACTCGCAAGGCCTCGTGCATTATCACCCAATCTTTTTTATTAATTATTATTATTATTTTAAAGCCTGGTATTGTCCACATATAAGTAGACTGTGGCTTGTTTTGGAGGGAGGAGAATAGGGGAAGACCTGTGGGTCAAAGCCCAACTTAGTTGAGAAGGAGGTTTACACTCAAATTCTTCTCGTCTGGATTTTCTGTTAAATCAATTGTTTGCCTGTTCTAACCACCAAGAAGAGTTACAGTAATATAGCCTCAAACAAACATATGTTTGTCCGGAGAAAAATAGTTACAGTATTTATTCAAACGCACATCTGCTGGAGTCCTGCCAGCCAGCCTGTTCCAGCAGACTGGCTGCAGGGGGGAGTTTCACAGTTTTGCCCAGCCAAGAAGCGACAGTTTTAACAGCACCGGCGGTCCCAGAGGAGCTCAAGGGAGGAAAACCCCTTCGGGTCCGGTCTTCCCCAGCCCCCAACTGGCACCCGGCTTCGGGGGGGAGGGGGGGGGGGCGGCAAGAACCAGGCTGGGGTGGCCTCTCCTCTAAGGGCACCGCACAGCATCCGCGGCACCTCTCGGGGACCAGCACCAGCGCGCCCGCCAGAAGAGAAAGGAAAAGGGGTCGGGAGCACAAAACAAGAACCGAGAGCCCAAGGGCAAACACGGGCGAGTTCCACCCCCGCGGAAGAGGAGGACCCGCGCCCGCCCCGCTCCCTTCCCACCTTCAGGAGGGGGCCCCGAGGGGCCCGCGCTGCCCAGCCGCTCCCCTGCCCCAGCGGGGGTGGGCGGGGGCAGCCGTTGCCCTCCTCCTCCTCCGCCCCCGCACCTTCCCCGGGCCCCGCGCCCCCGGCCCCGCTCACCGGCGGTCTCGGCCGCCGCCGGCGCCCCCGCCACGCCGTTCAGGTAGAGGATGGAGAGCAGGTGGGGCTGCGTCTTCTCCAGGGCCACTCGCAGGTCCTGGAAGTGGTCCCGCTCCTTGGCCAGCAGCAGGGCGATAAGCAGCTCGGCCTTCCCGCCGCCCGCCGCCTCCAGGTCGCGCAGGTCGCGGGGGCCGAGGGCGCCGGCGGCCTCCAGCAGCTCCACCACCTTGTCCACCTCGGTCATGGCCTGCGCCAGGCTCTGGCGGCACTGGGCGAGCAGCTCCTTGTGCTTCGGCTCCATGGCCGCGGCAGGCCGCCGCCGGCCAAACTTCGCCCGCCGGGGCCGCGCACCGCCGCCGCCCCCCGGCCCCGCCGCTCCGCCACCGCCGCCCCCGGGGAGGCGCGGGCCGAGGGGGGGCGCCGCCGGCCGCCCTCCTCCGGCAGCCGGCGCCCCCGCGGCGGCCCCCGGCGCAACTTCGTCCCGGGGAAGAGGCGCGGAGCTCGGGCAGGACCTGGGTCGAGGGCGGCTTCGCCTCTTCCTCCTCCTCCTCCGGGCCGGGAGCCGCCGCGCTCCCCCTCAGGCAGACGGGGGGCGAGCCGCCGTCAGGGGCTGCTGCTCCTCTTCCTCCTCCAGCTGGCGCCCCTCTCGCCTCCTTTCCGCCCCCCCGGGCGGCGAAACAACTTCTTCTCCTCCTCCTCCTCTCCCCTGCCCCCGGGAGGGGGACAGCCGGGAGCAGGAGCTGCGGGAAGGGCCGCCGCCGCCGCCTCCCGGGCACCCCCCACCCCCCCGCGGGGCAGCCCAGACAACTTCTCTCCTCTGCTCGCTTCAGGCCACACGGCCGCGGGGCGAAAGGGGTGGGGGGAGACGGCTTCAGCTCCAAGCGCCTCCTTTCATTCGCGGGCGCACGCAGCCATATTGGTTGCACAAGGCTGCCGCCTGCGCCGAGACGGAGCTGCGGCAGCGCATTGCCTGCCCGCCCGCTCCTCTCTTCGCCTCCCGCCGACGCGCCGCGGCGGCAGCCTCTCCCCCGGCCCGGCCCTGACCGCCGCCCGCCTCCCGGCCGTCAGTCAGGGGCTCCCCGCCGGCCCCCGTGGGGCGCGGAGGCGGGGCGCCGGCACCCGGGCGGGGCGGGCCGGTGGGGAAGGGCCCGCGCCCCCCTCCTCCCCGCCGTGTCGTTCTCCCCCTCGCCGCGGTGCGGGGCGGCCTGCGGGCCGTTCCGCTGCTCCTCCCTCCGGGGAAGAAGCGGCTTCGCCGGGGCAGGAGGGGGCGGCCGGCCCCGGGTGTCTCGGCGGTGAGACAAAGGCTCCGCTGCGGCGGCGCGGCGCTGCTCCCCGGCGGCGGGGACGGGGGCTGCCGGCCTCCCCCGCCCCGGCGGCCCGGAGCCGGCGGGGCCGGGCCGGGCCGGGCCGAGCCGAGCCGAGCGGGCGGCCGCGGGGCGTGCCGCTGCCCTCTGCTGGAGCCTGGGGGCCCCGCGGGAGCGGCCGCCTGTTGGCCGCGCTGGCGGTACGGCCGGGGGCTGCGCCGGGCGCAGCTTCAGCCGTCGAGGTTTCTTTCGTCCTAAGCCGGAGAGAGCAAAACATCAAAATAATAGCGGACCGTTTGGGGCTTTGTCCATTAGCATTTACAAAATGAAAGTTTTCAGACAAAAGATCTAAGCGTTAGTAATACCTGTTGGCCCGTCTTCCCCCCAAATGTAGTTTCACCAGTGTTTCGTGAACAACCAGAGGCCAGGTAATTTACCAGGAGACTAGGGATGTGTCTGTGCTCAGCGGCAGCAGCGGCAGCAGCAGCAGGATGTAATTGTTTAGCAAAGAAAAAGGAGAATAACAATGTTTCTCTTTGAAGGTAAACAGTCTGCCAATATCACTTGCACCGAATGGTACCTTAATTTGCAAACAGCTAGGGCAACGGACTGCAGAATGACCAAGCAATTATAATCTTCAATTCACATTTTACATGCAAGACTCTCATCTTGCCGTGTAGGTACGGTTCTGATATGCTGCAAAAATAATGGTGGCTGTAATGACACAGAAAGGGCATTACCGGTATTTGTATTAACCCCGTTACATCTAGTAGCAATTGAAATTATCGGAAAGCCTCCTGTCCAAACACTTCTATGCTTTATTTAGTGTCCAGAGAGCTGGACTCAAGTGAGGTACAAGGGGAAGCAATTGTTCCCTAAAATTTTCTGTTAACACACCCATTTGAAGAATTCAGGTGCTGAACTGAGTTTCAAGTCACATTATGTGGTTCAACAGATGATGAGGATGATGTCTCTCATATGTGAAAACAGCCTTGGGTTACGTGCATGATCATGGTATGCATTCTACTGCTATTAGTGGAGGCAGATACAGAATAAAGGCACTTAGGGATTTTTCTCAACCTTAAAAGTAATTATTTAAAACAATACTTGGAAGTATGGCATGATTTTGAAACAAGTTTTTTTCACGTTTGGTCCATTGTTACTTACGCTCTTGTAGATTCATTTCTTCTAATTTTGCATCTGTGGTTCTCTTAGCAACTTTACCAGACAAAATACATAGAGTTCAGCTTTGTTGGCTAATGACTAATGTTGTAAGTTCCTGCAAACTGTGTTCTTTCTAGACTATTTAAATTTATCAGAAAATCTGCCTATTCCTCTCCAAGTTGGGCAGAGTTTAGCCAGTAAAGTGATCGTACCTTCCATAAATACTAGTTAATGCCGGTATGCATGAATTGTTGTCTTTAACTCAGCAAAGCAAAGTTGAAACAGAACAGAGTGAAAAACTACCCGTAAGAAGTGAAACCTGCCTCGTGTCACCTAGTGCACAGCCGAAGCAGACGCCGCTCTCAGCTGGCGCCGAGGCAGTCCCCTTCTGTGCCTGCGCCGGAACTCAGGGCAAGTCATCGTGCAGTTGAAAGCTTTCGTAAGGCAAATGCACAAGAGGACTGAACAAAGATTGCACAAATTATTCAAGTATTTCCTAGTTTTTAAGACTTCCTAATCTCAGCAGTCCTTTAACAATATTGTTTTATTGTGTGGGTGCTTATACAGTTTACTGTTAGGACAAGGAAACAAACCACCAAATTTCTTTAAGGGGCATTATGGTAAGAGCCCTGTTTTAAATCTATGCAGCAGTCCTCCACTACTTGAAACAATAAAGCACGATCTTGGTTTTCGTCCTCTGCCTGACTCGGCACTCTGGTCCGCGCTCTTCGCCAGAGGTTGCAGTAACACAGGAATGGCATCGTTCGGGCAGGGCATAACTTGGGTATCTTGAGTCCCATTCCAAAGTCTAGAGGGAGGTGTGCCTTGGCCAGTGTTTGCTCTGGACTCGATTTACTCCTGCCTTTCCCAAATGCATGTCTTAGTCCTTTGCCTTCTCTTCCAAATAAAACATCAGTCTTCTCATCCTGCAATGCCTGCCTTGCCTTTTGCTTGCAGATCCACATCTCCTATTGCCATTGCTCAGATAGTGCCAGGTAGCAGGTAATCCCTGTCGTATCAGGTTTCTTTCCTTCTGGCAATGCAGTTTCCATCTTTTTGTCATATCTGAGTCTCTTGCACTCCATTTTTCTTGCAAATGGCAAGTCTTCTTTGCTCTCAGATAAATTTCTCATTGCATGGATAAATGTCTCTCTCTCATGGGT
The DNA here is from genome assembly GCF_035582795.1 of Mycteria americana. Classification (NCBI taxonomy): domain Eukaryota; kingdom Metazoa; phylum Chordata; class Aves; order Ciconiiformes; family Ciconiidae; genus Mycteria; species Mycteria americana. The sequence goes on from NC_134370.1 coordinate 27,559,078, forward strand.
TCGGCCAGCAGGCAATTGCCTGTATGACGGAGGGACCTTGCTGTTACCTCAATTGCTCGACTCAGTGTAGACCTTCCCCAGCAGGGAAGTGCAGGGAAAGTCTTCATAAGACTTAGGCATATATGTCATCTTTGAAGACTCAAATTATGAAACGTATGCAAATTTATTATGCCAAAAGTTTATGAAGTGACCAAAATTCAGATCGTCACAGTACCCCAGAATCTACAACCTTACTGCCAAATAAGATGCAAACCCAATTTTCAATTAATTCCTTCCTCCCCCCAAAAGAAAAAAAAAATAGGCAAAACCCTTTGGTTCCCCTGCCAAGTTTTCAGAAAAAGAATGTATCTGTGGAATAAATTTTCAGAACTAGAATCTAAGTTAATCGAAGACATATCCCTGAAATGAATTAAATTCTGTGACTTGCACAGGCTATGCAAGAATCAACCAGGTGTTTATCAAAGTACTAAAAGGAAGGCAGGTTTTTTGTTTGTTTGTTTAAACCAAATAAAAGGAAGGATTAAAGAAAAAAAGTAAAATTAAATATGGAGCTCTGACACAGGATGTCATGGGTGCTTGTGTAAAATTGGATTCAAACCACAACTTGACAAATTAACAGAAAAAGAAGATCAGTAGATTTTTCTAAGCTTTGGAAAAGCTTTCCAAATCTTTTTTTTTTTTTTTACATTTGGAAAGTAGGCTACTGAGGATGTATGCTCTGGGCATTAGAAAAAAAATTGACTTTCTGAGAGAGCATATTAGGTTGGCCATACCTATGCCTACGAAGCCTGAGAAACATTTGGGGGACAAGATTGGGACATGGAGGCAGAAATGGGGGTTTATTTTTATTCAATTTTGTATCTTCTTTTCAGAAAGAAAAGGAGAAACACTAGAATGCAGAAATGAAGTCTTTCAAATACAGATAAAACACGCAAGGCTTAAGAAAGTATCAGACTTTGGGAATGATTTTCAAAAGCAGAAATTGGAATTTGAAAAATCAAGTTGGGTATCTGCTTGGTATATCTGCCTCTGAAAAAACCTCTCTCTGTAGATTTAAGATGGGGGCAACGAAGCACTTTTAAGTCCTTGTCTTGCAGAATTTTCTGTTGGGAGGACAGGATCATCCTCAGCACAAGCATTAGGTTTCAGCAAGCCACAGTCCTGCAGCTGAAGACTGTTTTTGTTATAAGTCTATATAACTGTGTGCAATATATGAAATCCCAGCAAATTCCACAGTATTAGCTACAGTATAAAAAAAAAAAGGCAAACGTGCAAGCCTTTGAAAATGTTAAGATCAGAATCAAAAGCAGCAAGAGCAGGATTCAACCTTTAGTACAAGACTTTGTTCCTGTAGTTGCCAATACACCTTTTTTAGTATGCAATAATCCTCATGCTTGTCTGTGCAAACTCAGCACATTTCCTGAAATATAACGTTGTGTCATACATTCACATTAGAACTAAAAAGAGATTCAAATTCACGTAATCCAGCACATAGTTCTCACTGTAAAAGTCTATCTTCTATACAGATCGGAGAACTTTAGGCTGAAGCCAAGAAGACTCTGAACATCATGACAATCAAGCAGGAAAAGGAAAGGGAAAGAGGAGAGCAGGGGAAAGAGGAAGAAGAGAAAGAGAAAGTAGAGAAAGAGAAACAGAAAAGAAAAGCCTACCTGCTTTCAAGATGGAGATGGTGTAAAACGTTGCACCTGCAATGGCAGAGACTGCACCCAGCGACTGTTCTTCTGTCTTGCAAAATCTTTGCCTCCAAAAGCCATTAGGTGACAAGATTTATATTCTACGTTGGTCATCCACATACTGAGTGACACGATTGTATTATTTTAGCGTGGTATTTTCTGATAAGGCACCCTTTAGAAACATCTGCGCTTTAAAACAGATTTCTTATACTCACTTAATAGGACTTCTAATAGGACAATAGTCTTCTGTGCAAAAAATACCTGTCACTCCTCAAATAATTCCTCCTTCTCCGCACCTGCCTGCTTACTGCTGCCCCAGTCACAGCTGCAGCTTTGCTGCTGTGGTTTTACTGGTAAATCCCCTCCCCAATATCATCAATCTAAACCAGTCAGAAATTCTAATGGCCAAAAGTAGAGGATTTTCTTTAGGATTAGCAGTTTTTTCTATTACTTTTAAATACATGGGAGACATTTTATTTGCTTTTTGGTTTTGGAGCCCTTAGGATACAGGTCTTCAAGCTTCATTGGCAGCCATGTATGCTAGAAACGGTTTTGTAATGAAAGCTAAGCTTCTCATGTAATCATATGATTCGAGCAACTAAGGGTTTAGAGAAAAATATGGAGAGATTTACAGTAAGTTAATGGAAGCTGACAACACTGTGCGGATCCTGCGAAGGAAGATTATACAGCCTCCAAGACAGGTATATGAAAAATACAAGTGATCATCAAGTTAAGATTAGAGCTGTCTAGATACAAAGTAAACACCACCGGGATTTTGTAATAGGTGTTATATAAAACACTAGCAGCTGAGCAGTTCTCAACAGAAGCTTACTTTTTCAGATTGATGTAACTGACAGACAATTAATTGGCATTTTCAGGATAGGAAGGTGCTGGTCTAATGGCCAGCAGATCAGAAGGTCTCATTTACTGATAAAAAGGAAAAAAACCCCAAACATAATGTGAGCAGACTCGGCACTGCCCAGGCAAAATATTTCGCCTGGCAGCATCGCCTCCAGGAATGGGCTCTGCCCATAAATCCTGAGGTCCTCAGCGCTCCTGCTGAAGCTGCGGACCGAGGGAGCTGCTGTCGGACTCTCACAGAAGCACAAGGATCATTTGTCTTCCTAAAAATGTGTAACCGTGGACTCCAGGAAATGGTTCAGCTCTTTCTTAAGTGAGCTCCTATGACATACAGTATGAAGGAAAGCAGACCAGAGGATTATATTGCCTTTTTTTTCCTGTAGCCTTAAAACCTATCGGTCATTTCATCTTGCACTGCACTAGGCAGTTTTCAGATAGTGATTATTTTGGCCCATTCCCACTCTGGGCAGGGGCTGAACTGGTAATTGAAATTAAAATGAAGAAGATCAGACAGTTACTTCAGTCAGCTTCAATAGAAAGAAAACACCCTCTCTGCCGAAGGTTTTAAATGTCCCCGGGCTGTTGAAAAAGCAAATTAAAAAAAATTGTTTTACTTAAGCAACTAAACATTTGCCTGTTAAAAGGGGAAGAAAAGGCCTAGGGCAGAATACCTGGCAGGAAGGGTGTTTGTTGGTTGGTTTGTTTGTGGGGGGAGAAGAAAGGGGTAGGTAAATTGGCTGCTCCTGGAGCTGTGAATACACGCAATCACTTCTGTTTCTCAGACAGCTGCTCCCAAAAACAGGCGGTAAAAGAAAACCAGCAATACTGCAGAGGCACATTAGTGGTGATCCTACAGGGCTGTAGGTATTTCAGCTTTGGTAGGGAAGGCACCCTGCAAGCACATCCCAAGTACTCCTCTGCTTAGAACAGAACTGGGGGGCGATTTAATTTTCTCTGGGAGACTGGGCTGGCTTGTGATGTGGTTAACTTCTATGAGCGAGCAGATGTTAAACAGCCCCTTTAAAAGCGGTGGCTTGCAGTTTGTTATTGGTTTCGTTTCTAGGTCAGTTTTCAAGTCAAGCCAAGAGAGGCTATTTATACCAATCATTTGCTTTTACTTCTTTTAGCACTAATGGGGAGATAAAAGCAAATGGGTGCCCTAAGCATCCCTGGGTAACTTCTATAAACAAGCCCTGCACGAGCTGGGAATTTGTAAGAAGAAAACCCAAACTGCAGACGAAGGAGGTAGACAAACGTAACAGTAAGGACTCCAGAGTAAGCCTCCGCGCAGTTTCACCATCTTCACTGCTTTTCTGTCAGCAATGAGCGTTTTCAAATTGGAGTTGAATCTAAAGCTCTTGAAGAAGGAAAGGTATTTTGTCATGTTCCATTTCATATTTGAAGCCTCAGATCTGCTAAGAAATACCTATGCACTTTTAATAGCAAGTAATTCCCCTGCTCACTGACATGCAAGGGTTTAAGAGTTGAATACATCTCAGTTACAAGCTACGTTTTTAAGGGTCTCCAAGTCAATGAAAGGCGCTAGGGATTAATCCAAGATGCTTTGCAGATAACTGTGATCCTCCCATTGATTTTAAATGGCTTTGCTTCAGATTTCTTACTCATTATCTACCAAAATATACACATTTTATTCTACCATTAGAAAATGTAGTATGTTAAAAAAAATGCAGCCAGAGAGAAAGGGAAGTTGTTTTGCTAGAATATCATTCCTGTCAGACATTAGCCTGGTGGGTATAGAAAGAGCAAAAAAAACATCTCCTCATGCCTAGCAGGCAGAAATGACAAAGCAGAGCTTTAGAAAGACTTAGGGGCAGCATGCTTGCAGAGCCACAGGAAACACTGTCTGAGACACGCAAAAATGCACGCTTTTACAGATGGTGAGCGTGGGGCAGTGCTTCAATTGTGGAACGGCTGGACTTGCAGAAAAGGGCTCCTAATGCTAAATAGAAGCCAATAATCCTTGAAAGCTCCAGGGCAGTCCAGATATCTCTAGTCCAAGCCCAAAGAGCTCCCCGAGGAAACGGAGACAGGTACGCATGCAACTGTGGTTCTCTGTCTTTCTCTAGATATGGTGCAACACCTGTCTTTTCACGCACGCCTGAAGAGTTAGTCCCATAGCTCGTCCCTTTTGCAATGCTTAAGCTAAGGGGCGAACAGAAGTGGCAGCCCAGCTCCTGAAAAAAACAGTACCCAGCAGATCTGCATATGCGCTAGCATTCTGCAGTCATCTGCTTTATGATAGAGGAGAAGCATTTCTAGTGTACTTTCAGTAACTGTATACAGTTTTACAAGTCTTTATGAAAACCAGACAAATGTAGATGGTCAGAAGGTTGAAAAATATGCTGGTCTTTAAGCAGATCCTGTGTGTCATACCCATAGCTAAAACTTTAACTGCTATTTGACAGTGATACATTGATTTCTGTTTATATAAATACTGCATAAATCCCATATGCTTCTGATTTGAGAAGAAATTTTTACTTTTAACACTGCAGAATATTCCTTGGGTGGGAGGGGGAAATGACTTTTGTAGGAGGTAAACACAAGACTGGGATTACAGTGAGAATAAAGTCAAAGAGGAACCCTTGTACAACTTGCTATAGTCAATTTGCTCAGGCAAAGCAGACTGGGCCAAGATGCAACTAAAGACTGAGGGGTGTTGAACATGACAAAAATACTGGACTTAACTAAAATCAGTTCTGAAAACAGTAACTAACATGAAGTGAAGTAACTCCTAAGTTACACTCTAATTTAGAAGGCAAAAGGAATACAGGCTCTGCGCCAGTCTACATGCCTTGGCAGGGATGGGAAAGCCATCAGAGACTTCCAGAATGAAATAATGTCTCAGCTTGGCACAGTGGCAGCTGCATTACCAGCTTCCACAAGGTTTGGTCATCCAGTTTAGACTGAGCTACAAATCTTCAACACATCTGTATTTTTTCCCCTCATAACACAAATGTAAAAAATTAAACATTCAACAGTTAACGCTGACTAGTATTTTTTGAAGAAAAATGCCATAGAAGTAATTTGGAACTTAAATTATTATAAATGCCAAGATTTGTCAGAACTGAACAGCACACAAAAAAACAACTCCCAAAACAAAGAGAAAATGCCCACCTCGATACTAAACACAAAAGAACATATACAGCATGGCCCAGAATCAGCAGAAACATCTGAGACAAAGACCTGAGCATCACAGAAGCCTTAAAAAGGATTTAGGTTAAAATGATTCTTTCTGGCTCAAGTCTGCAGCAGTGATGTTTATAGAAGTGTTCTGCAACTGTTTGAAACTTATAAAGATGCATTAACTGGTGGGAGTTTGATGGATAGAAATATTTAATATAATGCATATATCAAAGCTCATCCAGTTCTGCCGAGTTAGAGTTCTCTAATTGGTTTCCAAGGGACTTGGATTAAGCCCCAGTTTGGTAATAAAAATACTGTGCAAAGGAATAACTGAAATAAAAAGTCTCCAAGTCTGCTAGGGATATTCCATGAAGGACAAATACACTTCATCAGCAAGGCAAGCCAAATATTATCCTTTTTACTATGGGCTATTTGTACTGTTAGAATTTTTTTCCCTTAACTCATCTTCAGAGCTGCCACCCTCCCCCTCCAAGAATATTAATGGCAGCAAAGAGCTTCACTGCTTTGCCTCTCCTTTTCCTGCTGAAGTCAGTGTCTGTCTTGCCGCTGACTTCAAGAGCAGCAACTTCCAGCCTTTTCCCACTTTCTTTGGAAGAGGAAAGAATAAAAAGAACTGTACACGGCAGATGCTAATCACATTGTTTAATCCACACATCCTGGCAATAAAAACCTAGGCAGACAAGTACATGACATTTACTAAGTCTTTTGTATAGCGCGTAAGTTTTCCCAAGCACGCTCCCTTCACTCACCTCGATTCTATCGTCTCCTCTCACAACCATGTTGCTAAGGAAAGACTATTATCATTTAATAGTCTTTAATAGACTGAGTACAGAGAGCCTAAAGATTTCCCCAGGTCATACAAGTGTGCGGCAGCAACAGTTAACTGATTCTACGTGTGCCAACTACCTACCGAGCTGCTGGGCTGATCATCGCTTGTCCTTATTTTTATTCTCAACAGAATACATACAAACACAAGCAAGGGAAACAACATTGGTGTCAGGTAAGTGGAAAGGACCAGAAGCAGGCTAAAGAGAAAAGTAAGTGGAGAATTAAGCAGCTGAATACAGTTTGCAGGGCTGACAAAGAGCCACAGGAAGCAGGGATGCCTTTCATTTCAGTTTAGAGTACGAATACATTCCCTTATGTAATAAGGTCATTTTTTCAGAAGTTATTTGACCATAATTGTAATTTTGATGGCAGTAAATTTCCACATCCAGATGTGCTGAGGAGATATTTTTTCCTTGTGTGGTTTAATTATCCTCCAGGCAAAGGTTCCCAGTAACCTTGCATGGCTCCGTTGAAGCCAGCCAGTGGCACAGTATGGTTGACATAGCCCTGCTGCAGGGAAGCGGTGTCACCAGCAGTGACAGTCACTACGGGCCCAGAAGGGAGGAATCTGCGTGAGAAACAAGGACAAGGAGAAAGAAATAAATGTAAAGGGGAACTAGAAAATGCACAGCAGTGGCATAAGTCAGAAGAACTAAATATCTTCTTAAAAATGCAAGTTTAAAGGAAGCCTCTGATGTAACCGGAAAGTATCTGCATGAGCTGAAAATCTGGACGAAGGGCATACAGGAAAGGGAACGAGTTGTTGCGTGGGCTTGTCACGGTACCTACACATACAGCAAATATTTTAGCATCATTACGTTGGAAAAGTGCAGGGGTCAGGATAAAGTAAGGAGCGAGGTGTGTCCTTCCTTCCAGTGTGTGCGTGAAAGAGATCCCCTACCCACTGCGCCCTTCAGCAACGAGTCACACAATATCACTGCTGGTGCTTCAAGCCTGCACCATGATATGGCCAAGGCCATCCTCGTCACTCCAAAGACAATCAGCAGTTTACAATAGAGATGCTGTGAATCAGCCTGAGTCAAAGAATCCCCTATCTGTGACCGTGTATTACTCAGGCTGAAGGACTTCATTCTGTAGAAAAGGGGACTTTAAGAAGCAACTCCTATATGAAGTAACAGAAGAGAAAATAATACCACAGGATTCAAACAGGGATGAATCACACCACACTGCTAACCAATTCTTCTCAGAAACCCACAAAATCCTGAATAGTAAATCAAGTCAAATAATTTTAAAATCTCCCTTACACCTAATTCTGGCATTTTCTGGGACTCCTAAAGTTTACCGGCACAGTCTCGCTATTGCTTTTGCATTTCTTGGAAATTAATTTTCTTTATTCTCCTTTTAAAAATCTGCACAATTTAACATTTAAAAGGGGTACATGCAGATAAAATCGCCATACGTATTGAAAGATTAGCCAACCAACACCCCCTTTCACAAAAAGGAGAATAAAATGCCTGGGGCTAATAATCCAGATACCTGCTGCTTTCATAACAGCTTCATTTCTGGTCAACAGTGTCTCCAACTGACAAAACATAGCCATCATGGAGGAGAAAAGAACTTGGTAGGAAATCCTGTGGGGTACCCCCAGCTTTCTGTGGACCATGAAAGTCTCAGTCACAGAGGCACCTACACGTCCTCTTTTATCCATGGACTAAAACTCCTCAGCACTATCCAGCTTTGAAATCAACAAGACCATAGCACTGTGATGGCAGACATTCATTGCAAATAGTCGTCTTTTTTTAACCACAACAAAAATCTATATAGAATAGCTTTCCTTTTCAAACTTTAGTCAATTATCCATCTGATCTTCATAGATGTCGTAGCCTCTCTTCTAGTGGGAGACACAACACTAGGAATTTAATTGATGTAATTTCGGTATCTTGGCCCAGTAGCAGGACTTACATATTATTAAAAATTCCCCGAATAAGGATTTTCCAGGAATGCTTCTGATCTAACTGCAGGTATCAACACTAAAAGACAGATTCCTATTTGCCCCCCAACTATAGACATGATCTTCCTCGTGGACTGTACCAGAACCCAACATGCACAGCAGTTTTTACACTGAACTGTAGCATATCACTGTAGTTAAGGACCTGTAATTGTGTACAGTTGGTCGAAAGAGTATGATAACCAAACAGATACGATAACTGAAGGAAATAATTCACAGTTATTACTCTTTATTAATAGTCATCTAATGAATGAATGATGATTTAACTATCAGTTGTCACAGCCAGTGGACAGCAATCTCCAGTAGAAATGACGAAATCTTAGTTCTCAGGAACACACATCCTTTTTCCAGCTATTTCCATCACTTCACTGGGACTCCTTGTAGAGATTGCGAATATCTGTGTGTCACTTTAGCTAGCTGGCACCTTTCTGTTTCCCCCCCAAACAGACAGGAACTTCCACTCTGCTTCCATAGCCCCTTGCTTAACTTTGCATTCCCTGTCTTTTCAGCTTTCTTCCCTCTATCCTCAACACCTGCAGAACCCACCCTATTCCCGCACAGCGTCAGTCACACCTACCATCATCGCTTCCAAAAGGAACATGCAATTATTCCTGATTTGGCAGGCTTGGACTCAGGAGACAGACTCTTTGGACTAAGAAACACCTTTTACCATCTGATGCACGCAGTGGCTTTACATATGACTAGAAGAAACTGCGGTGGGTAAGGCAACGCTGTATTCAAAGCGGCTCATGGCCAGCAGAATCCCTAAGCACGGCCAGTCAATGCTAAGTTCCCGCTTACAAGACCACTGTGAGTTGAGTTACACATATGATAGGAACTAACAAAGCTACAGGCATCCCTGTAGCTTCCAGGCATTAAAGTGGAAGTCATCTTTCATAAATCTTGCTGTTTTCAGCTGTCTGTACACAGACAGCAAAGACCACCTGTTTCATATTATTTTCAGTCCTAAACACTGGTCTCTTGCATCTCTCAGCATCACCTTCAAGTGTTTTTACTACAGCCTTGCTTTGGGGTTCTGCAGCAGCTGAAGAATGCGAGATGCTACCCAGTGAGCTGCCAGAACTTCATGCTTCAGAGAAGCTCTCGGAGCTATAATTAAGTACTCACTGTAGAGAATGAATGCAGATTGTAACAATCACTGCTGCATGGAAAATGCTGTGACAAAAGACACATCCCCTTTCGCAGTGCAGATACGCTGTTCTCCCACTTGCCAGGAGCAACTCGCTGTGTTCCTTTGGGAACGACTACGGCCTTCTACTTAAGTGCTACTTTTTCTGTTTGTTTGTTTGGGGGCAAAAGATAAGCAAGTCCTTACTAATTTGTGAAAAAGCATGTCTGGACTCTGCTTTCTCCTTCTTAGGAAAATGAATTCCCTTAACCTCCTTCCTCATGGATATGATTTTAACAGGTAACCTTCCTTCTCATAGTTGTATTTCAGCTCTGATATTGCAAAAACACATTTTTAATAGAAAAATAAAGAATTGCTACCCAAACACTTCTTTTCCCAAAACAAAACGCTGCTCTCTAGTGGAAGATGGTGATATGATCTCATTTCATTAGAAGGAATGTTTTATAATTTTCATTTAATCAGTTACAGGAAACCTTAATTCATTTTCACAAGCACTGGCATACAAGAGTAGTAGGGCTGGTTTGTTTTATTTCATTCTTTCAGATTGTCCTGTGAGATTTTGGTATTTATTCCTCAAGATAAATTTGCTATGCGTTTATATCAATACTGTAATCCCATCCAAATAACTTGCCAAGTATTTGTGCATTAAAATATTAATACATTTTCCACTTTGATCCCTTTTAGTTTTTCTGTTCTTAGACAATATAAAAAACACAGGCCAATTTTTCTTATGTTTTTTCCACATATTTAATTACTGAGAGACTTTTCTAGGTCTGAATGCATAGCTTTAGCTAACCATTTTGAAGATACAACAGTCATCAGTTACATTCACAGAAGAATTTAGGCAAATATGCAGATACTATGAAAATCTTTATCCTGTTTGCTATGGGTTTTTAAAGACATTCCTGTCTACAAGCAGAGTCATCCAAAATTGAGGAATTACCTGTTGCAGTGGTTATTTCAGCTTATACTGAAACAGTGACAAGTGGTCAGACATCACGGAGTATTTGTCCTGAAGGACCCAAATTTTATCCTACTTGTAGTTAATTTATAAAATACAGCATTCATTTGCCATCCTTTTTTTTTTTCTTAAAAAAAAAAAAAAGCATAGTTAAAGCAAAAAAGGAATAGCCCTCCATACTAAATTTCTTCAAGTTATGGACCAAAGCAGTTCTACATTTATTCCCAGTTTCCCATATTCACAACAGGAAATCTATATAGGACATGCTTCCGTTTTCTTATATCTGCAGGTAAGAGACATGTGTAAAGCAGTTTCCCAATAAACATACTAAGAAAGTACTTTATCACTTTTTTTTTTATGAATTGTCTTTTCAAAAAAATTGCTCTCTGCTTATTGGTTTATTAATTAATTTTAACTACAATTTTTGCCTGCATACTTCTTGCACCTTAAATACTCTTCCCATCAAACACAAATACTATGGGGAGAGAACAGTAATTTGTCAAAGGATAGAAGTTAAGCAGTCACAGATTGCTAATCAGTGTAAACCTCATCTCATGTAACAATTATAATCCTGCCAGGTCTGTATCTAATCTTCTGTCAAAATTATGTAGGCTGTATACATTGGAGAATAATATTATACAGGCTTGCAAAAGCACTCCAGCGTAACTTCAACCACCGGCAACTGAAGCCGCACACCCTACCCAGACAGCCCTGCCCAGCTCCACAGCAAACGGCTGCGGCCCACGGACATGTGCCTGCCTTTCCCGAATGTTCTTAGCTGCATCTTGCCATCCATACAGCTGTCACAGAAACGTATTTCACAGCAAATACCTAACCCTCCTGCAATAGTCTCAGGAAGCAGAGCTTTACGTAGCTTCGGCATTTGATTTCTTCGTTGTCCTCTCCCCCTTCACTTACACTTCTGCTCATGTTCTGCTCTGTTCCCGTTGCTGAAGAGATGCTGCCCTCACCGCCGAGCTCAGCCCATCCCTTGCTACGAACAGTGCACTTCAGCAGTTACTGCAGCAGTTACTGCAGCCTTCTACCTACTGCCAGGCCTCCAGGCTTTTCCATCTGAGCCGTCACCAGACTAGCAGATCGTTTTCTGCGTTCCAATCAGAGCGACCAAAGGTGCGTTTTCATTTGTTTGTTTTTAGGGCAGAGAGAGACGTACAGAAGCTGCCCCCATCTCCAAGTATCTACTGAAGCATTTTCAGAAGTAATTATTCAGCTACTCCTATTGTTAGACAGAAAGAAAAAGTGGAGATGGAAGGGATTTTTTTGACACACTACACATAAAATCCAGAAATACTAATCTTGAAAGAATACAAATTAACAATATATTTGCTTTGCCATTTACTTGAGATTAAGACACAAAACTGTTTTCAAGTTTTAGTGCAAGTCACACAGAAAAGTAGTATTTTCAGTAGACCTCACTGAGAAAAAAAATAATCAAGGATCAGTTTATAAATAATGACTTATCGAGGAGTTTCTAAGCCTGACAATTAGGGAAAAGTTTACATCTGTTTTAAAACAGATGAAAAATATGGAGAAAATTAGAAATCAGGCTATGGGTATTCATAACTAACTTAATGAATTTTGGCAGCCAATTCTTGCTTTCTTAAAAATATGCCATCAGCAGCAGCGATATGAATCAGGGTTCCCATCTCAGGCCGCCCACTTGCAGCTGGCCTTGCTGCCTGACTGCTGCTCCCTTGGCTATGCAGTTCATACTTGAGATTCTTCAGTAACCCTGCTATTCTCAGTTCAATGCCTATGTTCTACAGGAGCTGGACGACGTTTAAAATTTTACGGGCGTCTGGTGATCAAATTTGAATGATAGTACCTAATTGTTCCCGTCACCTAACGGCTAGAGATTCTAGCATTAACTTCACAAGTGTTTTTACTGTAGTAAGTACACAAACAATTCTGAGACATCATAAAAGAATCAGTGATGCTTTTCCAAGCAAAGACATGTTGGCTGTCTGGGATGTTCTGTTCTCGGGCATCTACTGTTATCTAGTAAATTTTCAGAAACAAAATTATTTCTTGAAAATTTACATTTAACTTAGTATTTAATTTCAATTAACACATTAATTAGAAAATGGAGGAAAATGTGCAAAACAGTATTTATTTTTTAAAAATGAAGCCCGCACTAAAGATAAGAAAATTAATAAAAATGAAAATTTTAAGAAATATCCCAAAGTTCCAGTTCTTTGACCATTAAAACCAACCCTCAAAATAAGCTGCTTATGAGTGAAATCCAACAGCTAATTTGTTTACTGACTGTACAGAAAGCCCAAACAATAATTACTGATTCAGAGTGCTCTTGTAAACAATCTATTTTTGGCTGAAATACTGTGAAGTGCATAGCCTACTTGGAGGGCAAGGCGTGTTTATATTTACTTTAAGCAAGATAGGTTTTATATTACATATTCATTTACGTTGTAAATACCTGAGATTTAAGCTCAATAATTCTCAACTGTCTTAATAACTAAGCAAATGAGGGAGATGGAGGTTAGGTCATCCATAAATTAATTATGCACAAATATAATCATCAATAAACAAACACAAGGTTTACACTTTCTTTATCTCTGCCTCTTTTTATTGTCATATGAAAGACAATGATAACAGATGTAATTTACTGAACAGTTTTAACACATACAAGAGAGCAAAACCACCATTTAAATAAACGCATTTCACTGGATTTACAAACAAAACAAAACAAAACAAAAAAGAAAAAAAAGAGGCAGTTACCCATTCCAATACAAACTCCACCCATTTACACCTTCAGAAGAATCTTTATTCACAAAAATACCAAGCACTTTCAGTAGAATTTCCCATGATAAAATGAAGTACTTATCCACAGGAAAGGTTTATGGGCTTTCTCTCCATTTGGCCCCTACCTGTCTTATGTCTTTAAAAAGAAATAGAGCTAGACTTCTATGCAGACAAATCATTAAGTGGCAATCTCACTGAGATCAAAGAAAATTTTAATTTATTCTGAAATTTCTATTGTTAAAAGGGAGATAGGAAAATATATATGGCTTTTAGAGCAGATACTAAATGCATTACATTCTCAATCTTTACCCTGCCAAAATCTAGGCAGAAGTATATCTTAGTGTCACATTGAAAATACAAAATAATTTGAGAATAGCTATGTTGAATTTCACATGAGGTCTTCTCTGCATGGAGGATGATTTTAAAAATAAACACAGTGGCACCTTAAGACTTAAAACTACAGATTTACGTTCTCTGAATGTAGCCTTACACTTGTCTCCATGTATCAACGAAAAGAAAAACTGCAGCACAAACCCATTCATTTTCAAATGCTAGATCATTCAGTAGCCTGCTTTTACTTCATGAGTGCAAAACTTAAGTGTTTCTCTCCAACCTTGACCCATGTTATGAGCACACTGAATGTCCAAACACTGCTGACAAGAAAACACTAAGATACTTTCCCTCCACAGCACTAGCGTAAATTTAAACATACTACACTGAAGTAATTTAAAATCTATATTCATTCTGAAAACTGCTCTAGTGGGCTAAAGATTAAAATACTTCCAAATTATTTCATGGCAATGCATGAAAACAACTTACCTTTCTACTTCTACTTTATATATTAAAATAAAACTAGGTTGTTCAGATGATCCTGCTCAATTATGAAACTTTCCCAAAACTAAGACTGCTGTAAATTACAGATTCCAGCAGTGTAACAGCTGCTATAATATGAAAAGCTATTTATAATTTGTAATGTTCTTATAACAGTCTTCTCAGAATTTAGTAGCAGCTTTACAATCTGCAGCTTCTTGCAGGTACGTCCCAAAGCAGAATCCTGGGGAGCAAAACCGTTTACTGGATAACTTGGGATAAAAGAAAAACAATTAAAAAAACGCAAGCAAAGAGCAAATATTTCAAACATTTTCAACAGCACTTCTGAAGTTTAACTCAGTATGAATTAATCAGAGGCTCAGTTCTAGCTTTCTGAAGTCTCTGTTCTTAACAGCTATAGATTGACCTCTCCAGCTCCTGTTGAAAGGCCATTTCCAAATGCACTCTGTGCAAGCTCACAGAACTCTCTTGCAGTTTTGGGGGTTTTTTAATCAAATCTGAATGCATGTGTCTAATACTGAGTTAATAACAACTTCCACCCATTAACATTAACACAAAGATTAATTCTAGCACATGGAAAAGAAAATGTTTTCAGCTGAAATCCACTTTATATTTATTTCCACTCTCTGGTGCAGAGAAGCCTCTCCTTTCAGGGTCTGTACGAACAACAGGTGGTAAACAATTGGGCAATTCTTTTGACAGTATTTAACTTACCAATTCACAGTAAGAGACACACAGAACTGATAATACATATTTCTTAATTTAAATGATGTTTTCTTGCTATTTCTTGTTTTGCTATCTTGTATTATGTCCAAGTGCTATGTAACAATGGGAATATGAAATTCATTATTATCAAATATCAGAGGCCTCCTAGGAGGGGTTGATTCTTTGTCTGCTTTGTGCAACAGTTTAAAAAGTCCCGTTCCAATATTCATCGGAATTCCCATGATGATGCACTCAGAAACACCTAGGGAAAAAAAACAAACATGTTGAACATCTGAAGAGTAAGGATTTACAAAACTAGTTTAATTTGCCCATTCTGTATGCTTTGCCTATCAAATCTCCTTGAACCTCACATATAAAGACCAAGGTCTCTTCACTAGATAAAGTTAAATGTTATGGTCATCAGATCAGGATGTTATTTAATCTGTGTTATTTAAATTCTAGACAGGAAAAATTCAACCTAACCTAAAAACCTTCTCTAGCAATGAAAGAGCTTCAGAAGGTTTGTTTTTGGAGAAGACACATTCCACTCAGTGCCAATAGAGAACTTCACGTTCGTTCTCTGACTCAGTGCTAAGACTTCAGTCAAATCTGGCCAAGTTCCCTTGAAACCCCGGCAACTTCCCAGTGAAAGAGGCATACCACTACTTTAGCTATACCACTTTTTGCGTTTTCACGATTCAAAAAGTGCTTGTTTTGAATTTAAAGATTTAGTCTGTCCCAACTATTTTTGATAGCTATAACATTTTCACAGCAATGTGCTGACACATTTATATTCCAGATCTACTGATGTATACAACTTTTCCAAAGAACGTTCCACATTAAAAGCAAACTATCAGATACCAGTGTTTTTTCCTCTGCATAGCGTTATGATCCAAATGACACTTTTGCACATTCTCAGAAGTGTAAGAATATTGTCCTTCATGTAAATGTTTAAGAAAATAACAATAAAAAGCTGTACCTTTGAATGCACAAAGGATGAAAATCAATTTGCTTCAAATTCTGGCAAGATTTGATTGATAATTTAAATGTGGATGAATGAAGATTCTGTGTTTTTGCTCTTAGACCATTGCTGAATTTCTACTACATATTTTCCAACATTATGCATTTAAAAATCTTGTGCAAAATATAATGCTTAGGAGTTACTGTACATTTAGGCCCACTACTTTGTACAGCCCCTACAGCATGCAGGTTACAATAGATAAAGGAAATACCTTTCTAACACCTAGTAGAATAAAACTTACTTGGTTTTGCACAACAACCTTTCAACCTGAGCCAATCACTGAACCATGGAAACTGCATTTAGACTTTGGGAATCCTTCTTCGCTTGCAATACTTCCATGTATACAACCAGAAGCCCTTCCTTCCCACCTCCCTTTTGCCTCATGGACAAAGTAATAGTTTGCAGCATCTGACAGCAGTCACATATAGCAGGAAATGTTCGGACAGAACATGCCGCTGTAACGACCAAGTGTATGTTATATATCTGCTCAGACTAATGTATACTAGAGGCCAACGACAATCATATCAGACAGGTGAAGATAATGATGTTGTTGATAGCAGAAGAATTGCCAGGACAGCACGCTCTGCTCTAATGACCATCCAAGACTCCTCCAATGCAATGTCTTGTAACACTACCAGTTATAATCTATACTACCAGTTATAATCTATTGCAGATGTCAGCATCTGGCTGACAGCTATGAACTACTGCTCTCACTTTCAGCTAGGTAGAGATGAAGCCAGTCATACTGCAATAAGAGCAGAGTTTATTTTTGACACTTCCCTTCCAGACTACCTCCTCATAAATGAACGTCACAGCAGTGATCTGTAGCTCTCAGTTCCCACTCTTAAGTTAGAAATGAGAGTGCTGTTGGCTGCTCTTTGGGAAGGGGACAGAAAGGTAAACTGACTGGATCTCTAAGCAGTGGCTTGCAGATAGTAGCGCTTCCTGCTGATCCTGCTTCCAGCATGCAGTGGATGTTGCTGGAACTGGATGTACTACTCTGCTCCAGTTTCAACTCACTCTGCCCACTGAAAGGTGACATCAGCAATTCTCAGAAGAAAATTCTTGTCTTTATGCAGGTAAAGCAGGAATCAGCTGTTCCCCATTTTCTCTGGCTGGAAAAAGCATCTTACAAGACAAAAGAGATTCAAGGGCCACATGGTCTAAAACTACATCCACACATTCAGAAGAAGCACTGATTTGAGATGCCATTCAGTTCAGCACCTATAATTGATTTTGGGTATATACTCATTTTTCTTGGCGACATTTATAATTTTTTCCTGCTCTGGAGATGCAAAACCATGAGTGTGTAAGAGTCTTTTCACAGCAATTCAAAGAGACAACTAGTGATGGCCAGGTCAGGCAGCTGCACAGCACTTTTTCATACAAGCAAGCCATTATGATCTCTTCAGTTTTGGAAGACAGACAACAATTTTCTGTTTTGTCCATTCCATTTCCTTATTTGAACTAAAACATTTATATAGAAGGCAACATGAAAAGATCTTTGGTTTCCACATTACTCAAAACAAGATTTTACCAGCTCAAAGGGGACTTTGAGAAACCATTTTCTTTTCCTTACTTTCCAGGACGGAATCAGTCTCCCATAGGATCTTTGCTTTAATCATGGACAAATAATAATAAAAAAATTAAGAAAATCCCACTCACGTGGAATGCTGGACAGCCAGAAAGTGGCAGAGTTTTTAAAATACAAACTAGTAATACAAAGGTTTCTAACAGATTCCAGCGATTCAGAAAATATACTGTCCACAAAGCACTGTTTGAAATTGACTACACTTTCTAAGACCACCTAGAAATACACACAAACTAGCAAACCTTAACATAACACATTCGTATTTTTAAACTTCATTAGCACCCAGAAACTCCAAATGAGTGGTTACAGCACCAGGCTGGTAGGCCTTACATAACCAGATGATGAAGAAGGTGAAACCTGCTTGACTTCTCCTTTTCTTTGTTTAACCTACTAGATAGAGACTTTTAAACAAATCATTCCAAAATGTATGTAGCTTAAAGGAGAATGAAATCTGGGAGGAATGGGGCAAAGGAGTTTAAAAAAAAGAAAAATAATTTCAATTCCAAATATTAGAGTACATGGCAGAAATGCAAAAATCAAGAGACAAACCGAATGACAAAATTAATCTATTTGAATTTTCTGTTTGGCTGTATGTATGTGTGTATGTATGCACTTGTGTGCATCTATACATATGCTATACATATGTTTTTAAACTCTCATCAGATTCCTTCATGAATTCAGTGAGAAGATGATTCAGTGGATGTTAATGAACTTAACTTTAAAACTGAAGAACAAATACATTTAAAAAGAAATTTCTCAGGACAGGGATCTTCTCTGTTCTGTTAACGAATGGAGTACTGATAAACAAGGCTTCTAATTTAAAAAAAAATTAAAAACAATTTTTATCTATTTAGATCAGAACTAACTAAAGAAGTCAAGAACTTTGCCTTTCTGTTTATTTCTAGGTACAATTGACAAATCGCATAAGCAATCATTATGCACAGTATGATACTCACCTAAGCTACCCAAGACATATATGTCTTCCTACTTCTTAGTAGGAATGAAAACAAAACCTAAATACTGAATGGGGTACTAGAGTCCTTAATCAGCTCTAGGTGTTGAAGATACACAAACTTTCACAACTGAAAAAATAGAACTACAGATGCTGGTATTTCACTGAGCTATGTGGTGAGAAATAAAACCAAATTACTAAAAATCTACTTTAAGAAACATACAACAAATGCCCAACTGACTTCAAGATCTCTGAGATGAGAAGTAGAGAAACATCCACCAAACTTCTAGGATCAAGAAGTATGGATCAGCCTCAGACCTGAAGTTTTTGACATGTAAGCTGAACAGAAAGCTTAACAAGGGCAAAAATCCAATGCTTTGAAGAGGTTTACAGATGCTGGGTAAAGACGTGTGCTGGTTTTGGCTGGGCTGGAGTTAATTTTCTTCACAGTGGCTGGTATGGGGCTAGTATATGCGCAACAGAATTTGAAACACCTACCACAAACAGAATCCTTCTGTCCAAAGTAGGCAGCATCAAAGAGATGGTCTGCAGTCTTTTCAAAAGAAGCCAGCATCAACACACTTTCCTTCATTTTTGCCAGTCCAAACCTAGTAATGCCCAGCACTTCACCCTTGATTGATGGAAAAACCCAAAGAAAGACTATCACAATAGTGGCTGGAGGTCAGTTACGTTTGCTAAAGAAGCAAATCAAGTGAGCAACAGAAATGTAGTTTTTATTCTAACAAACATATGAAACAAGTAGTAAGTAAAAAGGTTACTATCTACAATATAGCATTGTCATAATATGCTGCTTCACAGTTAAACATCCTGAAGGTTAATAGTTTGGTAGTAATCAATATTTAAATAAAACAGAAGTGATTATTCATACACAACAGAAGCTGTTATAAATGGTTAATAGATTTTTTTTTTTTAAGCAAGAATATTGGAAAGATTGAAAGAAACATGGCTATGAGAAAAACCACACAATTATAACCTAGTTGCCGAGCTACAAACTTTAGTGGGGTCTGAGAGCACTATGCTGAAGCTACTGCCTATTGTCCACTGATAAATCTGACTTTAACTGCCAGGAGATTACAAAAGATATTAAATCTTCATTTTTTCACTCTCCAGAAAAAAAGTAATTAGCTTTTTAAACTAACTTGGTTTATTTCTGCCTCTGTTTCTAATGAACATCCCGATTATAACGGACTGTGCACAGAAGCACAAGTCAGAAGTACAGACAAAAGAATGCATGCTAGGAGCCCAACAAGTGTAAAACACTGCACTCTTATGCCCTTTTCCACTATTGTGTTGCAGCTCCACACGGCCAGCCCTGGGGACTGCTGCAGCTCAGTACAACAAAGCCCTACAGTTTTGGGAGAAGTCAGAACTCCTTCCTCCATTTTACCCATATTAAACCCTTGCACTCTGACAGGCCAAGTGGAAAAATCTTACTTCACTAAGTGTACTGAAACCTAAAAAACATATCAGATGTGAAGGAAAGAAAGTCAATCAATAAAGAACAGATATGATGTTCTACTAACAAGTTCCAGAAGACTGTTCGTACTCTACATGTAATCTGATTCTATTTGTAATGTCTGTATCCTTTCACTCTTATATACAGTGCAGCTGCTATGAACCACACCCCATGTGGTTTTCTGCATAGCAAGCCTTAAATTGCATGCATGGTTACCCAAACAGTTGATTTTCATACCACAATTTTTAGGATTCCTAGTTCCAACATGAAATTTCGATTTCCTACTCATTATATCAACTTGTTTTCAGTCAAAATAGACCTTCTCCCCCTACCCCCAAGAACTAGATTAATTGAGCATTCTGTTTGATATACACAACAGTATTGGTCAGTACAACTTAGGATTCTTTAAACCTATAACTGATTTCCATCTCCCTAGCTCACCCATCCTTCTCAAACATGGTAAAATTAATTTGTATAAACAGGCCAATGTAACATTTGGAAAAAGCATAGTACAAACCTTGTAAGTCATTAGATCCGATAGCAACATAACATGTCTCCTGTCAATGCTCATACCATGGTTCACCATTGTATACTGAATCTCATTGATAATGGTTGTCCGAGCAGCTTCAATTCCTAGTGTCTTCTCTACCTATACAAGAGATTATGTTAGATTAATGAAGAACCAAGTGCTTGGAGCAAGTATATTCCTGGAACAAATACCATCTGATGTCAGATAATGATCTTTTGCATTTCTCTGGTTTAAAAATATTTGTAGAAAGAGCTTCTTTGAAGTCAAGAGTGCTGCCAGTCGAATTACTCTCTTGTGTTAATGCATTCTGACAACTATTAGTGAAATCAGGCTTGATTAGATACCAACTGCTGCATCTGAGCACAGGCACTTGTAATAAAGATGCTATGGGGAAAAACCCACAGTACCCATTTGAACATTACCTCGTAAGTGTTGTTAGAGGATGTTTTTGTTCCTTTCACTCCGTGAGTAGCCATAACAGCTCGCAGATTATCACCTTCAACTAGAAGTTTGTATTTTTCCTTTCCACTTTGTTCATCAATATGAATGACAGCTCGGGAAACCTCCGGTATACCTTGCACTACAACCTTCACAAAACAAAAAAAGCTAGTAACTTTGATATGTACAGTACTGCAGTATAAAATGGTAACCCTTACCAGCATTCAAACCTACTTAGAAGCTCCAGTCTTGGATGTGAATGCTCAATTAAAATACATATGAAATAAGACTTCCTGCTCTTAAATACACTAGTGCAAATGTGACATGCACACTGTACCACAAACCTTACTGACTACCTACATCTTATATTTTATGCCAGATTTCCTCACATTCAGACCTAGGTCTCTGAATGGTGGTTGATCCACGCAAATGAAAGGGCATCCTGTCAATCATAAGGTTCATTTATCACTATTTTTAAAATCTAAAGTAGACAGTCTCCTCACAGAAAGCTGCAAAAATGCCAGATACCGTCATCTGGTTCAATTCTAGATGCAGCTGGAAGAAGATATAACTATTTCATACAACTGCTGCACTCAGAATGCTTCAGTAAATGTAAGGAAAGTATCGAGCCTTCAATTTTATTTAGAAAGATCAGTAATGGAGGCTTAGTTTCAGCTGCAAAGCAGTAGCAACGCAATCTAAGATTTATGGACTCAGCCTATCTTCATTGTCAGTACTGACAAGAATTATTTCGTCTTCCCACCACAGAACTCCAAACTATTATTAGTGATTACCTCCCACAAAAGCACGAGACAGCCTTTGTTTTTACCTTTGGTAGTTCTTCCTTCAGGGACTGCAATACATAATACATTGAACTCTTGCTATTTTCACGAGGGGTCACACATACCACTGCTTCTCCATGGACAGCAACATCCCCAGGCTTTACTCTGAGTTTAGATATGCAAATAGAGTAGCGTACAGTCTCTGCATTCACCTGTGGCAAAAGTCAGCCAGCAAACATAAGGGTATCCCTCTTAACATATATAAATCTGCTCAAATACGTGCAGCAGTCTTTCAACAGAATATAACAAAGCAGAATGTAGAAAAATAAACAAAAATTGTTACTGTTATAAATTGCATGAAATACTATCCTATGCTGAGGGTACCAGCCTATATGTTAACTAATGGACAGAAATGGCATCCTTGTATTTAGCAAGACAACAAGAAATGAATGTATGTTCTCTGATTTCCAAATAAAGGAAAAATTATCCATTTACAAGGGGGAAAAAAGGGAAAAAAAAATCCAGATGTAATGTAGCCATGGGATATCCTTCATTCACTTTCTTTTTTTAACTTCCACTGGTCTGATTTCTGAGACAGGATTAAGAGACCCTTTGGAACTTACCCAAGGCATATTCTACATAACAACTTAACTCACCTCTAATCTCAGTAGTCTAATGCGCTCTAAAGACAGCTTCACTAAGATGAAACAATCATCTGGAAGAAACACTTCCTCAATATATTCTGAAATCTTTGAGAGATAAGGACAAAACAGTTAGCATGTGAAAATGGTTAAAATGCCCCATAGCAACTGGCTAATGTTTACCTTTAAAGCATTAGCTATAATACAATTTTTCCTACCTCTCCTAGTAAAGTTTTCTCAATTCTTCCTTTAACCAGACGAGCAAAATCAGGATCATCATCTTTGTCCAACTGTGCTGTTATAATAGGGGTGCTACAAAGAATAAACACACAAAAGAAACAGTTAGGAAATTGCTCAGCTAGATTACAGATGGCAATTTGAATTACAGCTTGCCTTATGGAACCTATCTAATATCTAGAGTAGTTTTTTTAATAACATAAAGAGACCTTCAGCTTCCTCAGGCACATTTAAGAAAATTATTGTTCGTGTACTTCAGGCTAGTACAACCAAGCAAACACACAAGGGATTATAACACAACTAGTGACTATTTTCATGGTGTACACTATTCTAGTATTATTTAAGTATGGCTTCATGGATACCTAGGAATAGGTATGCTTCAACTACTGCTAAACACCAGAAAGTTTCACAATATATGAGACACACCTAATAGAATATTAAACTTAATATGTAACCACTTTACCTCATTTGATTTTCAGAAAAATAAAACTTGTCTCTACTCTGACCCTAAGTATCACTTAGTCGGACAGACATTAGATTTTTCTTGTTTGGGTATTTCGTGCATTCAATGTGGTCCAGTATATTATTGAGAACAGGGAAATGCTATCGCATATGGCAAATTTATCCATCAGGTTTCACTTAGGCAAAGGGGAAAAAAAACCCAAACCAAAACAATGTCAGTACCTAATAGCCTTTGAAGCATTAATGATTTCTTTGATTCTTGGCACGCCCAAAGTAATGTTCATTGAAGCAACGCCAGCAAAATGGAAAGTCTTCAGAGTCATCTGTGTGCCAGGCTCACCAATACTCTGTGCACAAAGAGCTCCTACTGCAGAACCAGGCTCCATCTGTGCCCTGATAAAGAAATTCTCTCATAAAAAATTACAGAAAGAGACACAGAACTCAATAAGGCTTAAAATCCTAAGCAAGCAAAGACAGAAAATATTCTGATAGATGTATGAGAAGTTTGTTAATATTTTTTTAATAAACAAACAGGAGGGAGGTTAAAAGGTCACCAATACTCAAGACTGATCTCATGCAAGGCAAAAAGATGCCCTGTCATACATGCATTCCACAGGTCCCGTATAACATCCATAACAGAAAACAAAATGCTTATCCTCCTTCTCCTAAGCATCAAGCAGTAGGTTCAGGATTCCCCATTCAGGGAACATATGCTAACATTTCCAAAACTCCCCTTTATGTGTTTAGGCCTGAGACCTTTATAAAGTCTTCTTTAAGAAATCATTATGCAGATTATTTTTTAATCAGAGCAAAATCCAGATATTAATGCCTTCTTGTTTTCATCTTATTCAAAAGCCCTATACTGATGACCTACTTTCCCTTCAGGTTATGCATGCAATAGGCTCATTCCCACATTTGTCCCTTTCTAAAATTCATGTACTTTGAGACTGGTTGTCCTTACAGGACAAAAAACGAAGGCCACTTACTCTACAGTATGCAATCTGAACATGAGATGTGAGGGGTGGTTTACATTCTCCCCTACAATTTTGTTCAGATCCTGCAGTTAGCATTCTTAAGCTTGCACAGAGTGCAATGTGATCTGCTTTTCTAGAACAAACATAACCTCTGAACTTAAGGCACAATACCCCTTCCTAAATCAATCTAACTTGTAGCAGCTTCTTGCATTTTCCTTGATGAACTTTTACCAAGTAAAATTGCTGTCTAATAGTGATTTAGCTTGTAACATCTAAAGGAATTAATTCTGGGTGACTGTAAAGCAAAATTATTTCAGCAGAGGTTATTGTTTTCACTATTATTTGGAGATCTCTTTACATTCATGTCATATCTACCCAAAAATTGCTGTAATGTCAGCTGAGAGATTTCTCCTGGTAAAATGACAGTAGGCTATAAACCAAAACCAATCATCATAGCAATTAGATCCTTTCCAAGGGCAGTATCTTTCAGTTATCAGATCTGCATAACGTAGTATGCTAAATCAACTTACTACAGTAAAATAGGCAATTCATGTTTAAGAACACTTAAGAGAAATGTAAGCAAGTAATCCTAATAACTGAAAGCAGAAAACTGATAATTGCTTTAAAATAGTTATGTTAACAATTTAACATACACATGAATTTTCTAGAAAAAGAAAAAATATTAGTAAACAATTGATGCAGGTGAGCATGAGGCCACAAAGCAGATGTCACCAATGGCTGCATGCCAATGAACAAATCCAAGGAATCTAATTAAATGAAACAACTCAGTGGATAAAGAGATGAAAACATCCACACTATCACTATCTTGTTAGAGACCAAGAATAACAAGCAAAAAGCTCCTACAAGTGCATACCAGATTCAAGAACATGTTAGCACGAAGTGTGACATAACTCTTCACAAACTGTGTAGATCAAGAATAACCATCAAGATTCATATGGATTTGAAACTGATCTATTCAGACTTCATTTTGCATGGACTCTTTAGAGGTTTGGAACAATCTCCTGCAAGAGGGGGTGGAAGGGAACATGTCTGCCAGTGGGTGTAAAAATGTGTTTAAACAATATCCTTTCTCACTCTGAATCCTATTACTTTTGGCTTTTACCAGAACCTGCTGTCAAAACATGATCCATGGATATAAGTAGTAAGTAGCTATAGAAGAAGTGTTCGCTGGTATGATTAGTACTATATCAGAAAAAAAGTGCCTAAACACAAGCAGATAGCTTTGCATGTTCAAGAAATCTAAAATGAAATATAAAACATTTTTTCTACAATGTAAAAGGAAACTAAACAGATTAGTAAGAATCTTCTAATGAAAGAATCTGATTATGACTCAAGACAGAAAGGTAAAAACCTCAGCTCTGTCAGACCTCTAGAACCGTTGTAGAAGACTCAACTCTGCCCTAACAAACCCACTTGTAGATGGTGATGTGGTTTTTTTTGGCATTCTACCTTTGTCTTGCAATGTTTCTGTCATTGGGGCCAACTGTTTCTTATTCTTTATTTGTATTGCATTCACAACAGAACCAACATTCATACAGTAAAAATAGCAAAATGCACTCCTAGATTGTAAACAAAGCAACAAACACTAAACAGGGGAGGGGGATGATGATAAATTGAGAAAATAACAGGCTAAACATTTACCGCATGTATTTGTCCCTACAAGTCTCTAGAAACTTCTCTAGTTGTGTTGGAGTAATCCTATCCAACTGATATAAAACTCGTGGCTGAAAAGAGAATAGAACAGTTAGAAAAGCAATAGTTTATGAAGATTTAAAGAAACTACATAATTACTCCCTTGAAACTATTTACCTCTGTTGTGCCATTGTCATTAATGCCATACTTGTCCCTAGTTTTTTTTATCTTCTCAGAAACACCTTTGATGAATTTTTTAATTTCCTGAAATTACATTAAAACAACAGTAAGCAAAGACATGGTCTTCATATTGAAGTCTTCAGCAGTAAGTTATTTGCTTAGAGCTCTTCAGCAGTAAGTTATTTGCTTTGCTTAGAGCTTAGAGCTAAATGGAATGTTTACAATAATAAATTAACAATGCACAATATGGAGAGGAACATCAAAACTTAGACACGCACATACACTAGAATATAGCAAACCAGATTCACTCTTGTGTAACCACAAATTAGTAGCAGTACATGAGGAATATGGTCCACGCTGAATAAAAGCATCCTTCCTGAGCACATACTGAAAACTTAAAGAGATTTGATTTTGGTTGATCCTTCCCTCCTACCCTCCATTTACTGAAACTGTTTCTACCATAAAAAACAAAGCAAAACAAAAACCAACCAAACAAAAAACCCCTCAAAATTCTTATTTTCCGAGTATACTGACACAAACGCATTCTTACTAATTTCTCAGTATTCGAAATAAGTCAAAGTGGAAAGACTGTGGCAAGAGAGGAAGTGTATAAAGGACACTTGCTCGATAGATTTCAGAGATTCAAGATGTACTTTATTTGGGGGAAAAAGCCCTCAAAATTGGTATATACACGTCAGTCTCTACCTAACATAGTTCAAATAACTTCTCTATGCTGTGCAGCAGTCTTGCAGATAATTGCACTTAACATTTAGTAGTACATAAGCCTTTCACTCTCTTACCAGGTTTACCCAAAAGTAGTTCTAGCAGTCTTTACTGGAACATAAATTAAAATGACACTGTTAGAAAAATATTCAACATTTCTATGAGACATCATTTGGGCATTACGCCTTGAATATAAATATGTACACCAGAAGTCACGAAATATGAGGTCCACAATTCTCTTCCATAAAAGTGGACTCAGTGCAAGTCATTACGATAACACAGGGTTATCAAAACCAAAATATAAACAAAAAGCAAGAGGAAATCCTTCCCATCAACAATGATTTAAAAAAGCCTCTGTGGAGAAGTGAATAGTTTGATTTTTAGAGTCCTTTTAAACCCTTTCCATCACGCTATTCCTGCCTGACTACCAGGATGATGATTATATAGTATCACCTGTTCTTCACTCAGTACTGGGACTCCTTCCAACCACTGCAGTAGCCAGGCATGAGAATTACTTGCCAAAATTGAGTAAATATTTGAGTGACTGCCTTTTTTTTTTTTTTTTTTTTTTTTTTACAACTGAATTCATAAAGCATTGTCAAAACACTTCTATTACATCTTAACAGAATCCTCAGATTCTCAAAATAACAACATTCTTACTGGTATTCAAGGTATTTTCAGACCGTACATTATTTTCTGTGAATACTAGAACAAAGTTCAAATGAAAGAACCAACAACAGAAGTGTGCTGCTGGAATGGATGCTTCAAGTTGTTTCCCTACTTGGATGACAACAGGATGCATTCATACATTTCTGCCCCTTTTGCCCTGCAGTAAGTCATATTAATTCACAAATGAAATATTTTGCCATTTTAAAGGTTTTTGACCCTGAAATCTTTGCATAAAATTGATGATTTGATTTATTTCCTAAAATAAGTGTTAAGCAATAATGTGGCATTAGAAAAACTAATCTTTTTACTACAGGTGCATAAAAAAAGCAATATTGCAGGACTGACAGAAGATCATCCAGAACATTTGATCTAGAGGGAAAAAAACACTAAGGAGAGACTTTAAAAGTAATGCTATCTTGAAAGATGCTCCTCTTGTGGAGGGGTAGGAAGGGAGGAGTGGAAGGGAAAGAAGGCAGAAGGTGTAACACTAACTTCTCCCTCCAGAACACTGAATACTAAGTTATTTTAAATTTTCACCATTTACTTGCATAAAACCAGGGGACAGTAATAACAACCACACCACCACCAACTCCTCCAAAGAAGTTGTCATACTGGCTGAAAAATTGGTCATGTGGTCATACGGAGAAAGTCCACAATAGGGCAGACTTAAGACCAAAACAGCATAGGACTGCAAATAGCAAAACTATGTATTGCCAACTTTCTCTGACAGTCCCTGAGTTCCAAAATATATTAAAAAAAAAAATCCCAACATGTTAAATCAATTATTATATATAATTCTGAACTGTAAAAATAAGGTACTCAAATGATACATTATTTCCATACACTAGAGCCAAAAAAGGTGAGAAATAAAAGATAAATCCCTGAAGACATTTATTTTTCATTGTCAAAAGTTTTATTCATGCACAAGAACTAAAAGAGGAAATGACCTATTCCTCTTAACTTTCAATTATCTGTTGGCAGTTTACCCAAACTATGGATTCATTTATGCTACAAATAGAATGAAAATGTAGCTCACTCTTTGCTGAGCCTGTCCGTCTCTATGGACTTATCTTCAGTGCAACACCATCCTCTATAAGCACTCGCTTCCACAGCGAGCTCAAGAAACCATTGGTTCTTTCACATCATCTAAACCTATAAAGTCTTTTAGTCTGGACCTGTTTAACAAAAAGGCACCAAACTGACTCAGTAAGCTCAACGTGGGCCTTGTCAGCTCCTACAGAGGTGATGTTTAGTCAAAATAGCAGTCCAGGGTATAAAGCCTAGTCACCCAGGTGTTTGCATCATGTTTGCCAGCACTTAAGCTAGTGGGATCATTTATATACATGAGGCACTGCTAACATAAGAATCCTCACAGTTAAGAAGCCCACTGAAACACAGAGTGGTACAGACAATCCCACAAGACTCAGCAATAATCCACTGAAGTCCAGGCAGACCCATTAGGTCAGCTCTACATGCCAGCACTGACTGGCTGGGTGCTCAGCCTTTTCCATGTTTGCACCACACTCCCCAGTACTCATATTCTATCATCTCAAAAAAACCACAGAAAAATATTTGAATTTTTATTTTTTTTTAATTGTGAGGGTTTCTAAAGATTTTGCCAATTTCAATAAAAAGAAAACAAAAATTTCCTTTCACCTGTAACTTAATGTACTCAAATACATTAAAAAATTAACACAATTGAAACTGCACCAGCCAACAATCTGCTTTTTCATCAGTTGAATTCCTTCCAGTGAGGGCAGAGTGCAGGCAGAATGAACACTAGGCTGTTTGAAAAAGGCTATTTAGACATACAGTTTTCTGGACAAGAGTGGATAAGCGCATTATATGAACCTCCTGGTAAAATAACAACGATAAGAAATATCTCTGTTCTGGAAGGGAAAAGTGGAGGAGAGGATAGGAAAACATCAGAAAAACATGCTAATATCCCTAAAGGTTGAAAGAATGAGTTTTAGAAAGGAGAGTCAAGTACTAAAAGAAAGCTTCCTCAATTCCTCAAAATCCTCAAATTTAACTATGGGGATTAATTCATGTGTCATGGTTATCACCATTAAAAAGGAATTGGGTAAATTATTCTGATGAACTTCTACATTATAATTTAACAAGCAGTAATGTATATATGCTGATCAGTTACTTTAGCACTATACAGACATCTTCAGCTAAAAAGCACTAACATTAATGCTCACACAGTGCACACACATGCTACAATTACCTCATTATATTTTTCATAACCTGTCTCAGTTAATGTCTTCAAGGATGAACAGAAAAAAAAAGAAGAAGAGGAAAGAAGAAAATGTAACAGTATCTAAAACTTAAAAATCTTAAGTTAAACTAATTACCATTAAGGTGATGTAGCCATATCTGTGCTTCTGAAATTAATAGCAATTAGTTAGATTTTCCTGATATTATTAAGATGATGTACACCTCAAGGAATAGCTTTATCTTCAAACTTTGATACTAGTATATTGCATTTTTTTTTTCTTTCAGAGATGCAGTTAAGATTTACAGCATATTTCAAGTACGGATATAATTATTTTTTCAACTCTGCTCTAGCAACGGAATTGCAAATCAGGTTTATAAACAACTGCTTACTAGTTTTGTCACCTTCTGCTCTGAAGTACTCTGACCTACTAAAAAGAAACCCTTCATAAGCAGGTCACTAAATTCATGTTGTTCTCATCACTGTCAGTAATCAGAAGGTTCATCAAGGTAACACCTTTACGTGTCCACAGGCAGGTTAATTCTACAGTTTTTATCACTGTCTCCCAAAGTAGTCCTAAGCGTGGCTGCTCTCATAAATATTAAAATTGCTTAATGCTCTTTCAAACAAACTGACTTTTAAATTCAAAGTGCAAGCAGTCATGTGAACATTCACCCATCCTTAAAAGACATGTAAGTAGTCCCCAGAAGATAAGCCCTGTCCAGCAAAGCATTCATACGACAGAAGTTTTTTGCTGGGTTAGTATCATAAGCAAGCAAGGTAAAAGCAAAGTAAATAGGTCTAAGTGTATAGCTGGTGTTTCTAATCACAGGAAAACAAGCAAATGAGTACAAACAGTTATTCAGAAAGTTGATAATATCAAAACATATGGATAATAACTGAGTATGAGACTCAGTCCTAGTGGTTTCTTACATAGAGTCAATAAGTATTATTTAATTTCTGATGTCCCAGGGGAAGCACATAATTACTGTACCATCTTGCTATGGAGAGGAATTCCAGCAAGGTATCTCAGATCAGCGGCACTTTCTACTCAAAAATCACTAGATTTTTCTCTCATTTCTAATGTCCCTGTGGTGAACATGAACAACTACCATAATAAGAATTAAAATTACTAGTCCTACCCCCTTGCCCCTTAAATGTACAGAAATATATTACTGAACAAACTACTCCTCCTGCTACTAATGCATAAAGTTCAGCCATTGCTCCTACAGATTGGTAAGATCATTTTATTTAATTTCCTTGATTTATAAGGAAAAGTTAGTCACAGTGCGATAAGGAAATGAGATAATTACCTGCAGAAAACTGTCTCGGCAGCAAAGAAATTCATTCTTCTTCATGATGGACTCAGATGTTAACACCAGTTCATTTTTACTAAGGGCTGGTTCACTTCGGCACGGATATACAGCCTTAAGAGGAAAAAAAATTACTTCTTCATATAAAACATATGCACATTGTAAAGACACAGAATATAGATACATACAATTGATTAACAGCATTCTTTAGTTTTGGTTGTTTTGTTGTTGTTTGGTGGTTTTTTTTTTTTTACTATATAATACCAGACTATTGTGAAGAGACGTTCCACACAACACTTCCGCTTACTTATGTAAATCTGGAGGTATACACACACACATTTCTAATTCTATCAATTTATTACACTCACATTACAGAACTCTGAACAGTCATTTCAGCAAAAGGCTTTTGTCTTTGTTGGGGGGTGGGGGGGCTGGGAGAACAACAGACAGACAAACAAACCACAAAACCAAAACCAAACAATTCCGTTCTTCAAATATCACAATACGTCCAGAGTTATTCAACAACACATCAGGCCTCTGACTTATGAGGCAGTTCAACACAAAGAACATGCATGTCTTGATTTAATAAGTAATTACTTTGTGTAATACAAGTCCAATCTAGTACTCAACTAAGCCAGTAGTAATTTATCTAGTGAGCTGGATATTAGGCCCTAGAAATATGTTTAAGCACAGAAGAAAATTCTGTTTTTCACAGCTTATACACAGTTTGGTCCTAGTTGCTCTGTTCTAATGTAAGGAAAAAAAAAATATCTATAACTCAGTATACACATACTGAAAGACTGACCAGGACCACTCAAAAAGGCAAGTTAAAAATAAATACTTCAACTGAAACAATTCTTCCCATAATTTACTACTTCCTCCTACATGCTTAATAGTCTTTTCGCACTTCCAACAAAGATTTCAGTAATCCTTACCCGGATATTGTCTAGAACTCGCTTGAATTCCAGTGGTTCATCCTTCCCTTCCATGGCTGCAGGATCCAAGCCATCTCCTCCATAAATAAACTGTATAATGTCACCAGTAGAACTTCTGACTGTCAAATCATACTGTGAGCAAAGATCTTCAAGTGATTTTACCAGCCGCCTCTGAAGGGGGAGAGGGGGGAAGTGCAAGGAAAGTAAATGGGATCTTTTTAAAAATAGCTATTGATTGGGATTACAAAAAGGATAGAAACTGAACTCAGGAAATAAATCTGACACAGTGATTAGCAGGCACGAAAACCTATTTTAGGTCATACATTATCCCTAGGACTTTACTGTACATTCCCCAGGGCTTTACTGTACATTCCCCAAAATGTGAAAGCCAACAATAACAAAATGTAAAGCAACAACACAATTCTCCACATTTACAAATTCCATCATATAGGAAACCTAATGCTAAGCTGGCAAGAACCTATTATAGTCTGAGGAATTTGGGGTTTTTTGACAGAACACACATATTCTTCCAATCAGGTTTATTTCTCAAGGGATACAACACTTTTTGCCTATGGAAGCAGTCAATGATTATTTTCACTGACAAAAAACCAAAGAGCACATTTGTCAAAGCCAGTAGGTGCTATTTTTCTACCAGTGTTAGCTACTTCTCCTACATTAATTCCTTGTATTGGGAAATCCCTTTACTATCATCTTCCTTCCTCCACCTCACAAAAAGAAGGCATGTTATGAAGCATTAGTGGTTAAAAACATTTTTACTTGAAAGATGGACTTCATTGTTCTATGAAAGTAAATTAGCTCACTAAAGAATATAAATTGGTATTTTTTTTTCACTGAGGAGGAAAAAGGTAAGATGAAATAATTTTTTTTTTTTTAAAATTCCAAAGTCTAAGTGCTACAATTTATTGACGTAGGGTGAAAGTTGATGAGGAAAAATATTTTGCAGGTTGCTTATTATATTTATATACATTTGTATATACTTACACACATGCAAACATTATTCCGGTAGTTCAGGAGACAAATGGTCTAATTAGTCACCCACCCCAAAAGGAACTGATTTCAGTCTTTGTAGAGTTCCTTGCATATCTCTGCACATGTCCCCAGCCCCAAATTATCTTGGCTTTTCTACTGCCTGTTGCACTGGGAAGAGGACTATACTTAAAATATTACTTAAATATTTTCACTGAAGTCTTAAGACTGCTCATAATAGCAAGAAGCTTTGTTGGAGGGACATTTATTTTCACAGGAGATATAGCCAAAGACACGAACACCTTACAGAACTTTTAAGTCCAAGTCTACATGGCCAAGCTGCCTGTTACCTAAAGAGGACAGATACTGAAAGGGAACTTTAGCCATATTTCTGTCATCCAGACAATCTTTTTTTAAATAACCTAAACCAAGCATTTGTGTTTTCTGTTTCTCACTGTTGAAATACCATATCTGAAAAAGCACTCACAACTCAAATCTATGCTATAATGTATGGACAAAACTTCCATCATTCACGTGAGTTTTAGGAACACACACTATGTAGAAAGCAGTCCTCAATAATTCCATAGAACAAGGGCTTTTATCACTCATATTCAAAAGGAAACAACTTAATACAAGCACGTTACTGTACCATTGCCTGAGGTCTGGTTTACAAACCTCACATCTACTGAGAATAGAGCAAAGTCATGTATTTCACAGTGTAAATTACTCTCTGTTACACTCAAAACAAACACACACAATGTATGCACTTCTCCCCCACCACTCACTTCAACATGCACATAAGAAACACCCTCCTTTTGCAAGACTGATAAAAATCCCACTCCACTGACAGTTACCTGCATATATCCAGTTTCAGCTGTTTTTACAGCCGTGTCAACCAGACCTTCTCGACCAGCCATTGTATGAAAAAAAAATTCAGTGGGAGTCAACCCAGAATAGAAGCTATTAGCAACAAAGCCTTTTGCTGCTGGGAGCTACAGAGAAGAATGGGAAAAAAATGGTTAAAATGCAATGCACGTTCTGTATGCATGTTACAGAAAAACATGTTGTATGTCATCTAAATTATTTCAGATAGTTAGCCAATACATACACAAACACAGAGCAATCATCTCAGCTGCACTGAACTTTGAAGTTCAATGTTTGTATTTTAGATCTGAATAAAGGCTTCAAAACCCTTGCCTAGTTCTTCCAAACTAATCTAATAGACTTTCTTCCTCCTCCTGCAAGCCTTGTCATGTTTCTAGCCATTCCTTGCAAACACTACACCAACTTCTAACACTTCGGCCTCCCTTAAAGTTGCAAAAAGTGAAAAGGCGGTAAGAACGTTCATTTTGCAATAGTATAGCAAAGGTATTTGCAGTGCTGAAGACTAAGGAATCCAGAAAAAAATATGACTGGAGGTATGTACTTAACTAATTCTTTCAAATGGTTTGCTTTCACCTCTGAGAAGAGTTCTTGCCAATGAACTCTACGCAGCCATCCCTTTAAGTCAAATCACACCAAACGGCCTCCATGATCACATAGAACAATATATAGACTACAAAGAGGTTCATCTTAGAAGATCACTTTTTGTTGTTATTTAACAGGTAGTGCTTTCTAAATCAGTAAAAAAGCTACAGTTAAAATTTAACTTTTACCTTCTCATCTAATCCATGAAGTATTTATCCTTCTTTAATTTATTCAGAAAAGAAAAGATTTTACCTGCAGAACTCAGAAGTTGAAATTTGGACATTTAGTGACAAATGCAAGTGTCATGGCTACCATCTGACTAACACACTAACAAGATTGATAGCTGGTACCTAGAACCTTCTCTACTGATCATTAGATTTCAGATAGCAGTTTAAAAAAAAAATGAATCTCACTGAATTGTATTAACAAGTGCATGAGACTCCTTATTGCTTCATGTAGAACAGAGCTCAGACATAGAACGTTCAGAGTAGCCCATGATATCTATCCTAGTGGAAAACAAACAAACAAAAAAACCAAAACAGACTGCAGAATGGTTTATCTGGCATGTTTCACCTGTCTAAAGATACCAACACACACCCAGCAGTAGTCCTGAAAAGTCTTAGTGCAGTGAAACAGAACGCAAGAGAAAAACTTTAACAAATTATTTTTAGGACTCTCAAGAGAACCAAAAATGTATCGTCAGACTTAATTTAATTTTACTAAATTAGAAAGGTCTAAGCAAGGCTTAGCTGTAAAAATTCAAGCTAACTAGACATCCTATGGCAATTCACAACACTCCTGTTAACTCCCAAATCCCATTCAAAACATTTTACATTCACCATATATGATCCTTTTCCTTCACCATGTCATGACAACACATCTTATTATGCATCCTTCTTAAAATGGTTTAAGGCAACTTGTTTCACTTTTCTTTACAGTGTATTGCAAACATACAGAATTACCTTAGAATGCTTCTCAAAGTGAGGCAAGGATCTGTTCTCAAATCCATCAGGAACTCGGGACCCACTGATAGCCTGCTGACCTACACAAGCAATCATCTGGGATATATTAATGAAAGAGCCTGAAAAGAAAGAAAGAAAAAAATCTCACTCAAATGAGGAATATCATTGCTCCTCTGATGAGCTATCTTCTCTTCTATGAAGATCTATTATTTAGCTTCATAATTCTTAAAAAATGCACTTAGGATTGCAACAGTTAAAGAAGCTTTTCTGTTACTTGTCCTGTTCATTTCAGCATTTATGCAGAGACTGACAACTAAGTTAGTCTATGATACAGCTAACAACTCCTTTAAAAATTTTTTTCTTTGGGTCACAGACATTCATGCCACTACTATTTGACTACAGTCCTTATATTATCCTGTTTTGTATTATGGATTGTGTTTTATACAACCCATGATCCTAACCTACATATTTTACTTCACAATTTCTTCAATAAACATATTTTAACAATATTTTTCATGAAGGGTTCAGTGTCTACCAAGATTCCTAGAACAAATTAAGTCACTAACTCAGAAGTTTTATTTGCTGAACATGTTTGCAAACAATGCCCCCCCATTATACACTTAATATATCCTTCTTCTTACGTTTCAGTATTTCCTTAGCAATACAAAATGTCACCCTGAGGCTTTCCACAATTTATTAGAGACAGATAAATATAGGGAAAGGGTTAAGTGATTTCTTCAAATTCTCATAGGAAACAAAGGAAAGTTCAGATGACAATCTGAGTTTAAAACAAGTATTTACTACACAGGTGGTCCTGCAGAAACAAAGCCGTGAAGATGGCAGAAATATTAGTTCCAATTCATAATATATAATTTCCAGTTGATTTTTGTATGTGATACAGATACTTGAAGTCAGAAATGCAACTGAAAACTTTTTACTGATGAATTAATTCAAGTCTTACGAAAATCTAAAGTTCCAATAGGATGTTTTTCAACTTGTACTAAAAATGTAAAGACACAAAAACTAGCACATCAGCTTGATTTTAATTAACTGTACCCAACCTGTACTTACTGAGAAGAGTCACTTCAAATCTATATGACATGAATTTAATACCTGAACAACTCACAGTATAAAACAAGCTTTAAAGACAGAACAAGTAATTTTGAGAATGTTGATGGAGCAAGCAATCTACTTCCAAAGTTTAGTTATCCCTACCTTTGGAACCACAGAGAGCCATGATAAGGGGACTGTTGCTCTTGTCCAGTTCTCTGAGACAGGCACTGCCAGCGTGATCTCTGATAACAGAGAGTTCTTTAAGGATTAAGGCCTGAAATCCAAGATTTCAGAGATTCAACATTCGTTAAAAATACTGTCAAAAGTGTTACTGTGTTAAAAACACAAACAGTACCGTATCACTTGCCAGCAATACCTTTGGTAGTCAAAGTGAATTCAAAATACATTAACGAGAAAGAAACCTAGACATTGCTTTGGGTAAAACAAGTTTAACTTTTACCTTGCACAACTTTCCAGTTTGCTGCACAAAAAGTCTTTGTTGGCATAAGACAGGGGTAGCCAGGGACATGACAACCTCTTTTGTCAGCAGCACAAGCTTAAGCTAAACTGAGCATTGAACTAAGCTCTAAGTCTCACTGTGCTACATGAAAGATTACCACCAAAAAAAAAAAAAAAAAAAAAAAGGTATTTTTGGACTGCTTTCAGAGAGTACAAGGCTGATATTTCCAATTGCTAAGAACATAACAAATGTATCAAAAAACCCCCAAACATTCTAGGACATACACAGGTGTCTGAAAAGAGGAAAAGACTGCAAAGACACTTCTTTCAGCCAGAGTGCCACTTCAAACTGGGCAACTGTGGCAGTACTACATCATAGGGTGGGGTTTTCAGGTTGGTTTTTTGTTGGTATTTTGTTTTCTATTTTTTTTTTTTTTAAGGTAAAAACTAGACGTTGTGTAAAACAATTAACAACGATGAAAAGAGTGTTCTTCAGCTGACTTCATTAAGTCCCTGTATATAAGCTTTTGGGCAACATTTATTGCTCTTCATCAAAATTTCTACAGAAAAAAGAAAAAAAACAGCATAATGAAAGTCCACTTAATTTTTGCCCTAATAAGGGGCAAGAAAACACTTGCATATAAACAGAAATGTAACTAAAGGAACATTTTGCTTCTTGGATTAGGTCCTTTGCTGCTACTGTTCTTTATTAACTCAGCAAATATTGATAAATGTAATTAAGCCTGTTCCAATTACCTTTGTAATTTTATCCTCTTGTATGTCACCCCAATACACCCAGCCAGGAGGAAGGGAGGATGTCAGTTATTTAGTATTTAGCTAACATTTTTAGATGCATACAAGCATCTAAATGTTAAGCCTAGATAGACTCAGCTAAAGTTGAGTACCTAGGGACCCCATTTGCTCGTATTTTTAGGTTTCAGAAGACAAATTTGAACTTCACAATTTACATGAATATATTCATGAAGTCTCTACTCTAAATACATAGTTATTTAAAGTAAAATTTTTACCTCTAGTGTCTCTTCTGCAGTACAACCAGGCTGCTGCTGTAGCTTGCCAGTGTTCAGAGCTTCAATGTATTCATCACATTTCTTATATCCAGCATTCAGGAGCTCATACTTAGCTTTTAGCAGGCCCTGCCCAGGAGTTACATCACCAATTCCAATTGAAAAGCCACGATTAGCTATTATTAAAAAAAAAAAAAAAAAAAAGAAAAGAAAGGAAAAGAAAAAGATTATACTGATAGCTCAATCTCATCTAGATAAAACAAATTAAAAGCAGGAAATACTATCACTGGGAACTTTATTTTTTCCTCCCATCATGTGACCATCATAAGCACTTCATAAACACAATCAGTTGTTTCACTGTTTGTCAGCTTCACAACTAGCTTATTTTTTTAAACGTAGTACATCATATTTTGAAGCAAAAATCTTGCTTGACTGCTCTGTATTTCTGCTTTAAGATACAATTTTACAAGGAAATGTACTTCCCCCGTTACTTACAAAGATAGACAGGAGCAAGCCTGGCTAGTCGTGACATGGCATCTGCAGCTTCTACCTGTCCCCAGTCTCTCAGCAAGATGTAGAAGATATTGTTCTTGGATCCTGAACCTAAGGTTCCTTTGTCCATACTGCCACTCATTAACTCACTGTTTTGAATTGTGACATCTAGAAATAAAAATGCAAAAGGAATTCATCGTTCTTCTAAAACATTACCTAAACTCTAGCAATCAGTTATGGAGTAGGTTTTAAAATAAAAGCTCTTTTCATGAAAAGAACAAAACCCAAAGACATACATTTAATGTATCTGTAGAAGTGCGTAAGTATGCAAGGGGAACAGCCTACAACCTGACCTTACCAACTTAAGTTAAAATTTCTTTTCCTTCTCCCTTAGAAAGGCAACTGTATGCAATTTAAGACTTGTGAGAAACATTGTGAATAATCCTTTTCATTAAAAATCTAAAAATAAACTTTGCTTCATTAATTAGAATAAAGTCTTCAATCAGTCTTATCTATCCAGAAATAAAGTCCTCAATCATGCATAATATAAATAAATAAATAAATTTGGTTTAAAGTAGAGCAACAAAATTTCAGAAGTGAAGTTACATTCTCTTATTCAAAGATTCTGATATTCAGTTCAACTCAATCATCTCTGGAGGCACAGTTTAAATTTAAAAGACATGCTGGACTCAGATGTCTCTTTAATTACAAGTATATCATAAAGACATCTGTCTTGCCTGTAGGCCTATACACACTTCCTCCTTTAGATGACTTCCTTTTGCTTCATCAGGAACCTTCCATTTCAGGCACTAAATCTTCCTTATAAGCTTTAGCCTTTAAGCAATTAAAAAGTATCTTCTGTACATGAACTTTAGACATATTTTCTATGAAAGCAGTACAATATATGTTCATCCTCAACTTCATTATGCATCTTTCAAAGAAGAACTGGCATATGTAGATGGATACAATTTAAATCATTTTATGTAGAACACTGTAGATGTTTGCACGCTATACTCTATGCTCAATGTTTTCAATGTGAATTTAGGTAATAATCTTCTTGAACCAGAATTCACTGCTCTATTACTTATTATATACAATCAAAATATGATACCAGGATTTCTTGAGACTTTGGAGAATTTGCAGAGAACTTTCTGAAGAGAATTAGTGTTGCTTCAGAAATGAAGTTGTTTCAGAGAACTGAACAGAGCCACCAATGAAATCCGAAAGTTTTCTGCACCATCTGCTACTGTTAAAGTCAGAAAATGGTAATTTTTCCCATACTTCCTAAAATGAAAAGACTGCCGAGCAAAGAAGATGGCCTATGTTCACACTCCTGTGAACAGGATTGCTTTGTTGCCTTTCATCCCACATTCCTTAGAGGCTGAAAAAACCCTGTGCCACCATGTTTATAATGAACTTCACAACCACAGAGTGGTTCTGTCTTCTCTCAGAGTCTGGTGTAGAGTGGATTTGAGTCCCAATTGGTAAATTCTTTCTCACATCAACATTATATGACAGAATTACTGTAAATCAATGGTTCCTCCCTAAGTTCCTTAACTCACACTTCTGAGCAGCAAGGAGCCAAGCTAATCCTGCCTGCTCAAGTTCTTTTCCAGCTGGTACCTCATGAATGGTAAATTAATAACACGGAAAGCATTGCTCATCTCCTACAGCCTCTTCAACCCTGATGCTTTGCATTCTATCTGCCACTGACTTCCCTAACTGGAAGGATACAGATGGTTTGATATCCTAGGG
This sequence comes from Mycteria americana, assembly GCF_035582795.1. NCBI lineage: Eukaryota > Metazoa > Chordata > Aves > Ciconiiformes > Ciconiidae > Mycteria > Mycteria americana. The sequence goes on from NC_134370.1 coordinate 27,599,018, forward strand.
ATTCCTATCTTCCCTACATATCCTAACTCCTTTCACTGTTTGACTTCTAATCCCTGTATCACTTACTCCCCTTAAGATATTAAATTTTTCCATTTGCCCTCTGCACAGCCATTTACTAAGCTTCTTTGCTTTTATCTCTCTCTCACCTTCAAATACTGCGTTAGTATCACGACAAGCCTAGCATCATACAGAAGAAATTTTATTACAAGAAAACACTCAAGTCTTTTCTTTGGTGTTCAGCATGACTTCAACTCTTGAGAAAAACGGCATAATTTTATTTTTCACTTCAAGAATACTTATGTGAAGTACTGCTTTAACTTCTACAGTGAGCTCAACAGCAACAAATTCAACAAAACAATAGCTACAATTTCTTTGAAGACTTCCAAACCACAGTTTTAGAAGTGTCACTCACAAGAATCATTGTAACACAGGTCTTCCCCTTTGCCACAATACTGTTTGCCCTTGGTTCGTAGATTGGCTTTTACAGGACAATCATCACTGGGTTTGAGAATGAGGCTGAAAACCTGTTTTCCTGTCCAGAGTGTTACAGGCTTAGAGAAACAAAAGGACAAGAATTAGGATTACAGAGTTTATTCTACAACTACAGTAAAACAGCAAGAATTTAACTGTAAAACTGAACTATACTTGTAGAAGTGCATAGTAACAATCCTTTGAATAGGGAAGTATTATGCACCTTTCTAGATATAAAAACGCTGACTGCTGAATGGTTATCCTTTACATATGGGTACATGTACGCTTTTAGAGAAACATGCTCTATTGCTCCCTCTTACTCTCATGTTTCCCTTTCTGATTAGAAGAGGGAACAACAACAACAAAAAAGATGCTGCTGTCATTTCATTTCCTGAAGAGGTTGCAATATTTATAATTCCTTCTTTAGAGAGTGCCTTTGGTTTAAATTTTTAGGAGGTTAAAGATTCATATAATTATGTACTCCCCTCAGCTGTAGTTAAATGTAAGTAACTGTCACAGCTAGCACTAAAATTATTTATTTGGAGTGACAGAAGCAGTCAAAGAATCACTGCTCTTAGCTATCAGCAAAAGTTCATACAAATTTATAAAATTCACATTAGATACTGCCCATAAATGCTCTGACCTTGCTTTAAATTAGTATTATTCATTGGTATTTCAATTTCACTTTCTGAATTTCCCTAAGATTACACTTATTGTTTTGAAATTAAATAAAGGGTACAAAAAAAATTACTAATACTTAGTATTTAACAAATTTGAAAATATACCAAACTCTCTTCAAACAATAGTTTGCCTCAAATACAAAATTAATCAAATACAGACACGCTTAAATGTATGTGAATGAAGGCTTAAGAGACCCTAATCTAATAAATGATACTATAACTCTCTTCAAAGTTTGTGACAAATACACAAATACTCTGCCCTTCATAATAAATATTTTGTGTACATGATGTAACAGCAATAACAAAAAAACCCAACCCCCAAACAAAAAACAAAACAAAACAAAATAATCACATAGCACTCATCCTCTTTAATCTCCAACACATTGCCAGATTAACTAAAGCATACTATTTCCCAGGTTTACCATCTCCTAAATTTGGCATACTGAAACCTAGAACTGTTGAGCATTTCAGAACAGGAGGGCACCCAAGGAATAACATAGTTTCTCCACTTAGCCCCATATTAGTCTGCACAGCCCGTAACAGTGAGGGTCACTAAGAATAGCGTATCTTCTACTGACCATCAATAGCCAAGTGGTCTGCAGCACAGTAGCAGGATAGTAGCAAAGCTATATTTGAACCCTGAAGAAACCCTGCATCTGGACTGCAACATCCAAGGTTGACTCTCTTCAGCATCGGGAACCATCAAACAGCTTCTGCATAGCTTTGACCCTGAAATCTGATCCTTGCACTTTACACTTCACAAATACAAAATCTCATACAAAACTAACGTCAGAGAAAACAAGAACTGTCTCTGCTGAGAACATCACCATGGGTCAAGAACATACAACAGAGAAAGTCTTAGTAACATTAAAAAAATAATTTGACACACCTTCAGAATTGCTGGAGGTGGAAGACGAACTTTAATCTTTTCATCCTTGCCAACCAGGATAGAAGCAATAATTTGACAGGCTTTGGCTCGATCAAAAAAGGTATCTTTTAATGTAAGAAGATAGGCACCTAGAATGTAAAAAATTATTAATGTGACAGACTAAAATGAAATTAACTTTAAAAGCTATTGCATATTCAGTATCAATGATTTCATTCTAATACTAGTTACCTACTTACTATGCAAAATTACAATAGTTTAGACAGCTTCAGTTGTAAATCCTTTCCAGAATTTTTTTTTAAATTGCTCCACACTCAAATTTCTAAAAATTAAAACGAGTGCATTTCTGTAATCTATTCTCCCTCTCAGACTCTATCCTATACGTAAAAATAAGGCCTTGGTATTAATTCTTGTACACTTTCTTCCTTATATACATTGGACATTTCCCAAAGAATTAAGGAAACCCGAAGGTACTTACTGTAGGTTAAAACAAGTTTTTGACTAATGAATTCAACTCCTCTACTATAATCATAAGCCGTTTACATTGTCTACTTAATGCATACAAAGATCCCAAACTTTCATTTTCTCTGCTAGAGAAACACTGCAAAACATACACAAAGGTAATAATAATTGCACCTACAAAGGCAGACAGTATCAGAAGGGATTCTGAGGACATCATTATATTTCAGACTAACAATGGCCTTACTTTCCTAATGTCACTTTGACTTGTGAAAGGGGAAATTTATTAATTAATATAGAAAAATTCTGGAAAAGAGGGAAGTGATTCTGAAGAAACAACTGTTAAATCACACAGCTCTAAAATAAGCTCATATACACACCTGTGAGGAAGTCCTGAATAGCAGCGATGAGAGGTTCTCCATTTCTTGGCGTTACCAAGTTTGCTTTAGTCTGTATGACACAAGAAACAAAAAAATTACGCATTTGAAGACACCAATATTTCATTTGTTATTCAGAAGGAAGCTTACCATTTAAGACAGTTACTTTAGAAAAAATGGTAAAAGCTTATTCTAAATCAAAGTACAGCTGTCTTCAAAAAGCTAGAAAAAATAAACCAGAAGTTTCAGTTCACTACAGTCCATGCAAATCTATTGACAGTTAAGGAATAATTTGAGAATAGTTACTGGAAATTACATATTCTGTTTCCAAAGCAGAAGTTGCAATCAACTTAATGTGTTTGGTAGGTTACTGTTCAAACAGGACAGGGAAGGGAAGACAGGCTAGCTTTGAGAATCTGAGAAGGGACAAAAGAGGTTATGCTCACTACAAGGAGCTAGTGAAATATTGCAAGTTTTGTGGTCCCTACTGATATGTCAATCAAGCTAGCCACTTCCACTAGCCCTATTTTCTTATGCCTTACTCAGACTACTGCTTCAGTTAATCACCCTCACCTATGCAGCACAGCTTTGCCTGAACTGTTCACAGGCCCACACAAATCTGAATCACACTTTGGTGGGGGTAAGAAGTAGTTTTCTTTTTAAGCTCCCAAATCAGTTCAGCAAGCCAATACACACTGCAGCCAACAGTTGTGTTGGTACTTCTGCAGTAGGAGTGGCAATCAGTCACCCTAAAGGACCAATGTACTGGAAAATCCTCAGATTGTTGCTACTGACTCTAACACCACAGATCAATGCCTGCAATCATCAGATCCCTCTTTGCCTACCCTCCCTTCTCCCTTTTTTACCTGCCCTAAGAGCCTACTGTCTCCTGCCTTCTCCAGTATAAGCACACCATTGCTGCCTCAATTCCAGTTGGTCTGACTGCCTGCAGTTGCTGGGCTGTCAGACCAGAAAGCAAAGTATGTATCTGTTTGGTAACAGAGCCACCATGTTTTGGTAGCAATCACTAAGGACAGTCAGGCAGAAACATACTAATCTACTTACTTAAAACCACTGAATTTTCCACAGATGCTAAATGTAAGTCTATTAGATGACCATTGTGTAACAGTCCTAATTTATTCTAAAACTTCTTTTTGCAGAGTTTTCAGGCAGCTTCACAGTCGCACATTATCCATACCTAGGAATCCTCATAATATTTCAGATTTCACATGTAAGTTAAGAAATATGGTGCTCAGCCTATCTGTCACTAGCAAAATCCCAACCCCAACATTATCTACATACCCCCATTAAAACAAGCGCTTCTGCTTTTGCTTCTTCTGTCTGAGGAAGGTGAAGGTTCATCTCATCTCCATCAAAGTCTGCATTGTATGGTGTACAGACACATTCATTAAATCTGAATGTCCTATGAGGTTTTACTCTAGCCTGGGGGAAAAAAAAAAAAAAAAAAGTGATGCACATGCAGTCAAGCGTGCTAAAAGATGAAACACCATGCCCAAGCATTTCCTTGGAGGCTTTATCCTTTCTTTTTATTACAGACATGAGTCAAAATTTCTGATTATAGGATTTAACTCAACGAGGAACTGACAGAAATTGTACTCAGGTTATGTTATACAAATGGAGCTAGTAACTTCCACTATTAAGAATTTATACAACACACAGAAAACAGCATGCTTTGTAGAGATCACATCAACTCTACAAAATTGAAATGCTTACACAAGAACAAATACCGTGGTCAGTTATGGCTATTAACAGAATTGTCCAGACAGCATACTGCCCAGTTACACATCAACTCCCATGCAAAAGCACAACTGCACTGTATTCATGCTCATCCCCACGTGATGTTTCAGAAGAAGCTGTTTATTTTTGTGTGTGCAAGAGAGAAACACCAGCAAAGGTAAACCACCTAATATTCAGCGATGCACTACCTGTATGTTAGGCTGTGTGTGCACTTACAATGTGAGCCATGATGCTCAGCTTATGAAGAGAGGGCTGTCGATTGAATAGGACTATGTCGCCATCTATAAGATGGCGCTCCACGATATCACCAAACTTCAGCTCCTGGGCCATCTTTTCTCGGTTTCCGTATTTCAAAAACCTTACAGTAACACATAACAATGGAGTCAGAAGAAATAAAGTCAGAACAGTGTAAAGACAACTGAAAATAAATTCTGTGTTTATAATGCAAGTTCTTCCATTAAATGTTGGAGTATTTGTATTACAATAACTAGAAGACAAAACTGGTGTGGATTGCATCATTAAACATCAGCCCTGCTGCTATTTTAAATAATGAACGTATTTATGACATTAGTTAAAGCTACAGTTATTAGTTAAAAAAAGTAAGAAAAAAATCTATTTACAAAAACAAAGAATTTGCTTTAATTGTATCAGGGAGTATAGGCAGTTTCACTCATATACTACCACTTCTTACTACCCATAAACTGACTGGAGATTAGCTCTCCCATAAAAACAGCTAGTACAACGTGCCCAAAACTGCCTGTTTTCATTTATCTCTGTACTACACCCTCTATTCCAAATAAGAGAGACTCAGTCATTAAAAAAAAAAAAAAAATCTAATTGCAGTTCATGATCATTAGTATGTACACTTAAGTTTAAATCCAACAGGTTATCTAAGAAATTTTACACTAAATCTGAGGAGATAATGACAATTTTTTTTGTTACTGCCCTTTATGAAAGATTCTAAAAATAAATTTTAATCCCTGTAGGTATAACTGTTTTCACACAGCAGTAAGAACAAGTTGATGGGGAGATAAAAGTGAATCATTACAGGTAAGCATGATACCTTTTCATCTGTGTGTGCCTTTGCTGTATGAAGTTGGCTCCAGGATGAACGTCAGGACCATTACGGACAAGTTTCCTCATAAAAGTAATATTTGCTTTATTCACCTGTTGCATAAAGACTTCAATCAGAAACAAATGAAACACCTTTCAGTACCTCTTGTTTTTGGTGGTGGCTTTTGCATTTTCAAATTTTAGGCTCAACAGACAACGCCCCCCCCAGCTTCCAGCTGCTGAAGGGAAAAGGGAGGAGGGAATAGAGGAGGAAAATGTAAGCCAATCTTACAGCAGAACATCAGAGTGAAATTAAATTAAAAATGTGGCAAGTAAATTCAGAAATAAAAATACCCAACCACTCCTTAGACAGATACACTAACAAACATATGAAGCTATGTATGAGTTCAAAAAATATCAAGCAAAACTCTTCTCTCTTGATATGTCACTCCTTACACCATACACAGTACTTGCATATATCTGATAGTACAACCTTCATTTACCAGCAGCAACAGAACTGGCAAAGCGTCACTGAATGACATTTTGAACATAAAAGCAACACATTCACTCCCTTTTATAGTAAGGTTATAAAGAAGGACAACACTGATGTCTGGTTTAAAAAAAAAAAACAAAACCAAAAAACCCCCCATAGAACAGGTTTTGCTTCTATACTACTTACCTTTTCAGGAAAGGTTAGTATTTTAGCAACATGAATAGGCACTGCTACTTCATCTATTCTTAAGTTAGGATCAGGTGAAATTACTGTTCTGCCAGAGAAATCCACTCGCTTTCCAGACAGATTGCCTCTAAACCGACCTACCAAAATAAGCAATTGAAAACTCTTTTATATAAAAGTTGTTTTCAAAATATTATCTGTTAAGACAGGACATTAGAAAATCCTTCAAGGTACATCACTAAAGCACAACACAATAGTAGCAGAGAGATGCTTTGGAATAGCAAATATTTGTGGCTTAATTAAAAAAAAAAAATTAAAAACAACTTTCTAGACAAACCTTGCTTTCCCTTAAGTCTCTGAACAAAACCTCTGGTCCATTTTTTAGGTGCCATGTTGAGAGGAATTCCTGAGAGCTCACTGTTAATGTACAGGGCACACTGCAGTTGAAGAAAGTCCCAGTCTTCCATAATCATCTGTGTTTTGGCTCCTGATATCCTATGCTAAGCAAAATAGTCATCCAGTTCAGAAAAGAAATATAATAACACATATTAAACTAGCAAAGAATTTTTTCTGATATGAGTAAACTCTTCTCTTGAAAATAATGTTAAAAAATGTTCATACATTGGAATGAAAAAGGCGAGATAACTTTATAACAGGATGCATATTGCTATAGCATAAGGCCATTCACAAGAGAACCCAGCAAAAAATTTCTTTTGACTAGCACTGGCTTTGGACAAATGCTTGCAAAACTATATATTTGTTTAAATTATATTTTTCCCAAGCCACTGAAGTTAAGCTAATATAACTTCACAGCCAGGAAAATCACCAGTAGTTAATTTTTCAATCGCGGGAGTTCATGCTCACTTGATTTTGTTTTCCTGATAAAAGACCAGTTTTGAAAAGCCTGAAAAGTATTAGTCTGGTAGAACTGTTCTTCTAAACAAATGATAAATTGACGAATTTACTTTAGACTCAATTTGATAACCATGTTAACTGAAACCTGATTTCTTAAGAACAGATGGTGGAATGAAGGACAAAGATGTAGTAAAAAAAAAAAAAGAGGAAGGTCTACATGAAAAAAAAAAAAAAAACAATAGGTATGTTTTCATTGTAAGTGACCACTCAAAAAGTGTCATAGCCATGGGAGGGGAAGACGACAGACGGACAGACAGAAAGACAGACAGGAAGAAAAAAGAAAAGAAAAAAAAAAAAGGAAAAAAAAAAAGAAGAGAAGAGTTTACGGAGCAGAACTCAAACGATAAAACATTTCCCATGATCCACCAGCAGATCTTCAGCAGGTCCTACACTGCAAGCAGCCAGTCAGCCAGCTCCATTTGAAGCAAGTTTCTCTATTTCTTCCAATAAAATCCCAAACGACATAGCAGTACAGTACAGACTGCTTGCTAGATTGTAAGCAGTAAGACAAGTAAAACAACTTGCTATATTCAATTCTAACCGAATCTTTTCAAAGGCAACAGTCTCTGAGAGCTTGAAGGATGACTCACCTTTTTTATTACATCATTGAGGAAAATGATCTCTGTCAGTTTCATTGTTAAGTCATCTTCATTGGTGCCAGACTTCAAGTCACTCACCACAGATGGTCTGATACACAGTGGTGGCACTAAGAGTCGCGTGAGGATCAAATCTGAAGGTTTACCTGCTTCTGGGTTCATTAGAAGCAGAGGGATATCTTCTGCTCGGATTCTTTTGAAGAGGTTCAATACTACTAAAGGATTTAAGTTTTCCTACAAAATCCATTGGAGAAAGGGGGAACATACCATTATGTAACAGTTTCAACGCTTCCCCCCTCCCCTCATTTACTAGTTGTTCAAAAAGAAAGTATTTTAAAATAAGACAAATAGATAAGAACTATTAATGCAAACAAAGCTATGTTTTATTCTGAACCAATGCTTTTAGCATCTCAGGTACTAACTTGCTATTTTCTTTCCTTTCTTTTTTTCCTTATACATCAGTGTTTACTTCTCATCATGTTACTCCCTTTTTTTAAAGTTAACTGAGAGTATTTCATAGTTACTGGTCAAAGCAACTCCATAAACCTCTTGCAACAAACTTATGGTACATTGCATTCATGTTATTAGTAGGAACTAATGTGAATCACAGTACTTTCTAGAGCTTTTTTTAAAAAGCTCATTTCTCTCTTCTTAGTACAGCTACTGCTGCAGTATAAGAAACTCCAGATATTCGCTACTTTTTCTGTCTAAATATGTACCCCAGGATCTTCCCAGCTTTCAAAGAGCAGAAGAAAACAAAACTGCACACAACGCAAGGCTGAATGAAACAAAAGGTTAGATAATTAAGTCTCCTCTCTCCTTCTCAACATTAAGTTCTTCTGAAGAAAAAAAAAAAATCTGTCTATTGTAACAATCTCAGAGCTACAGTAAATCTACACATCCACGCAGAGCTTCTATGGGCCTTTCTTCTCCCTCTTCCAGCTTATGGAAGTTTCACACACCAAGAATATTCCCCCCTTCTTTACAGACAGAAAGCTATGTATCAGAACATTCCAATAAACTAAATATCTCATTTTTGCAAAGTTACCATTATTGCAAAAAATACAAACATTCTTCAAGTGTCTTTTGGTATATTAAAATCTTGGATCATCACAAGGCTTAAACTGCTACATTGAAAACCTTTGAGGAGTTTTATTTCAAGCACAAAAACTAGCAGAAAATTTAAGTCATAATAAAATTCACCTGAGCTCTTCCCAGTAAGGGTTCTACTTCTTTGTTATGTTCTATGGCAGTTTCAAAGGACTGGAGAAAAGTAGATACTATCGGATCTACCACTTTCTTATTGGTCTTGTACTTTTCATGTATTATTTTCAACAAACCACACTTCTTCACAGTTCCTGCAAGCAAATAAATTTTTTTTTTAAAAAAACCAACAAAAGTGTCAAACAAAAACCCCCAAAATTTAAAATGAGTAAGCTACAGTTCCAAAACTAGTTAAACCTTCAGTGAACACAAGAATAAAATAAAACTGTCAGCTTTATTAATCAGTTTCCTAAATTCACAAAACACAAAGAGGACAATCAGGTCATATCTCCTTGTATGGCTGGCTTGGTGTGCCTAGATCATGCCATGGCTTCTGAAGCTGAAAGCAGATGGTTTAGCTCACACTTTAATTCAGCTTCCCCTCAATCACAGCAGATATTTTTTTTTGAAGTAAGAAGTTCCCACACTAAAAACAGGACTAAGATGTGCCATTTATATATCATCCCACTATCTTCTAAAGTGATTTTGGACGTGAATTGTAAGAAGAATCTGATAACTGTTTTCATGTCATGCAGGTAATAGTATTCATAAAACTTCCACAAGTGCTTTCCAAACTCAATTATTTTTACTGAAGTATGCTGACCTACCACTTAATTTTGTAAATGCCTATTGTGTGTGCCCCTTATATGTGTATGTGGCACTTATAATGAGGCAGCTCTCTATTTATTCAGGCTTTTGATCATTACAACAAACAATCCAAAATTTTCATACGTTAAAAATGTAAAAATTAAAGTTATGAATTAACCATCCACTGTGAATCTGTAACACTGCAAGTCCTTTAACAGCACTATCACTTGATCAGGGTACATGAAGAAGAAAATGTATTTTGAAAAACAAATGTGAAATCTTATTAAGCTACTCTGCCCTGAAGAACAAACTCCAGTGTAACCCAAGATCATTACAGCTCAAATACTGCCAAACTGCAGAACATATCCTCCTAAAGGATGACAAACACATCTAATATTAAGAAAGATAATTTAATATAATGATGAAAAATGAAGCTCAATCAAAATTAAAGTCTACAAATGCTTCTAAGTTAAGGCATTGATCACTGACAATAGTTCCCAATATTTTTAAAAACACGTTAAACAGGCGGGGGGAAGTTGCCATTACCTGATTCTTAATAGAGGCCAGAGAGAACACCCATTAGCTGTGGAATGAACAAGGACATTCAAGATTTTGATGCCTATTATAACCACAAAGGTAAAAACCATCCCAGTAGATAACTATCACTAACTGCTAAAGCCAACACTCACCATTAAAGGCACCACAGTAAGGACAAGTGTTTTTCTTTCGGCACTTTTCAGACACTTTCTTTTTTAGTCCCCTCTTCTGAAGATACGTAAGGCCAGGTCGCTTCAGGTAATCCAAAAACTGTTTTTTTTCTTCCACCGACAGCATGATACGGCAACAGGTTTTGCAGATCATCTTAAATGTAAATGCATACAAACAGTTGTTTAACAGACATATGCAGAGTTGTAACATCGTCTACTATAACTTAAGTTCTTCAACAGAGGGCAGTTTGAAATACAACCATCTTGGTTGAAACACCAATTCATATGCTGTAATACACAAAAAAAAGCACATGGAAAAAAAAATACAGTCAATGTGCCAAAACCTCATCTAAGCTCTGCAGGATCTTAAAAATCCAGATATAAAGCAAACAGAGCTTTGATTTACTGGGATGTCCGAAAAGGCAAGCTATACCGCATATATTTAATTGAAACTACTACAGAAAAATAATGGACTAAATTAATCAGTCTGAAATTATATAAAATAAAATGCATGTATTTACATCACTAAGAGTGATATATAAATACATTTATTTTACAAAACACAAGATGCACAAAGATAAAAATTATAATACAACTTTATTTTGGTCTTCTCAATTACTCTTTCAAGCATCATCCTTTCTGACAATTTCCTTTTTCTAGACTAGAAACTGATGACAAATCGTAATTGTGTTTACCTGTAAGATGCCTATCACAGCTTTGAAGTATCCAACATGAAAACAGGGCAATTCTAAGTCAATGTACCCATAATGTCCTAAACAATCAGCTAGATTTTTTCCACAGGTTTCACAGGGACGGTCTTTTTCACTGGTTCCCTTTGGGAGGAGGGGAACACACACATAGAAAAAAATATTAGCTGTAATCAACTGAATACATAGAAAATGCAACAGTTCTTAAGCTAGTCAGCTATCCTGACAGCAGACCCACAGCGCTTACTCCTTTTTCCCAGCATCAGAAGCATGTCAGTAGCATTACATTCACTCCAAACCTTAAGAAAGGTGTCTTTCACATGCCGGGCCTACTGATACCAGTGACATTAACTCATACAGCTTTTGCAACTGATCTACAGCCCGCTAATCTACAAGATACTATTTCATAGATGGATGTCTCTGGGTGTCCCAACAGCTAGGCAGAAAGAACTTATCTCCTGCCTCAAAAGAATGCTTTCCTGAACCATCCAAAAGCAGGAAGAAAGTAGCTGTCACTGCAACTGACAGTCTATGCAATTCAAGTAGAGACATATTTGCACGTATTTCGGATGAGCAGTAAATTTCAGTCATCCCAACTTAATTTTAACCACGTCAAGTAATTCTACAAAAATAGTTGGAAAATAAATGGTTCTCACCATGCGATGGTCAAGTACTCCATACTGCAGCGGAGAGTGATGGTTGTCCTGACTATACAAGTTTTTGCTAACCACTTGAATGTGAGCTTGCTGACGCATCTCTTCTGGAGATTTCATGCCAAAACAGATGTGGCTTCTAGAATAGGAAATTTCACATGTATGTATGTGCACATGTATATGCAGGCATACATATAACTACAGGCATGCAGTTATACACAGGTATATTTAAAAGCAATGCAGAGGAGCCTAAGTTGATTGACAATATCGCTGAAGCAGGTTCTTTTTGGATAACTATAAAGAACGGCTGTTTTGCAGTGAGTTGGTGGTTTACATCTGGGAGATCTATGGACGCTCTCGGGCCAGCCTACAGCTGCTCACACATCCAGCGTCCAGCCACCCACGAGCCTCGCCAGCAGCCTGAGCCAAGGCCCACGCCAGCGCTTTTAAAAGGGAGCTAGCCGTAACATCAGGCACCCCCGCTCCCCTGCACACTAAACTTCTTCCCAGGCCCTTTTATAGCGGTCGTGCCACACTCTGGGATTTCTGCCGCTCGCCACCGCAGCCACCGGGCCCACCCCGCGGCAACGCCGGGTCCCTCGGCGCGGGGCGCCGCGCAGCCCCGGGCAGCGGAGCAGGCGCCCAGGAGCCTCCCGCCGCGCAGGACGCCGCAGGGGCCGCCCCACTCACATTTTCTTGGCCACATCCGTCTCCCTGAACTGCTCCTTCACCATGGCGGCGGCGGCGAGGGCCCGGCGGCAGCCGCCGAGCGTCCGCGGGTCTGCACGCGGCGGCGCAGAGCCCGCCCACCCGGCGGCGCAGAGCGGAAGCGGCGCGGAGCGGCCTCCGCCGCAGCGCCCCCTGCTGGGGCACGCCGGTGGTCCTCCCGGGGCGGTCTCCCGCGCCCTCCCCTGCCAGCAGCCCCGCCTCCGCCCGGCCGTTCCTCACAGCCGCCTGTCACGCTGGCTCTCAGGGCCCGCGGGCCTGACGGCGGTACGTGGTACTCCGCTGCCGACCACGGTACTGTTACACTCCAAGCACCGCCGCTCGCCCAGGTGCCGGGGACCGTGCCGCCCAGCTCACTTCACGGCTTCACACAAAGGCCGGCCCTGCCGCCTGCCGGCTCCCTCCGCGCCCGGCTCTGGAAAGGGCACCCCTCCGCGCGGCTCCGCCCCGGCGCGAAGGACCCCTGCGCCGTCTTATGATTGGCTGCAGCGAGACTCTCCTTCCTTTCCTCGCTGGCTGGCAGGGCGGCCGCCGCCAAGATGGTGAGTGCCTGGCGCTGGTGCGCGGCAATCCGCCCCGCGCTGCCGCCATCCTGCTCCCGCGGGGCTCCCGAGCTGTGGGGCCCCGACGGGCTGGCCTGCCCGTAGTGGGCTGCGGGGGTATGGCGGAAACTGAGCGGGGGCTTGTCCTCCCGCTTCGAGCCGGGGCTGCTGCGGCCTGGCCGCGGCGCGTCGGTGTCAGTTGGTAGCGGTGAGCTCCGGGGTGTGGGCCGGGGCGTGTGCTTGGCCTGCTGTCTCGTCGTGCTGCTGGTCGGTAAGAGCAGCCCTAGGCTTTGATCGTAGTGTAACATCGCGCTTAAGGCGTTACAGGGGCGCTGCAGGTAGCGCTCATCTATTACTGTTATGGCTGTTCTTGTCTGAAAGTATTAAGGAAGCAGCAACGATAGGTTTGTGAAGGATACTTGCGTTGTACTGTTGTAGTGCTTGGGCTTCTGATCCACGTGTTTCATTAAAAGCTGCTTTACGTTTTCAGAGTGGTGGAGGTATGTATGTTGCTGTGTTGTTTGAAAACTGAGGACGAGTCTGTCATCAGTTGATGTGTACTCAAAAGTACATATCAAAATGTACTTTATAGGGGTGTTCTCTGTAGCCCAGGGCCGGTCCACGTAGGTTATGAGTTCCCTGTCAGCATCGGAGACACTGCTGACTGTTGCTGTAGTGTGCATTATTTATATATTTATTATGTTTACATTGTACATTTCATTATTGTTTTGTCTTAGTTCTTTGTGTCTTCTTTTGCAGAACGACACAGTGACTATCAGAACCAGGAAGTTCATGACAAACAGGCTGCTTCAGCGCAAGCAGATGGTAAATGAATACAGAAAATGGCCTTTAATTGTTTGTCTGTTGTTTCTGGGCTGCAAGTGTTCTTTAGCCATTATAAGGACGGAGCCCTTAAAACCTCCAGAGGTCTTATTGTAAGAGCTTAGAGGTTTAAATGTGTTGATGCATGCTGAAGGTAAATCTTGATGGTGAGGTAGTGAGCTGTTTTGTCTTTTGAAGCAGGAAACTGTTACGAACGCTTTTGTATCAAATTAATACTTTCTGCTGCTAAGGTGGGTTAGTTTAAGTGTTAAGATCATGGTGGGACTGTACACCTGCTGTTGTACTAGATGTTGTCCTCCTCTTGCTTTTATACAACTTGTAAAAATTCCTTCTTAGGTGATTGATGTTCTTCATCCTGGGAAGGCCACAGTTCCCAAAACAGAAATCAGGGAAAAGCTGGCAAAAATGTACAAGACGACCCCTGATGTAATTTTCGTCTTTGGCTTCAGAACCCACTTTGGTGGTGGCAAGACAACAGGTTTTGGCATGATCTATGATTCTCTGGACTATGCAAAGAAAAACGAACCAAAGCACAGGCTTGCCAGGGTAGGTTGTTTTCTGGTAACTTGAAAACAATTAGAATGGATTTGAAGTGTTTAGTGGTTCATGATTTACACATACAAAAGCTAAAGTTGTGTGAAAGTACTGTTGGTGTACTCAGAGTTATATAAGAGGTGTTAAAATAGTATAGGCTAGCGTGTGCATTTGCAAAATAGGGTAAGCTTTTTATTGGTTATTATAGAGGAATTGCAAAGGCAAAATGGATGTTACCAGTGATGTTTAGCAGTAATAGATAACTAATCACTATTAAAAGTCTTGAAGAAGCATAAGAGATGAGACTGATACATACACAACTTTAGTGCTTATATTCTGTGTTGAATCATTCATTAACTAGTGAAATTGTCTCACTACTTAGCTAATATTTCAAATTTAAACAGTATTTGAAGAGTCCAGAAATAGTAAAACTTAAATTCAGATGTTACTTTCAGTGAAACAAACTTAAATGCAACTTTAACTGTTTTTTAATAGCATGGCTTGTATGAAAAGAAGAAGACTTCTAGGAAGCAGCGAAAGGAGCGTAAAAACAGAATGAAGAAAGTCAGGGGCACAGCGAAGGCAAATGTTGGTGCTGGCAAGAAGGTAGGATGAGAATATCTGTAAGCTAGCATGAGCATGTTGCCTTTTAAATGTTGATTAGAAATTCTTCAACAGAATAACACTGTTTTTCTTCCATTTCTTTCACCATTCTACTGGATAACAGAAGGTAATCTGTGTGGTGTTGTATAGCTTCTTACCAGCTCAGTAGCTTAGTTTTGCTCCTCACTGCTGCAAGCTTAGCTGATGAACGCGAAACAATGCTGCTTAAATGATTCTTTCCTACATGTCACTTGAACTAAAGTTAAACTTTTGTAAACCTAACAGTGTTGCTGTAATCTCATAACTCAGCCTTGCAATATACAAATTAGATATTCTTAACACTTGTTACTCAGGCTACCTAAATACCTAACACTCCATCAACTTACTGTTATTTATGGTGTTACTTATAGAGGAGATTTTGTTAAGGATGTGTGGTGGTGTCGGCAGTGAGGACACTGTGTAAATAGAAATAAGGTAGAATGCTTGCTTTATCCTGGTTTTAAGTGACCAATTCCCAAGATAGTGGGTTTTTTTTTCCCCCTGGTGTGGGAGCTTCTTATGCTGTGGCTGGAACTTGATACAAGTTTGTCAGGTGTGCAGCTTGGAGGGCGACAGGATTCCTCTATCATTAAACAAACCAGAAACACACCCCCCCCTCCCCCCCCCCCCCAAAAAACGGAGGAATAGCCTGGGTGTGAAGAGAGTCGTCTTCCTTAGCAGCTTTTTGTCCTCTGTACTGAGTAAGCTGTGCAGCTAAGTGGGTTTTTTCAAGTGTTTTAACAAGGGAAGATAGGGTGATGGGTTGTGACACTTAGCTCTGTAGCTGCTTAAGTCCTTTGACATCTCGAACTTTAGTAATCTTCACTTTTGCTTTTTTTCCTACTTCCTTGGAATTCTCCATCAGAAATGAAGTATCTAGCAGGTACTGAAAATGAGCATGGATGTGGTGACTGAGTTACACATCACTGAAACACGTGTCCATCCTTTTAATTGAAGCACTGTACTGCCTTGCATGCATGCATGTTTGTTTTAAACTTGCTTCTGTCCTGTAAGAGTTCAGAGAACTACATCCTGAACTTTATTCTGTGTGACTTAAAAATAAAATTTGGCTAATAGCAAACAAGATTTTTGAAACTAGTGAAACCTCATTAGAATGAGGAATTTCAAATGGGAAGAAATCAAAGAAACTCAATGCTATTGGTTTGAGGCATTGGTTCAAAACACCCCAGGTTCTAATTCAAAGTAGTACAGTGCAGTTGCATGTGTAACTTGACCTTTGTGTGCAAGTAGTTGTGCATCTTTGTGAAAACTAAGTCATGTCACAGCTTTGTGCATTTGAGACGGTGGATGGAAATGACACAGTTGTCAGTATTAAACTGTATTTAACTATTGCCCTGCAGTATTCCAAGTGAAGACACAAACCACAGTGATTGCTCCATGAAATTAGATTCTTCGCTTACTGTATAAGTGAAGTTCTTGTTATCGTTGGATGGAAATAAACCAGTGTTGCTGCAAACTACTAGATAAGATTTGGAGCCCTTTTCCTTTCTGCTTTAATGCTGTTCTAATAATGAAGTCCTACAGTTGTTTACAGTATAACAGCATAAATTAGCATTTGATATAGTAGTAACACTAACATACACCCTCTTATGAATGTCAAGGGAGTCATTTAGCGTTGCAGTGATACTAGTAGTATGGATGAACTTCTTCCCTGCTAAGAATTTAGCACTTGAAGGTAGCTGTTATTGAGTGTTAATACAGAATGGTTAAATGACTGTCACTTGAATTACTAAAACTGTCCAGTTCATAGAAATTCTCTTAAACCATATAAACACTTCAGAAATCAAGGCCAGGATCATGTGCTGTGATAATTACATAGCAGATGTGACTTCTGTATCAAGTGCTTCTCAAAATAGCATGCAATCTCAATAGTAGGTGAACTGTCTTTTGGATTAGAGGGTTTTTTAATGTCTTTTAAAATGATCTTTTGGTTGATAAGTATGCATGGGTTAGATCTTATTTGTTCACCAGTTTTGTTAATCTTTGTGTCCTCACATTAGACTTAAATCTAAAGACAAACTAATTTATGTGCTTTCTGGAAAACTTGGTTGAGAAGAGTTCTGTGCTGCATCACAGAAAAAAGCTTGTAGGATACACTTGTGTCTTAAAGTTTTGTCTTGAAAAACGCATGTTTAAACATAATGGTGTGGCATGGTTCCACAGCCTTTATCACAGCTGTGTGGAGGAATTTTTAATAGGAGTCTTGGAGTATGTTTTAGTGTCCACCTACACCATCTGTGAAAACCATTTATCTCAGAAATGGGTAGGCACTTGATTCTGAGACATCTTCCGACAAGTCTGTTGTTTTAAGAGTTATGTACCATGTAGTCATGAAAACTATTGAAATGGTGAATCATACTTGAATAGTTTTTCTTGAACTTTTAAGTCAGACATAAACTGTGCTGATAGCTGACTGTTAAAAGTTTTCTTTGGTGCTTCCTTTCACTTCTCACTCCTTCAGAATTCCCATTCTGTTTTCCCTGCACTTTCAAGAGAAGTATTTTAAAGTAGTTTGTGTTATTTAATACATTCTGTAGCTCTATAGTTAGCTGAGCTCTCATAAAAGTTTGCAACAAATAGATGTGGATGCCCCTCACCTGGTGTTTGCATTCAATGCAAAAATGCAAAAAAAGCCCCCCACCCTACCTTTTAATGTCACAACTGTAGTTGTGACAGCCTTGACATGTGAGCTTTCCAAACAAATGTTTAATCAAAAAACTTGATCAAACAGAAGTGTGGATGGATAGGTGCTTTAAACCATTGTAGCCTGTAGGTATAATTGAACATGCAATTGCATTCTGAGTATTACTTAAGCTCTAAATAGCTATTGTTAGGTCCCATTTGAGTTTGAGGGAAATGCATGAAATCTGTCTTCAGCCTCTACCGTAGTCAAAACTTTGACGTTTTCCTATGACATTTCACTGTGGTAATTGAAAAAAGCATATTCTGAGTGTTGGTAAAAAGCCTCAAAGCTCCATCTTCTACAGTAGCAGAACTTCGATGAAACTATTCTCTTATTAATTAATGCTTTTTCTTTTTCAGTAAATGAACATACTTCAGATGGAAAATGGGTAACAGGTATGACTTCAGAATGCATTGTAAGGGTAGACATTCAGTAGCCTGTAGTCATTATGATGACATAGGTCTAATGTTGATTTATGCAAAGATCATGGTACTGTGGTGATACAGAACCCTGTGTAAGAGTTTAAGACTAAGAAAGACTGTTGTGCGTACTACTGAGTTGCTAATTTATGTGACTTCCACTTACATGAAATACCTGATTAGTTTAAGGACTCAAATAATAAATCAGGCAGTTCAGATTTACTGTTGCTAAACCTGTTCATTATTTAGTCATATTGTAAACAAGGGTTACATGTTTCCTTTTGTAGGTATGCAAAGGAGAGGATAGTGCACCTTGCTTTTTATTGTCTTAAATAGATCGAAGTAGTATGATTTCTATTTTGAGGATGAGTTTTCTTATAGATACTTATTTCAAGCAAATTCCTCACAAACAAACCTCATAATCTTATAGACAAGTTGTAGACTATATTTTTATATCTGTGCTGCAGAAGTGTGAGTTGGGTGTGCTGTGGGTGGTAACTGTTACAGACAAAACTCTGGTTTTATTAAAAGTGGTCTGAACGACTCACTTTAAAGCAACTTAAACAGTCTGTCTGGGAGCTGATGTAGCGGGTATAATGTCTTAAACAGAAAGTTGGTAAAGTGATTGTAGCTGGTTGAGCTCTTCTACAGAAATGGTGTAACATGGGCTCTCATTTATTCACATGACAGTGCTGTGAAATTTTGAGCCTTATTTTCTTTTAAGAAAGGCATTGTGGTTCACCTGACTTGTTTGGGAACTAGTTTTTCAGTCTCTATAAAGGTATGAGTATAAAAATTGTTTTAATCATGTGGCACTGATCTATCTTTTTCTTTACAGATTACATTATTCTATGAAGAAGTATAGAAAGAATTATTCTGGAAAGAAGCTGCTCATCTGGCTTTAACATCAAATAAACTATGTCAATAAAATGCTGGTTTGCCCTTTAGTTTTGATTTGAAAGCTACCATTTTGTAAAGTTTAAGAAATTCAAGATTGGTGCACTGTTTGTAGTGAATTAAAATCTTCTTAATTAAACAACTCTTGTTTTGAGTATTAATTTGAAGTGAATCAGAGCTTTCTACAGATAGCAGTATAACCTAATTCCAAGCAGGCAGTGTTAGTGCATGGAGGTAGGCATGCTTTTGTCATCTGGTGTTTAAACTGGTTTGGAAAGTCCTTTTAAGATGTGCTTGTTTGACTGCCTGTATTATATAGACCTGTAGAATATGGCTGAAGGGAGTACAAAACATGTAGACGAGAGAGATGCAGAGCTGCATACTTCCCCAGTTAAGGTGTTTGCTAATGAGGGAGTCAGGCATAACTTGTCTTTTGTTCCTGAGTTGTCAGGACAGGCTCTGGGGTCTGTCTCTGGTCTGCAAGCTGTGCAGTACACCCCTAATTTTTCATCTGGTAGTGTTAAAGGAGTCATTAGGTTGGGTGAGGCATGCTCTGTGCTAGAAGTGCAGGCATTCTGGTGCAGGTGTTTCAAGTAGCAAGAAAAATGGACGTTTTATACTTTAAATAGGACTGAAACAGACTGGGCAGCTCTAGCAGCTGTGCTGATGAAGGCTCTGACTTGATTCTTATCTGAGTACAGTATTTTTAAATTATACTACCTTTGTACTGAGGCACCATATTGTAACACAGGTAAGGCATTTTTAGTGTTTGAGGGGAAAACCAACAACCCTGTAGTTAGAGTTGTTAAAGTGGTTGAAAGGGGATACTGTTGTCCTAATAACTTCCGTACAAGATCTGGTAAGTATAGATAAAGTACTTGATGTCTCTTCTAGAACCTTCAGTCTGAGTCTTGAACTAGTTGCTATTGTCTGCATTCAGCAGCATCACACTCTTAGCTGTACAGTAAATTTTCTGTACCTCATGCTACAGTGTTTCTGCCTTTATTGAGGTTAGTAACTGGGATTAGTAGGCAATTGCCCTGGTGAAAGGATGGGTACTCCAGTTTCTTCTAAACATAGGTGAACTAGTGATAGACTAAGGGGATGGTGAAATTGGAGTAATTGCTTCTAAAATAATAGTTTTGATTGTGAAGTCCTGTGGAAGTTAAAAAGTCTTTTTTACTTGGCAACAGATCTTCAAAGATAGGTACCTACTGGATGTTCTTCACAAAGGTTGTAAGTATATTAAATTCTGAAGAATTGCTGGAGGAGTATTAAAAGCAGGATTTGTGTTGCTACCTAGATACAGTATGTGCATTGGACTCGTGAGTCTGTAGATATGTTTTGAATAGGTGACAGTAAATTTCTGACAACAGAAAAGGTTGTAAGGGATATGGAGCAAACATTAGGCACGTAAGGCTTAGAGCTAGAACCTAAACCTGTTTTAAAGGTAGTACTTGCAGTAAACCCTTTCTGTATATAATGTTCAACATCAAAGGAGAAACAAGTCATGCTATTAAATATAATTGAACAATCACTAGGGGGTAGTGTGAACACAGCAATACAAATACAAGGAAGACTTGTATAGCAATTTTTCATAAAAGAGGCTGAAAGGAAGCTGAATTGTCCCCTGCCGAAGAGGTCAACTCCTTTGAAAAGATGTGTTGAAAATAGTTGCATTTAGGATCTGAGGCTGTAAGTGATATTTTTGTTTCACTGGTTCTTTTTTTGAATTGAATGGAAGCCATCTGTTTCAGTGAAGACCATACAGTTAGTGTTTTCCAAATGTTTACTACTTTAAAGCTCTAGAGTGCTGGCACAAATTCTAGTTGCTCTTTTCAGAAGCCTGCTTATCTTAAAGGATCTATAAGTAAGTGCTGGCATAAAGGTATGTATGTCTTCCATAGTCTTGATGTTTTAACTTTACATAAACAGTACTGTTCCAAGAGGCATGTTACCTCTTGAAGCAAACTCAGTTCTGGAGTTGGAATATTAAAGGTTCCCTTCTCAATTTTGTAGTGTCTTAAGTGCTTTTCATTACAGGTTGATTTATGAGGTACAGTAACTTTTTGAAGCAGATGGATTGAAATGGGCTCTCTTACTGTTTGGTGCCAAAATTTGGTATTTGATGCCCCAGTTTGATAATTTAAGATTGACAGCAAAAAATACCTAGTGATTCCATAGACCAATTGACTCTTGTTACATGGTTAGGTTATAACCTCATACCCATAAGCTGTACTCTTGTCTTGCAATATGAGGCATTAAGCACAAAAAATGGGGAAGAGGACAAAATGATGTTAAGTGATCTAGAATTGACTGATCAAATCAGATCACCCTATTTGAGTTTTCCCACTATTCTGCAACATTCTGTGTTGATGTGGCTGTCCTTTTCTCCTATCATTCCACCTGGAAAATGGCAGGCAACTGAATAGCTGTTACCTGAAATCTTGGTGCTTCAAGCAGCTCTTCATGCGAGTTCCTGTTCTGCCAATATTTTGCCTTTGTACGCTAGAGTCTAAGCAATGTGTAGCAGATGTTCTGTGTTTCAGAAGTTTAATGCATGTGTCGTGCTGTGAAGAGGCTCCAGGTTAATCCCCTTTCCTGTGGGAGGTAAAACAATTAAGGGGAAAGCATTGATGAACAGGAATCTTCACTTCTTTCCCTACTGTGCGCTGAAGGTACCCTTTTATTTCCTGCTGATCTTGGCACATCCCGTCATCTATAGGTAGTAGTTTTTGTCACTGTTGCCTGCTTTTAGACTTTAGCCTGGCCCTCATATTTCAGTATCTTAAGTATTTTATCTATTTGACCAGTCTGGAGCACAAATTAGACTGTGAAGGATTTTTGGAGAAGGAACTTCTAAATTAGAAGTTGATGAGTAATCTCAAATTGATATACATGGAAAGGCTTTCGTTAATTCTTTACCATTTTTAATGGCTACGACTTGAGTTGTGTGTTTTTTACAAGGGATGTAATTACCACAGAAATTATTTGTGTTTTTTTGCAGGAAGGACTCAAAATTGTACAGCTGGACTAGTAAGAGTAAATGAAGTCTTCCTGTAAAATAGTTGAAAAACTGTGCGGAAGCCACAGGGCTGAATTGAAACTGGATCAGTTAGTCCAACTTCTTGCTGAGGTTCCACTGCTATGTTCAGTGAGATATATAAGGCACAGCCAGATCATGGCAGCTTCTGTCTGAAGGAGATTGTAGTCTAGAAGGCAAAAGACAAACTACAGTGGATCAAAGGAAGATTTACCAGGGAAGCAGAGTGTGGAGCAGCAGAGATACTGTGATACAGATGAAAGATGGTAAAATTTGGCATCACCTGGGCAATGAGGTTGTTTTGTCTAGGGAGCAGTTTGTAACAGGCTTGAGAACAAATGTTGAGGGAAAGAAATGAAGCTGATATCATCAGTGGCTTGAAATAAATGAGGCATAATATGCTATGAGAAGACTGCAGTACCAACAGGCAGAGGGATAAAAGGATGGTGTGGGTTCTTTTTGTTTATAGAAAATGTCATTTAAGGAATAAAGTATGCAGGTCACTGTCAAATCTATTGGCAACAGTTGGAAGAAATTAACTTGTCTATATTATTCTGGTCACTTCCTGTACAAAATTAATTTTAATGTCATTAGTTTCCTACACAGAGGAAACAGAGCATTGCCCGTAGCAGCTGTTGATACTAGATTTGTACAGTAAGTCGTAAATTCTAGTTCTGAGTGCTCCCTGCTCATGTGCTTCTATTTGAGCGAAACTAGATATATTGAGCCTTTTTTTGGATGGCTGTTTTGGTGGTGCTGAGAGATCAGATAAGAGTAGTTCATTTTTTTGCTCTGAATGCTGGAAAAGTGTCATCTGAGCAGGAGAACTTTCCAATATGGGTGGCAAATGTTTCTTTTGTTCGTGTTCCTAACACAATAGCAATAAGACTAAGTTATTTCTATGAAACGTTACAATGCCTCTAAAGAGGTAAAATGAAAAGGTTTAAGTAAGCTTTGACAAGTCAATGTCAGGAGTAGGCACATCCTAGTACATTAATGCTTTTGGACTCCTTTGCTTTAAAGGGATTAAATGGAAACTTACTCTTATGTTTGTTGCTAACATTTGTGAATTCTAGTTATGTCTTAAAAAAATCCCCTGTGGACTTTTATCCTCATCTGGAATTCAGTAAGTTTCCTCTTAATTTTAGTCTTTGCCCTTTGTAAAGGCTGTGGCTGATGAAACAGCTGCCCAAGTGGCTAAAAGGCATCCTGCGCACTAGAAGATAATTGTGTTTTTTCCAAGAGCTGGCCATCGGCAACCAGTACTCCTAATAAAAAAGCTCCTTCTTCCTTTCCAGTTACTGCTGTTCATACAGAGAGATCCTAAGTAAGGTCAAGTAGTGTGCTGAGGCAGAAGGACGTTTGGAGCATCTGTGGCTTCTCTTAACACAGTACATATTTTACAACCAGCAAAAAATGTGCGAGTGCAATGTTTCACTGGGGTAGATGATAACGGTTTGTACTTGTGTTCATTGGGTTAAAATACAGCTTGTTATCTAATGAAGCTGGCCAGACTGCAAACTGACCCACATTAGGAGAAACATGCTTCACTGCCTTTCATGATGATCTGATTTGATTGTACTGGAGCTACTACCCTGCTATCATTTTCTGTCAATTTTTGCTAGCCTGTTTGTTAAGCCAGGCATCGTTTGTGTTGATTTGCTAACAGGTTTCAATCACTGATAATAAAACTTTCCTGCAACAAATGACCTCAGATCCATATCTCCTGCACAGCGTTGGCTGTAAGTAGAAAATTAGGACTGACACTTTCCTTTTTCAATGTTTTCTGTCTGGTTTAACAGCCATTGTAAAAATCACTATGGAAGTGGCTTAATATTTGTAAATTAGAAGAGGGAAAAAGTTGATTTTGTTTCACTGTTTCCTTTATAGTTTGATGGATCCTGCTTACAAGCAGGAGTGAAATGAAGCCTTTTTTTTTTTTTAAGGCAAATAGAAGGGTATCATAAAGCTTAGGACCTGTCAGAATTAATGTTTTGAGTATTTATTTTAATTGATCAGTTCTGGTTATTGAAGAAAGTCAGGTTGATCTAGGCCCTGCTGCAGGGCTTTACGAAAGTAAAGACTAGTGTAAGAACCTAGCATTGGGAGAAACTGCTTCATATTCACACACAAATATTAAACTTTTATGTTTTTGAGGAGTTAATTGAAATGAGAGTATATTTTGCCTAGCATTGAACTCTTTAGTGTTTAAACAAACACTGAAGCACTGTACTAATGCATACACCAGAGAAAACGTGGTGAAATTGAATTGTCCACTGTCAAAGAAATGCTGAAAAGTAAACAAGGAGTAAGTAAAATATGCATCAACATTTTTTCTTATTAACAGATGTTTCAGATTAACATATGTGATGTGGAATAGCCCTTTGGTCAGTTTGGATCAACTATCCTGGCTGTGTCCCCTCCCAGCTTCTTCTGCACCTGGCAGAGCACGGGAAGCTGAAAAGTCCTTGACTGGTGCAGCAAGAACTAAAACATCCCTGTATTATCAACACTGTTTTCAGCACAAATCCAAAACATAGCCCCATACCAGCCACTATAAAGAAAATTAACTCTATCTCAGCTGAAACCAGGACAGTATCCACCCCTCATTCCATACCATATGACATCATGCTCAGTATATAAAGCTGGGGAAGAAGAAGGAAGGGGGGACATCTGGAGTGATGGCGTTTGTCTTCCCAAGTAACTGTTGGGTGTGATGGAGCCCTGCTTTCCTGGAGATGGCTGAACACCTGCCTGCCCATGGCGAGGAGTGAATGAATTCCTTGCTTTGCTTTGCTTGCGTGCACAGCTTTTGCTTTCCCTATTAAACTGTCTTTATCTCAACCCACGAGTTTTCTCACTTTTGCTCTTCCGATTCTCTCCCCCATCCCACCGGGGTGGGGGGGGAGTGAGCGAACGGCTGCGTGGGGCTTAGTCGCCAGCTGAGGCTAAACCATGACAATGGGAAAATCTTCACGGGCATGAATGTCTGCTAGTTGCCTTTTGTGACTGTGACTTGTGCTTTTGAAAAAAATTCCTTTCAGTGTGGTAAATAATTGCTTTAAAATACTTTTTAGTTTAACAGTGGCTCATACTTCATTGGTATGGCATGTCTGGTGGCCTGGGGGAAAGTCTCAGTGTAGGATACTTTTACAGAAGCTCTTACATGGTGCTGCACAGACCAAACCCTTGGAAAGTCTCCTTAAAAAAACCTATGCCAGCATTGAAGACAGGTGCAGGCACTCGTATGGTGCTGGCAGGATGTTACCAGAGAACCTTACAAATCCCTATGAGGCTGGAACATTCCAGCATTCCCACTTCACAGATGAAGCACAGAAGGATAAAGTACAAAGATTTTTTTTTTAAGTACCTGAGTGTTTTACAAAAGCATAGGTAAAAGTGTACTTGTGTACAAATAATTGAACCTCCTATTACTATAAAAATACCTCCTGTGGTGACTGGTCCCCGGGTCAGAAAATAAGCAAATGTTGTGCTGGGGAATTGAACCTTGCTGTCAAGGTAATGCTCCAGCTAACTGCTGGACTGCCTCCCTTCTCAGCAGAACAGAGATGGGACTTGCTTCTGAGGGAATACTCTCTCTGAGAGGCTCAATGTACATGAAGCACCAAATGCAACCAAGGCTCAACCAGCTCCGCTCTGCCTCAACCTCAGCGGGTTTCTACAATGCAGCTGTGGGACCCTTGCACTTCAGCCCAGCAACTAGCGCACGTTTGATGTTTTGGCCATTACTGCCAGCCTGATGCAATGCCCCTGCCTAGGAACAGGTAATTTTTTCTGCTGGGTTCAGAGGGCTCATGAGATGACTTTCTTCTCTTCCTTTAAAAGCTCTCCTCAGAGGTGGTGAGGCTAGTTGGCAGTATTTTAACCATTTCTGCTACAGAAAAACTCCTGCGTATCAGATGTCTTGAAAACAGATTTCAATGTCTCAAATATATTTCCAATGGCTTGTGTGCGGATTAACTTTTGTTGGTGATGATAGGCTGACATAATTTTGTACTGTTTTAGTCTCAACTCAGCTGTATCCATAACTGGCTGCTTAACTTGGGGCACTCTTCTCTGTGGTTTACACCTCATTCAGAATGTATGTCCCTATGTTCATTAGCAAAGTTCATTACTGCGTAACATAAACAACTTATACTTTAAAGTAAATGCTTTGTGTGATCACTACTGATTTTAATGTTTTAAGAGGTAGGGGAAGGTTGTTCTTCAATCTTCCATCTTTTGCTGTCCCCTTAAAGAAGCCTGAGGTTTGTTTAACCCACAAGTCTCTGCTTAGCCAAGAGAACATCTTGTCTTCATTCAAGCTGCCTGTTGCATATAGGCTCTGCTTCTTTCTGAAACCTGTGTCAGTCCTTTCCACTCACTTTTTAGGAAATGCTACCTCTGTATGGCTGTTCCACTGATACATGCCTCAAGGCATATATTCTTAGTGATCTGTCTGCCCTTTTCTTGTGTTTCTATTTTGCATCCCCTCCCTTTCCATCCCAATGGTGTCTTTGTTTCTTAGATTTGTTCTGCTTGCAGATGCTTTTTCTAGCTTTACTTTCCCATAGACCGTAGGAATGAACAATAATCACATAGCTTATATAAAGCAATTTATTTATCCATCTCTTTCCTCGTGGTTGATCAATGCTCCGCTGGCACCTTTGTGGGTACAAGTGCCAAAAACTGGAGGAACCTGAAGCTGCTGTCTCTGGAGTTGAGGGAAGATTGTAGAGTGTTTGTATTGCCAGTGTTCTGTGGATGAAAAGAGATACACTTCCAAGGTATATCAAGGTGCCACACTTCTTCAGTCCTATGTTAACCCTCTTTCTTTAGTAAAGATACAAAATAATTTCTGGAGGGTTTCTCAAGTAAAAAAGAAAAAGCAAACCTTTTGGTGCCTCACTTTTATTAGAATTAGTAAATGGAAATAGAGGAACACTACAGCAGACACCTACCAAGTAAACACTATGCACAAGGTGCTTTTGGGGTCCATTCATCAATTAATATTTCTCAGTAACTTTAATGACAGTTACAGCAGCACTACAGGGAGAACAGATCCTTCAACCTCAGATGTGGTGATGCTTCTTTTTTGCTTTTCAACTTAGTTCTTCAAGTACTTATCACCCCCAGCCTCTTTTTTTAAAATTTGTTTTACCATTTAAATAGCTGTCTTGGGATGTAAAGCGCAGGACCCTGGGTAAAATACTTCTCATGGAACTTGCCGAGTATGCAAAATGTTTTTATCTAGCCATTTTCTATCTACGCAAACTTCAAGAGCAAGTATCTTGCTTTTCAGTGAAGATACATGCAAGGAAACAGCTTGGATTCTTAAAGAGATTGTGCAAAGTGATCATTTAGCCAGCAGAGGACTGTAGAACCACATATCATGCTGTTATTGATGCAAAAACGTTCAATCACAAAGAGTAAAGGGAAAACCCATGTAGCAAACTATGTAGTCGAGACAGTCTCTTAAACATGGTAAAATACCAAAAAGGGAGGGCTCTTTTTGTTGATTGTTTCTTATTAAAGAATTTAATTTGCCCCAGGTTCCCTTTGTCGACGAAGATCTATGGGAATTTTGTTTACATTTTGAAGCACATTGCCAAGAAGAGTACTTCATATGGCAAGTATACTGAACCTTTTGGGGGAATGACAACGCTACAGCAATGGTGGCGCGTTCCCTAAAGGAACACATACTTCATTTGTAATGAACATTATGTCTGCAGAAACTAATGGCACAACCTCCTATTCAGTTTATGTAAAATAAAACAGGCCCATATGTTGCTGCTTTTAGAGTTTGGGTGTTTAAATTAAATGTTGTTTAATGAATATTCAAGCCCATTTGCTCAAAAGTTGTACTTCGTGTAGCATCTTTTTCCTCTGTCTTTGGTCTTACCTAGGGTATTAAGCCATTACAAGAGGGTGCTAAAGCTGAAGCATCTGTTTCTAACTAAAACTTGGATATTAAAATGCCAGAGCAGATGAGAGGGTAAATAAAGACATACAGTAAGAGGATCATATTATTTTTTGTTTTGTAATTAAGACTGAGAAAGGTTCGATATGCATGACACCCTTTAAGAAACGGGAACGTTCACTGTGCTATTACAGCAGCTGCGGTTTGGGTATGTTATAGTGGCACATTCACTCCACTCCCCATTTCCTGTAGGAGTCAATTCAGCTTTTTCAGTATGTGTGGGCCAGATGCCTGTGCTGGGATGCCTCAGCAGGCTGCTTCCTAGAGACATTTGTGTCTGTGTGGGGCTACAGATCTAGATCTTCTACATCTTCATGCCTGGGTGCGGGCGGGTTGACTAGAGGCGCTCCATAAAAGCTGGGATTCACATAATGCTAGTAACAAGGTTTTACCTTTTATCATCTGTCTCCAGCTTAAAGTCAAGTAGAAATATTAGTAGGCTGCAAGAAATCCTCTGGAAGCCAGATCTGGCTTACTGACTGCCCTGTTGAATGGTCTAGACCATTCAGACCCGAAATACATCGGGCAGTCATCATCAAAGGTCAGTAACTGCGCTGAGAGAGGTTCCTTTGAGTTGGGAAGGAGCCCATGGCTACAAACAGATGGTTGAATTCAGTCTCATTGTGCATTTAGTTGCATCTATTAAATCAAGTTTTTAATTCATGAAGGCACTCCAGTGTATGTTTAAATTCATACATTTTCAGGAAAATTTCTCAGCTCTTAAGACAAAACCTGAAATATGTACTTAAATGTTGTCATGAACTTTATCTCTGAGTCCAGAAATTGACAGCACTAGCCTCTTTTTTTAATGGCATGGAAAAAAAATCTCATTAGAAGACAGCTGGAATGTAAACACAAATCACAATAATTGGCTTTCACGTATTTTCTTGAGGGTTCTTCAGATGCTTGTTTTTACTGCACAAGTGCAATATTGTAGATATACAGTGAAGCCCTCTTCAGAGAATAATTGATACATGGATAAAATACTTAAAAACCTTCCCTAATGCTGTAAATCTAAATGGAGGCCAAGACTTTTACATGAGAAAAACAAATATACAAACCCTCAAATTCTTTAAAATTCTGTTTGCTAGAGCTCCCCTGGCCTAACTAATTCTGCTGTCTCTACTGAGCTAGGTTGTTAAGCATCCGTTAGTGAAAGAACAGAACAAGAAATTGCCTGCCCAACAAGGTGTCACCTGAAGATAGTTAACCTGTTCTGGGCATGTCTGTAGGCATAAAAATTCACCATTTATCTGTCTCTTTTTAGAACATTGGTTAGGTATCTCCAATTAGAAAAAGACATTTCCACATAGATAAAAAATCTAATGAAGTTAACAATACCATCACTTGTCTGCAATGTGAACTTCTGGGATGAACCACACTTTAATTTCTTCTTGTACTTCAACAGGAAATTACACTGTTCTGGCTACTGTACAAGAAGGAGTGAGAGACAGTTCTACCCTGAAATACTGACTTTAGTTTGCATCTCAATTCTGAGCTCCTAAAGCTTGCAATACATAAGAAAATTATTTTTTCTTTTAAAAACTTGATATGCTTGAGAAAGACTTAGTGGGATCATTATTTTATTTTTAAAATGTAGCTCTAAGTTAAACTTATTTCTTATGCAATCCTCTGTGTATATTCAGTGAGCGTATGTACTCACTATAGTGAAACAATTCTTTCCGATTTTAGCATTTATTATTTCCACGGAGCCAACCCAGACAGCAAAGGGAAATGAACTATCCCTTGTTCGTCATCAGTGGGACTGGTCAATCGTTGCCATCAGCTACTGTTTTCTAAACCCTCTGTGTGCACAGGGCTAACAGAAAAAAACCCCAAATGTTAGGATACTTTTGGAGTCAAACTGCACTGCAAGTGAGTATATGTGTGTCTGCTGAATTTGCAGATAATCTGCTCCTTTTAGCTATAGTATAAATACAGTCTGAGCAATTTTATGTTATGTTGATAGGATGGCTAAAGTATAGGTGGCTTGAAATCACTAGCAAATGGCTTCCCAAGTCACCAGGGTTTGTTTGACTTCAAGTTTCTAGAGCCCCCTATCAGACAGC
Source organism: Mycteria americana (assembly GCF_035582795.1). Classification (NCBI taxonomy): domain Eukaryota; kingdom Metazoa; phylum Chordata; class Aves; order Ciconiiformes; family Ciconiidae; genus Mycteria; species Mycteria americana. Next base: position 27,629,206 of record NC_134370.1, read on the forward strand.
ATCCTGGCCAGTTCAGCATTCAGAATTTAGTCCACAATTCCCATTTTGTTTCCCTATGTCCCTCCTTTTGAAGGACTCCCACCCTTCACCAGTTACAATCTGTTCAAATTGCAGAGAGCAAACTATTCTCCAGACACCAGGAAAATATAAAAGACTATTTTTTTTCCTATCATGCTTTAAAACACACTAGCTCTTTCTTCCTCACCTTTCTTCTTGTCAAACACAAACTGTCCCTAAGGAGAAAACAAACACTTGCTGTGGTATGCAAACGCTCTATGAATTCATGACATCAGTGCTAACACGGCTTGTTTCAGCACCAATTTAAAACCCATTCTCCTGCACCTTATGTCATCTCTTCCTGGCTATCTATCCAGCGTCTTCCAGGTTTGTCATATTAATCTGGCATCCACCCTTTTGAATGCTAAAACGTGTTATCCCCCCTTTCTACAGTAGTGTGCATGTTAAAACATTGAAATGTTTTTGCATCCTCCTTAATGCTACGTAGGAGAGATGAAAGAGGCTGTGGAGAACAATTGTACATCACGGATCTAGCCCTCAGGACAGGAATGATACTGATGACAACCTGTCGAAATGCTGAACTGGTGGTGGTGTTTGGATGAAAGAGAGAATGCAAATGAGGGATAAGGAGAAAATAAAAGCTTCCAGGATGGGCAAGGGGGATTTTCCAGCAACAGAACAGCAAATGTTGTCAGAGCACTTGTGATTGCAAGTCATATAGCCCTCCACTGTTGGGAGCCGGAAATGTTTCTACATCATTTACATTCCTTCCCAAAGACATTATAATGCCTGAAAGAAAATAAATCTAGACAGATTCCACAAGTTAAAGAAGGAAGATTTGCTTTATTAAAGTCTCAGAAAAGACTCTTGGACTCTGCTTGCGTACTACCTGCCAGGAGTTATCTGGGTGTAGACTGTGAAAGTTAATGCATTTCCGTGACGTTTTGGGTTTGTATATATGGCAAATTCACATCATTTAAAAATTTGATAAATTAGTTAAGAGGCACAACCCCTTCATGTAGACGTTCTCACCTGGTTTCAGTTCATCTTCTAATAAGTTATGTTAGCTTGATTAGACAGTTAAATCAATGCTGTTTTCTGTTGTAACTGAGACCTTTAGGACTGTATCTAACTACTGACACTAGTAGTAATGCTGCAGTTGACTACTTTGGGGGAATAAGAGATATAATAATGCCTACGTTTGTAGGATGTATGTCCACGCTTTACTGTAGACAAAGAACCAATATGCTGTAAAACCTATACTTTTTCTAGACGATAGGCAGTAATTACACCGTGTATGAAGAAACCCATTCCCGGAGCTCACACGTGCATTTTTAGGGAGGGAAGAATTCTGTTTTCCACCCAGCTTTTAGGCAACACGGTGCAAATACAATCAAAAAAGAGTAAGCAGTACCATGTAGAATCGCTACAGAGGAAAGCTGATTCTCTCCAGTCCTGTCTTTTCCTGTGCTATCCCTCCCCCTTACTTCCCCCCATTGCCTTGCAGGTAGAACATTAAAAGAAGTTGTATACAAGGAACTGAGAGTAATCGGAGCACAGCAGTCTTTCTTGATTTATTACTTCATTCATTAATCCATATATAAAATGCAATTTAGGACAAGGCTCAGAAATCTTCACTCTGACATGTTCTCACATATTTGATAAATGATTCCACTGGAAGAGGCTTGAAGGGCATCTGCAGTAAATTCTGCCGAGATCTATTTCTCAAAATATTTTTAAACTTTCATATCAAATTAGAGGATATCTCGTAGATAAGGGTAAGTGATGGGATTTCTATCACTTGGGTGCATGTCTCATAACTCACAAGGGTGGAGGAGAACAAGCAACCAGCACCATAAGAAAGCCACAGCTTTAGGACAGTCCCCTTGAAAATAATTCTCAGAATTGTTTTCTTTCAGCCCAAAGTTGTTAATAGTCATTGAGATGTTTGAAGACATTGATATAAATATCGTTTCCTCTAACTACCCAAAGGAAGAAGCGCTGTGATACATGGATTCCATTTGAGTTATTCCAGGCAGAACATGGATTCTTAATATTAATTTGGGGGACCTGAACAAAATTTTAATATGGCAGTCACACAATCTCCACATACAGGACCAGGATACCTGCAAGACTCTGTAAAATCAGAAACTGCATTCCTTTGATTAGGCTGGAGAGGGGCAGTGAAAGAAAGTTTCCGTTTTGGAGAACCTTCCTCGCTCCCCAAACTGGCTTCAGAATATATACCCATCACTGCACTGACCCTCGGCTTTCCTCTCCCCTTCCACCCTATTTTTGATACTCTTTACTCTTTCTCATGTCTATATATAATATTCCCTTCTCCAAGCTTCTTTCATTCTTCCCTAAGGCTTTTGTCAGGCTATCCCTCCTGTTCATGCCATGTAGGAAGTAGTGAAGAAAAGGAACGTCACTAGCAGAAATCTGTGGAAGCGACTGAGTGGGAACGTGTTTACACTTTACATACACCCAGTCAAGGTAACCATCGTCACCTTCCACCTTGCTTTATCAAACAAGGATGCGATGTGGGGAAATAAAGTTTGTGGACCTTGCTTTTTCTGACACCTTGCTATGATTTGTGTGCTTATTGTATGGTAATATGCACATACACGTAGAGATGTGTATACAAGTGCATACCTGTGTTCCTGCTGTTTGAATGGCAAACAGGTCAGACAATTCCCAAGCTCCCATCGATATATCAGAAAAAAGGGATATAAAATGGGCATTCCCCTTCTGTTCTCTTCTGTGCTCTGCTAAACTACTCCTACAAATTAGAGAACAGAATCAGTTTAGGGAAAAAGACTGTACTCAGAAACTGTTCATTTACAGCTACAGTAGAGACCTACTGTCAGCAATGGGACTTTGTGACAGGGCGAATGAAGCTTTAGTGCTTTGTTTTTCAGAGAAAAAAAGAATTCCAAATTAGCAAGATTTGGTCTTGAACAAACAATTTTAGCTCAGAGCTAATGAGCTGAATTGATACCCATTTAAAATCTCAACTTTAAAAAACAGGATTACATTGATCTTCTAGGTATACAAGACCTAGAAGCTCAATTTCCTCTCTTTTCTTTGGATTATGTTTTGTTGAGAAAGTAGCAAGTAAGTTAGACTCTGAATTCTAATGACTGCTTCTTTCTCCCATTCTTGCCAACCCTTTAGGTAAGCACCTTTTGTCCAGTTCTCTAGAAGTTTAGTACAAAATGTCTTCCTGAAGACCAGAAGTGAAATCAGGGATGCTGGTTTCTAATAGAAACATAGCTGCCACATTACCTCTACATCTGCAGTGAACATAGTATGCTGCAGATCTCAATCATGTGTTTAAATTCTCTGTGGATATATAGATTATTGCTGCTGTGCAAAGGAAATCTTTCTGCTACCCTTGAGTAATATCCTCTAGCCTTATTCAGCCTGAAAGTATTTATCAGAAAGTCATTACAGCTATTTTGTTTGCATATAGCTTTCATTCCTCGTGTTTTAATGTCTGGACAGCATTAGCTCAATTAGTCTAATGAACAAGTAGGTCTTCTAATATTTACTATCTAATTAGTTTATTGGCCTAGATGTAATGTACTAGGTCTAACTGTGCAATGTGTCTAGCCAAGACTGTTCTGAAGAACTTTGTGGTCTATTTCTTTGATATTTTGGCCCAGCACTTTTTGGAAGAGAAAGAATGGGCTAATTTCTGTATCTGTTTTCCTAAAGATTGTCAAAGCAATAAAGCATATTAGAAAAGGCGATACTCTTGCCCTACTAAACTCCCAACCAGAGAACTCTGTGTCCCTTCTATCTAGGGTAATCTGGATGGATTGGATAGCACCTGAGAGAGAAACTAAAATAAAGAGCCATCTTTTGATTTCCAGCTGACACGTAGCATGCAACAACAGAAATGGAGGACATTGTAGTGGAGTATATACCTAGGATCATAAAATGCACTATTATACGCTCTTCTCTCTCCAAAGGGAATAAAAGAACAAATGCATAACAGATGTTAGTTGTGTTACTTATCAAGCCACTTGAAAGTGCTGAGATCTTACCAAGAAAAGCTCATATCAAAACATATAGATACACCACAAATGGAAACAATTAGAACAAAGAGCGTTATATCTAATTAAAGTAGCTCAGACTGTTTCTTAAAAAGTAGAACAACAAATTCAATCATACCTTTCTTTTCCTCCCTATTTATTCTATGAAAAAAAGAAAGGTAGTTTATCAAAAGACTCCTTCTAGCAGGCCGAACTGGTATCACAGGCGGAGCAGTAGGAGCCCCAAGGTGAAGGCTTGTACCTAAAGGTGGCTGCAGGTGCTGGTTCTGTCCCAGGCCCAGCTGACGCTCGGTTTGGGCGCAGCAGGTTGGCAGGTCAGTGGTGTAACACAGCTGCCTTTCATCAGAGCCAGGGCAGGCAGCGGGCTCTTCCTACTGCCAGCCTTGGCACCTGGGCTCCTTACCCCGACGGCTGCTCAGAATCTGAAAGCCCAGAGAAAGGAGGATCAGGAGGGGATGGCTGAACATGCGCAGGCTCATTTCTCCTGGATAAGAAGGTGGGAGAGCGACTGCTTAACTGAGGTGTGTCTGAATGCTCTGGGGATCATCAGCTTAACCTGAAATTTGAGGAGAGCGGTATCAAGAAGTCTTGAACTCAGATAAAGCTAGGAAAACTCTGGGATCTCTGTTTAAGACTGCTGGAGCTTCACTACCTTTATTCAGCAATTGGAAATGCTTGAAAGAAAGAGGAAAAAGTTAAATGTGTGAGTGAAATAGCGTCTAATTGAAATTTAGTCAGTTTTTCTTTTCTTTTTAAGTAAAAAAAAAAAAGCAGTTTGACTTGCCTCTAAACTTGAAACTGTCCTTTGCTGTGTCAAAAACAAACAAAAGAGAATATAGGAAAGTAAAAAGAGCATGATGTTAAGCAGATAAAGAAAATACATTAGAAAGAAATATCTAGGAAAAAAGTATTTTTTTGTAATTGCTTTCACTTATTAGCCCCTTAGGTTTTGACCCAAAAGGTGGCTTTATAAAAAGATGTTCTCTAGTTCAATCAGTATTTTCAGCTAGCCTAGAAACTCAAATTCAGTATGTAAACAAAATCTCTTCCTATTTACTCAGTCTCTGTTTATTCTGTATGGCATAGCCCACGATTTGGAGGCTGCGTAGCTTTGTTTCTTTTAAATTGTGGTTTAACTTGGTGTGACACCATGCACAGCTGTAGGGCATAAAATGAAGACCTATAGGGCTGTATAGTTTGGTGCATATGTGACTGTAAAGTTACTCATTGCATCCCCTTGTGGGTTGTATTCCTCAGTGTTACAAGGAGTGTTGTGAATTCCAAGGCATTCCCAAGGTTTGCTACAAGATATCTATACTTCTGGTTGTAAGGAGTTTGCCTTAAAGGAAACTTATGCTGCCTTCTAGTCCAAGTTTACCCAAATGATAACAGACATCAAAGGCTTCTGAAGAGGGACATTGGATCATCTCTTTAATGTAATATCGTTGTTATAAGGGTTGAAGTTATGGTTAGGAGCTATAATGAATACAGGAGTCTGTTCACAGAGCTTGAAAGTGTGGTCTGAAAGGCAGTCTGAGCATGGGATGCACCAGATATTTCCCTCTTGAAATACTTGCCAGGGCAATTCAGTGATCTACCCTTAAGATGAAAAGGACACAACGGGCTATTTTAGCCTTAGGGCCTTTTTCTTCTGTACAGCATCATCACTACTAATGATGCTGAATGGGACATCCCAAATAACTAACTAGTGGAAGCTAAAGCAATTTGTGAAGCATCTTAGAAATGTTTGTGGAAGCCTTGAGTAGATGTGGAAATAAAAATGAAAAAAGCTGCCTCTCGCTATTTCATATATTATTTACATTCATAGTATATGAAATTGATTAGTGTGGTGTCAGAATTACTTTGGTGTGTCAAGTGTGTTAACTGAAAAAATGCATAGCTGCAATGCGAGGATGGGAGGTGGTCCTTGGGTAACAATTTTGCTTCCTGGCTTTCAGGAAGCTATTTACATTTGGGCAGGAGAAAGGAGATAGACTTGGCCTTTCGTATTACCGGGTTTGAGAATTATTGACATTAATTATTTTAGAGTAAGTCGGTTCTCTGATTCTCTACCTTGCTGACTGCTGCTGTATTTCACAAAGATGGATAATGTGTAGTGGATGCCCCTGCTGTCATGGGCAGTAGTAGAACACTTACTGTTACTGCCGTTCAAATAATCATTGCTGTATTTCAGGGTAAACAAACCATATTATGGTGAATGGTTTAAAAAACAACAACAAAAAAGACATTTTAGACTGTCCTTGTAGCATTTCAGGGAACCGATTCTATCCTGATTCACTGTTGGAAGGTTCAACCAGTGAACTGAATCTTTGTAAACAATTACATATCAGAGGGAAAGTTTTGCCCTGATGACAAACCTTTCTAAGGCGTATGATTTCCTAAAGATGCCAGTCTATATTGTTAAGCACTTCTAATACCTTTGAAAGTCTGGTGCCATATTTCATTGTTGTAGAAATAGCCATTTGTATGGTATACGAGGGTGTCAGCATAACAGAAAGCTGTTCTGATTGCTGTACTGGTCGTATTGATTGACCATGATCAATACTGGTACAATCAAAAACAGCGCAAGCACTGCTTACCCTTCAGCTTTGGATCTGGCTTTTTGCAAAATGGGAATATTTCACTTTCTGAAACTGCCTTTCATTCCCATCTAATGCTGCTGCTTTCCTCCTCAGTGGAGTTATACGTAAGCTATGATGATGCACCTCTAAAACAAGTTTGAATCCTGCTTTGCAAACATTTATATATGTTTATAAATTGGTCCCAACATATCCTGTTATCTTATCTCTGAGCTCTGAGTGTTGATAGAGTAATTTCTGATCTCTTCTACTTCATCAATATACATTCACATAAATTCATGTGGCAGTTTAGAGCCAATTAAAATTTATAAGCCACAAGTAGTGAGTGAAATTCTGAGGATTAATTTACTCACTGGAGTATTAATCTGTGTAATGTAGTAGGTTATCCTTCAGTAAACTTGGCTATATGGAGATAGGGAGATACATTTCCTTGCATGTTTTACTGTAAATGCAGTAATTAGTCCCACTGGGCTGTTGAGCTTGAACGGTTACAGCCAGCAGTACCACCGCAGCCTTGGTATGAACCCTGGGAAAAAGAACCGAGTCAGCAAAATGAAATCCAGTCATGTTTATCTAGCAGGATCCATCTTGCTTTTCATTCCTTGCTCAGAGTTTGAGATCAGGACAGAAAAAGCAAAATAAGTAAAATTGATTAAAATGGAAAACAAAAAGACAACCCTTGCTGTGAGTATCAGAAAGTGTAACCTATTCTCTCCACCTCCCCCAAACCTCTCCATTTAAAGAAGCGATTGAGAAGGGATTGGACAGGGAGGCAGTGATCATAAATTACTTAATACATTCAGCAAAAGCAGCTTCCACCTTAAGGCTTGTGAGTTAGGATCTTTTTACACTTGGAAAACCTAATTGATCAAGCCTAGTAAATCTGACTTTTGTTAATGGGTTTTTAACTATCATTTATTCAGCTAATGATCTCGCTGATGGGGATCAGGGACAGAAAGAGATTGTGGCTCATGAAGGGCCACAGGAAAAGCTGGTGCCTGATCCACTGTTTTAATTTAGATACTTTGCTCTGCTTCAAGATGTGTTTCCTTTCATCAAGTTCTGCCTTCCGCCTAAGTTATTAACTGTGATCTTGCTATGGTAAACCCACTAGAATTCACATGTGTTTAAAAAAATTAAGTAAATACAGCTGGAGAAAAAACAGGTGTCAGGGGAGCCTGGAAAGATAAATTATTTTCAGGGTTTTCTCTAGACAAACCCAGTCAGGACAAGCAAATGAATAAATAAATATGCTGTAAAAACTTGTATCTTGGGAGCACTGAGGTTTCAGGATGAAGAGTTGCAGTAAGAATTCCTCTCCTAAAAGAGGTTAAGCCTGGTATTCAGCCCCAGTTTTTCACTGCTCTTGCTGGCTGGGGGTTGGAAAGCCAGCATCCCTGTTGTTATCTCACATTATTGGATTTATCTATCATATTCCCTCTGACAGGCATGATACTGAAAGGCCAAAGCCTGCTGAATTGCCTTTATCTGGATGACATGTGAATTATCCCTGTCCAACCTCCTAGTTCTAATTCTTGTGTTTGTCAATCGATGTGGAGCAGAAACACGGGTGTCTGGCGGGGGGGGGGGGAAGTAAAATGCCTTTCTGCAGGTAATCCCATGTCAGTTGGGAGCAGAACACAAGTTCTCCTCCCTGGTGAGCGCTGCCCTGTCTCCTAGGCTGTGCATCCTTCCAAACCCTTCTTTCCAGCCCCCAGATGTCAGGTCCTCGGGTAACTGTCTGTTCCTTGGACAGCTTTAATCCCAAAGCAGGTTGTGACCTTGCAGGCTGCTACGCGGCAGTGAAAAGTAGGCAGAAATCATGGTATGCCTACCGGGCTTACCAGTCGCTGATTGCCAGCTGCACGTTATGCTAGGCTGTGCGTGAAGAAGTCACGTTAGCTTTGCACTGCAAGAAAGTGGGGAAGAACTGGCTGGTTTCTGGCCTCTTTACAGGACCGACACTGGAACAGAGCCCAGAATAAAGGTGTAGGATTTAAAGGTTTTTTAACTAGAAGTCATGCCAGTGTGCACTCACTTATGCAATTAAGCTCAAAGACCCTTATTAAGGCTGTCCAACTCTAAAAACGTTTAAAAATTATGGAAATAGGGTCATATATATCACAGGTGCTTTTTGCGGGGGGAGGAAAGCTTGGAAAGGTATACCAAAGACTCTGCTGTTAGGAGTAGTAATTACCTTTCAGGTTTCACATATCTGACAGAAAGAATAACTTCTATCTCAATAAAATTCAAATGAGTAGTATCTGGTTTTAAATGATACTTTATTTCACACGCAGGTGTGTACTCTGAAGAAAACAAAACAAAAAACTGTGTGGTACATTTTAAACTAATTCATGGGGGAATGCTACCTTGTTTCATACTGTATTATTTCTAAATTGCTAACACTAATTCTTTCTTCCACCTTCTCTCTCTCCAATTATTGAAGCTTGCATACGTTCTATTTTTGTGTGCACTGTTTTCTAATTATCTTCTGTGATATCTTTCTACTGTATCCCTACAGAGAATAGCAGAAGTTGGTAGAGATTAATAAAATGCTTTTAAAAACACTCTAATGGATATGTGAATGTGGGGGAAAACAGTGATTTTCTTTTTGTTCTATCCTTTTAGAAGTCTGCCTCTATTCAAACAGTGGCATTCAGGAGACTGAGATTTGATTAGTATAGTTTTGTTCCATGGCGCTATTTTCTATAGGGGAGTCTGGTAAGACTTGTCTTCCATAAAGGTCCCTATCATAAACATTATTTTTTGTCATTTGTTCTCACAATTCTCAATGATTTCTCTGTCCTTATTTTTTTTTACTCAAACTCAGTCACTTTTACAGTTTGGTTTTTTTTTTTATACTGAGTGTTCAAAAAGGATCCTCACCTGTTTGAAATAAAAACGGAATTAACTTGGAAGTATCCAAGTGTGATTGTGAATATTGTGGACTTTATAACATACTTTACTCTTGCAATTACTATGGTCACTTTGTATTTGAAAGAATCATATTTTTTCTCCATGACCTGAACTGAAATATTCCCTTGCCAAGGATTTCCCAAGATTTTACTCTATATAAACAGAACTAGAAGATAAATTGCCATGACGTGAAGATTCTTCACTTCTAACATTGGGCTTGAACAATTGGTTGGATTCTCCACTGGGGAAGTAACTTGATTTTCTTTGGGCTTAGACGTGGGAGGCTTTCACTTGGGTGTAGCAGGGCCAGCTCTCTGGTAAGGGAGCACCATTTTGAAAGCCTTGGCTGGCCTTAAAGCCCTTTAAGGGGGCTGAAGGGTGCAGTCCCAACTGCAGCCGTGTCTAGCCTGTACCTTGCTGGCCTGAGTCTGTCCCCATCCCTGGGGAGATGCCCGGGGCCGGGGCTGCCCTGGTCCCTGGCTGGGGTGGTGGGACAGGCTGTGCCCTGGCTGTGCTGACCGTGCCTGAGGGTGTAAGCCTGGACCAGTGTGACTTCAGTTCGGTAGTAATAAGGATGAATAAAACAATAGGAAGCTTATACCTGTATGGAAAGGACTCCACTGGCCTAACTGGGCTTTGGATCAGCACTTCAGAGAGTCGATCCTATTTTGTAACACACAAAAACTGAAGCCTTGGCCCTATTTGCCTAAATGCTTAGTGGTGCAAACTGCTATAGTATAAGGAGTTAATGCCAATGACTGTGAAACGCATGACACATAGGCTATGCTCCTGTCCGATAGAAAGAATGTCTAGAATGGTGCATATACTCAGCTGGGAGGGCAGATTTAAAACTTGTTCAAAGCATTGGGAGGATAAAGCAGTTTCTCATTTATTTGAAATCTGGATCTATATCAAGAAGAGTGATAAGATTGCAGACAGATGGGGTGTTTTAAGCAGATCAGTTAGAATTGCAGGATTACTGGTTTGTTTTTTTTTTTTTTTCCTTAGCATCATGCTGTGGTCCTTTTTGAGATATAATGGCAAAATTACACGTTTAGTTATTTGGTCTTTTTTTTTTTTTTTTTTTGGTCCTTAAGTGACCTGTATACATTCATGTAAAACTGTTTGATCTAACTTCCCATAATATATTTGAACTAATAATTCTTATAAATTAGCTTTATGAGATCACTGTGAAGCAGCACTCTCTCTCTTCCACCCCAACGCCGCTGATGTTTGACCGTCTCTGCTATTGTACCAGTTCACGTTCCACACTGTGCCCTGCTATTTTATGGAGAAAGTATCGGGTTCATTGCTCTACAGCTGTATCTTACTGAACTTCTGCAGTGTCTCTCTGTCTTCTGCAGGTCTCTGGTTTGATCTTTCTCTCTGCCTGGCATAAGTTATAGCTGAAAAAGCTATTCTCTGCTGATTAAAATGCAGGATGAGCTGGCTGGCATTGCTCTTGGCAAACATTGCTCTAGTCACCAGGGTGGGGAACACATGGAATAATGAGCTTTAATCCTTGTTAATGATAGACATGAAACATGCAGGCCAGCCAGCCCTGGGTGTCAAAAGACCCTGATTTACAGAGCCTCACCTCTTTGGAAAGAAGTGATGAAGATTGATCACTGCTTTTTGTCCATTGATGATTACTTCCCATTTATTTTGTTCTTGACCTTTGTTCCTCGTGAGCTTCATCCCATGTTAGCAGACCCTCGTGTGGTCTCTTGCATGTCAAAGAACTGGCTTCTTGGGCAGTATTTTTCTTTCTTTTTTTTTCAAGATCGGAATTCCTGTTTGTGCACCGGCACTAAGCCCGTGCTTAAATTTGTGTAAGGAGGCGTTTGGGGCAGGTGCCAGTCTCTGGGTGTTTGTGTGGCCGTGTGTTGGGGCAAGTGACACAGCCAGTGCCCATAGTATAAGCTGTGTGCTTACTCTACACATGGAAAACCCTGAGGCCCAGGGGCTTGCCTATAGCCGTTGGGCTGTGGAAGCCGTTATCCCACGCTGAAAAGCCCCGGCTGGGTTGTGGAAGAAAGGGCATAATATACAAATTTCATAATGTGTTCTTTTTGACAAGAGAGATGCTATAGATACTGTGGGGCCCCTCCGCCTTGCCCCAGGCCTCATCCCAGCTGGCTCGTGCCTGCCAGCCTCCCAGCTGCAGGCTGGCATTTGCCTGGTGGAGGGGGAACGTGCCAATGCCTGAAGCTGCAGCAGTAAATTATTATCGTGATGCTTCTGCTGCCGTGTCCTCTGTTGTCCTGGGAGGGAGAAGATGTTGCATTAACCAGCTGTTTGGGCTCCTCCGCCGTCCCCTGGCTCTGCCGCGTTCAGCCGGTGCAGGATTGCCGTGAGGTGTGGGAGAGAAACCCCCCGCAGCGCCGGCGGACTCTGCGAGGCTCTGTTCTGGATTCTGGCTCTTCTGCCATTCTGTGTAGGACATAAATGAAGAGGCTCATACAGCCCTTTGCACTGTGATAACAAATGGCTTCCAGTGTTCCACATCTACCAAAGTAATTTAAGTGTGTGCACAGGGGAAAATGTGTTTTACAGGAGTTTTCCAGGCAGTATCCATATCATTATCTTGACAAAAATGTCTTTTTAAAGGCTTTTTAATGAGATTGCCTAATAATTTCAAAGTAGTCAAGCACAGTGGTCTTGATCTTTTCCAAAGGGACTGCACAAAACAATATGCTTTGGTACCAAACTAGTAGTGAAGGGGAGGGAAGGCCAGCTTCGTTTTTAGCACTTGTTTCTCCAGCTAGAGCTGCTTCTATTTATACCCACCGGAGGGTTTAAAGGTGGGCTTCTTTTACAGGCTGGGCCATGAAATGCTGTGCTAGATAGACCCATAGCTGCTGCTATTGGTGACGTTCCCTAGGACCTAGCTTCTTGTATCATGGAAAGATCTATCCTTCTTTGCACTTTTCCTAATTGTCTAGGTGACTTCTATGATAAAAAACCTAAAGCTGGTTTAGGAAAAAGAAAGAAACATCAGAAAAGAATGAGCTCCTGAAGCTTTTCTTTTTGATGAAGGACAATTGAATTGTATATTTAATGTGAATAAATGGCTTGGATTTGCTGCTTTATTTGAGTCTGCATACAGTGAAGAAATGAATATATTCCTGTGGGATTACTTTAAAAGTTCTGCTTTAAAAAAAAAAACCAAACACACACAAAATAACTTGTATGCACCAATGTGTGTACTATAACTTCTACCACAAGGCCCTGTATAAGCCCTTTAAAATAAAAAAAAAAGTTATCTTGTGTTAGATGCTGGCAGGATACACTGACTTTTTAAAATTCCTGTACTGCATGTAAAGTAAAAGTACAAATGATATCGCTACCTGAGAATGGTAGGTTACTTTGTCTTCTGCAGGGACTCGGGTATATAGCCACCGTCATCTTATATCTGTCTTTTAAGGAAAATGGTATGATAAGGGTCTAGCACCTGGGTACATGCAGAGTTGTACATAACTGCACATAATAGTCTTAGGCCCAAATGTCTTGTAATTGTAGCAGTTTATAAGTGCATTTGATTTGGTACGTGCATGTCTGAGGGAGAAAGGAAGAATTTATTTCCTTTTGACTTTTTAAATGAGACGATGCTGGAGGGGCACAATGGCAAAGTGGGGAAAGCATTTTTCCATGGAAAACCAGGCACAGGTGTAGATCCTTTTCTAGGCTCCTTGTGAAGGCCAAACCCTGATGGCCACCAGCTAGCAACTCTAAATTGCCAGTGGGCTGCTGGCACAGCGTGTTCCCTTGTGCTGTAGGTTGCATGCTATGGCAAGCCTTAGCCACTTCAGCTCTGTGATCCAGTTGGCTCGGGAGAAATTACACGTTAGGTAGAGGAATGTGTGTGTGCTGTGGAGAGACCACAAACAGACAGTGAACTCTCCGGGACAGTTTAAGCTGATGGTTTTCAGCAGCATTAAATATTGTCAGTCAGTAGCTTCTCTATTTGCGTGACTATTTACATATACGAACTAACGTCACTGCGCTTGATCAGGTCTTAGTCTTCCCTGCTCAGTACTGGTGGTATGAATATGCATGAGCTATGCTGGTGGGGAAAGGTATGAAGGATGCAGAGTTTCACACAACTGTGAACCTTGTGTTCTTGACATACTCTCCACAAATAGCAATACGCTTGGGTAATGTACAAAACTTTATCTTGTTCATTGGTTACTACATGGGACCCTCAAGGAGTCACACGTGCAACACGGGAGTACTGTACCACTCTGAGTCCTTGCATCTGAACTCTCCGCTGAGAAAAGGTCACAAAGATAATCTAGCATTCAGCTCTCGTTGACTCCTTAAACACTGAAAGTTTAAGCTCTAGCTGTCAAAATTGCTGTTCCTTGTGCACTGTAGTTGTTGGTGAAGCTTGGGTGCAATTGGAGCTTGAAGAGTGAGACACGGCCTTTCCTGTGCTGCCTGTTGTGCCTCCCAGTGCTAGTCGTGGTTTCTTTGCTAGATCCTTTGTGGATAGAATCACAACCCCATCTGCTCTTCAAGCTGTTTCTTTATTTTTAGGTTCTTGCTGTACTTGGGCCCCTTCCCCTGCAGCAGCAACACACTTTGCCTCTCTGGCAGAGGCTTAAAATAGAAGAATGGTGATACTGGTTGAGGCCAGGCAATGGCTACATCGCTCCTTTCCCTCACTATTCAGTATGTTCTGGTGGCCTGAAACACTACCTCGCTCTGACAAAATAACTGTATGCTCACATATAGATGATGGTAAATGCTTCGTTTGGCCCTTATTCAGGGGAACCCAGATTCCCATCAGTCAGAAAAGTTTCGTTTTTGCCTTAACTTTTTTAAGCCCTCTGTTGTGAGCAGACATCAGTGGGCAGCTTGCAATCTATTAGAAAAGTGAATTCATATGGGTCTTTTTATTCTTGATATATTGCCAAATCCCAGGACCGTATTTGTCTGCCTGCTTAATTCACTTTTTTAAACAGTGAGCACAACACCCTGTTCTGATGCTCAAGCTATAGGGCGCGTTACATAAGGAAATCCGTATGAATATTTTGAAGCATAAGGATTTGTCATCTTTAGGAGAAAAGCGATTGTCCAGTCTTTATCTCTGTGTGTGTGTATTTATATTAAAAAATTCCTGTAGTCATAATTCTTGGATTTATTATTGTTTTGGCATTATTAAAGAGGGGCTAACTCATTTTTTGGAACAACCTTAAGGAGAATGCAGTTTAAATGTTAATCGTTTTTAACTCCACATTACGTGATTCATTAACATTAATATTTAATTTAATGGAGTAAAAAGATTAATGCCGGTGTTTATTTCTAAAAAAGGCAAAGATGCTGCAGGACAGCATTTAGCTTTGCTGTGCTTTAGAAAATATTACTGAGGAAAATATTCATGCTGCAATCGTACAAATATTCCTTTCCTTCCCCTTGCCCCTCCCGAAATCTCCCCATTCTCTCATTCCTTATTCCTAAAAATAAGCCATAGGGTTCTAATGGGGACACTGATTAAATATTCTGCTCTGTAATTTATGCAAAAGCGAATCCCAACAGGAATCAGGGACTCTGAAAATCTGTTGTGAAATAATTATCCTGAATGACATTGTAGAAATGGTCCATGAGGATGTTGTCAATAATACATTACATAAAATCTGTTTGAAATAAACCTTGAAAATTACATGATATTCATGGGAACCTGAAAGAATTATCAGTAAACAAATTTAATCAGCTTGATGTTATGCATACCACTCAACCTCTTATTATCTGATCATCTAGGTTTTAGAATGCTATGGGGAATTGAATGACAATTAATACTAAGATAGAGCTGTAGGAGCTCATGTGGTGGCTGCAGGACTACCTGATTCTCTTAATTTTTGCTCATCTCTCTTCATTTGCATTCATTTCTTGCTGCCACAGAGTCTTCAGTGACACCCGCTGATGGTGACCCGGCTGTTTGCTGCTGCAGCCATTCCCTTAACAAGAAGGCACTTGTTAACAAAGAATGAACCTGCTTGACAATGAAATCATTCTAATTCTTCCCACATACTGCGAAATGGTTATACCAATGCCTAGACATTTCTTCTTGTGATATCCAAACCGCATTGCGACAATGGAAGCCAAACAACAAAATAAAGTGCAGCATAAACTACACATTAAATTGTGTACAGATTTATTGATGCTTCTTGCAGTAAAAGGCAGGATCATGGTGAACTCCATTGCAAGTAAATTCAGAAGAGGTGGGACCTACTTCTGCTTCGCTGAAGTCCGTAAAAATTTTGCCGCTGACCTCACAAGGAGAAACAGGATTGGAATTTCATTCACCTGAAATCTGTGTTCTCAGGCTATTGGTTACTAGATATCCACTGAGAAAGTCTTATCTAAGACAAAAAATATGCAAGAGGGCTTGATGGGAGCTTCAAAACTTCCTTTTAGTAAATAGGAGAACAGTGCAGACTTTATTGGTATGTCTTCCTTATTTGAGGTCATTGGTCACACATATGCCAGCCTCTAGCACTTGACCTTATACACTTTTGCAGTTGTACGCATGCATTGCTTACAGGGATTTTCTGCTTTGTGAATGTATTTGGATGAAATCACGTGATATTAGAACTGTACAGTGATGTCCCTGTTCAAGATAGTACTTCACTTCGACCACTAGTTTTGAATATTCAAGTAAGAATGGTGCCAAGAAAAGCAGTGTCCTTTCACAGAGAAGCCGCAAGTTTCATTACAAATGATTCCTTCGGGCTGGTTTATGTCTAGATGGCAGAAATGCAGCCAGATTTATTTTTAAAAAAGATTCCAGATGAGGTGTGTGGGGTGGAAATCAGCTGGTATGCAATAAGTTTATAGCTTTGCCCAAAGACTCTGTCTAATCTTTAGGCAAGTCACACTAGAAGTGACTCTTGCAACTGTAAATTATGGATGTACAATGATTTCTGAAATAAAGGGCAAGTACTTTATTCTTGATACTAGCAAGATGTGTTCTACTAATTTTTTGGGGTCTTGAAACATTTTTCTTTGTCATTAAAATCACCGCAAGATGTACAGGCTATCTTGTATTTAGAAGAAGAGTGATATAACCTTTTGAAATAATATTTTTCTTGATGGTAGGGCTGTGAAGGAACTTAGAATGGAAAGGGAAATACCTTTTTCTGTGATGTTCAGCTGTGCTGAAGCAGGACAGTATATGTTGAATGGGGCACCTGTCCATATTACTTTTCAATGTGCACCAATTGGGATAAATATTGATCGAAACAATATCTGCTTCATAAACTCTTATTTTTCTTTCAGATCTTTTATCCAGTTCTATTTTCTCATTTTCCAAGTTCAATAGTTTTACCTGTGCATCACCTTAGCTAAGCCACGGAAACTTAAAATGAAAATTAAATACTCAAGCAGAAAACCTATTTTCCTGTTCTTATTATAAGGACACTAAAAAAAAAAATGGTATTTAATTAATTTAAAAAATATTACTTCAGGCTGGAAATGAAATTGTGAGGCAGAAGATAACTTTTTATTACGAAGATAAAATGCCTTAACCCCTCTCTCTGAGGGAGGATGACAGAGGCCAACCAGCTGGTATCAGGAGGAGACACGATTTAGGTCTACTGTAGTTGTATGTACTTAGCGATGTCTTTGCTTAACTGAGTCAGATTCATATTAACAGAGACAATATTTAGTGTGGTCCACTAGACCACAAAGGTCTTGCAAATAAAACCTTTGTGTTGGTAAGCGGAGGTGGGGAGGGATGGGATGGAACTGCAAGAATTTAGGACTAGTCTATTAATGAACTATCATCAGAATAACTTGCTAGGTTTTAATGGATTATTTTGACTTCTTTTAGTATGGAGAAGGGTGTGAAAACGTGTTTAGAATCAAGAATGCTATATGTCAGCTAAGCTAGGAAAACACAAATCTGAAGAAGACAAAAATCCTGGTTTGGATTATGAGGCTTTTATTTTACATAAATCTGTACCTAAATCAGGCAGAAAATTAGTGCTTGATTGTTTTTATTCCAAGCTATGGGTAGTCCACATGCAAGGAGTTAACTAAATTTCCTGGCAAAAGCTAAGAGCTATAAACATCTTTGAATTGTTGCAGGTATGCTCACAGTAAGAAGTTGCATGGAACTTGCCCGCAACGGATGCATGAACTGCACCGTCAAAGGCTATATAGGAAGGAGAATCTCTAACAACCTCCTTTATTCAAGTGCTTGAAACAATTGGTCAAAGCCCTTTCTATGGTGATTGGGGTTTAATTATAGGTCAGTGCCTATACAGATGGTAAGGGCAAAGTTTTCCAAGTCATTTGTATGACTTGGAATATTTTTTTTTTCTGGTTCAGCTAAAGTATTGCTTACCAAAATAATGTGAAATAAGATGCTCCTATCTTGCCACCATTCAGCTTTTGTGGTGTGCTGTTAAAATCTAAGCAGTTCCCTTGCTTAGGAAATTACAAAATACAGAATTGTAAAGATAAATCTATAGAAAAAAGACAAAACAGATACCTTCTGACTCATTTTACTGAGTACTTTGTTAAAGTTTAGTTTGAATCACTGTATCTTTTCTTAGCCTGCATCTTACTTGATGAGCTTAACTGGGGGGCAATCTGCTCACATTGATTCATATATTTAAATCCTAAAGTTGCTTGCTGTTTACTTAGAAACTGTGATCTTCCCGTGATCCCTTTGCAAGTTTGGTGAGCTCAATTCACCTTGCATGCAGAGGTTTATGAAGAAAATGGTACTGGCCAAAGGACTGAGATGTCTCACCCAGTGTTCCAGTGACTGGAATACTCCAAAAAGCCTTACCTGTTCTTATATAAATCTATACCTCTTTCTCAGGTCAGCTTATGTAATCTTTCCCATTAGTGTGAAGTATAAAGGATACCTCACTAATGACCTGATTCTGCTTCCCCCCCTGCACTAATGCTTCTGTTTATCCAAAGAATATTGGATGCATAATGACTACAGGGAAACAGTATTGTGCATTTGAAAAGGCTTCTGCACACAAACAGTAAGTCTCTTCCTGTGTCTTTGTAACATTGGTCATTACAGGTGTTTCAGGTAGCTGGTCTTTAATACTCTCTCTGTTGCTTACTGTGTTTCTCCATTGAAATAATACAAACAAACCTTTTAGTGTATAGTTGTTAGCCGACTAATTTTCTGAAATAAATAGAGTTTTAGTAGATATACACCAGAGCATAATTTCATCCTTCAAATAAGTACTTTAATACAAACGGGATTTTATAACACTGTGTAATGTCAGATTTCTTATGTTTCCATCAGAATGTTTTGTTCAACACAATGCAATACAAACCAAGACTGGAATATATCTAGCTATGGAAGGGTGGGGAGAGGTAAAGGCAGTAGGATGGCACTACACATTAATGGCGTAGCTACCCTGCTAAATGAGCAGATGAAAGCTTGCTCTTCTGCGTGGTTTGACATTATCTGACACTGGCACTGGTTTCTTTCAGCTCTTGACAAAGTAGTGGTTAAAAGGAAAATGTGGTTTGGTGACAGTCCTGTTCACAGGTAGTCCTGAGCAGTTGGGCAAGGAAAAACTGAACTTTTATTGAAACTGATATACAGGTGAATAAGAGACTGGAAAAATGACATATCACACAAAACACAGATCCCAACCTCTGTCTTTCACATCGGCAGTAGTATAAATACAGATTCTGTACTCTCTTAGTATTTCTACAACAAAGTCAAACTAGACTATTAAATCATTCCTCTTTCCCATTCTGGCAGTTAAAATCTTAATATGAATCCAAAAGCCTCCATATCTGACAGTCAAAATACAGCTTTGCTCCTGGTTTTCCCACATGAGTGGTGTTCTAACAAGGCTAATGCAAGCCAGCACTCCAGGTGGGTTTTTTTCATTATTTTGCATCCTGCAGAACAGCTGTAGCCCACTTGAGAATGGATTCACTTAACTGAAGTAGTGGAATAACAAGCATAAAATGTGTGAGAAAAGATGACTGGTTTGGATAAATACAATTCAGTAAAGTCTTGTAAATCAGTGAAGAATGGTTAATCTGGTCAATGAACTTTTTGTAACCCATCTAAATTAACTATGCTAAGCCATCTAAATTAACTATGTTGTCTCATGTATACTAAATAAATAGTAAAAAAGTACTATCTTGACAGAGAAAATAGATGAGTTTTCTTACTCTTTCACATGAATAGGATAAACTGTGATTTTAATCCCAAATAAGACCTGAGAAGGGCCGTTTAAAAGTGCTCAAAACGGAACCCCCACCTATTAGATACTGTTTAGACTTACCTCATCCTGTGGTTAACCTTTGTCTTGTCTAGAATTGTTAGAACACGCAAGTCTTAGACTAGATATTCAGACTTCTTTCTCTGACATTATTTTTCAGACACACTTTTTATTGCCTTATTAACTTCATGAAGTTAATGAGACTTGGCAGCTCTGGCACAAGGGTTGAATCAGCAGAACTTACTTTGCAAGGTCATGGTTCACTATTACATGAAACCTGAGAACATGACATCCCACTGCGGTGCATGTTAACCCTACCTTAAATGTTTGTTTTGGTATGGGAGGGATGTGGAAATACTGTACTGGGCAGAACAGTGTTATCTTCTAGTTTTAAAAATTAAACTTTTCTTTCCTGATTCTTTTTTTCCCTTTTTTTCTTGTGTTAGGAATGCCACCTTCCTCATCCACTTTTATGCGTGCTTCCTACACATGCATTTTGCCATGCATTGAAAAGGGAGCAGAAGAAATTCAGATACTCACAGGTATTCAGGTATTCTATTCTTCAGTTTTTCTGGATGTGACTAAGCCCTCTTGTCTCCCAGTCTTTGATGCCACTGTCAGTTGGCCTTCCTGCTCTGTTACCTTCTATTTGACATCCTGAAGCTTCCTCCCTCCTTCAAACTGTCATTAGTCTTTCCTGTAATTTCCCTCTGACCTTCCCTTTGGGAAATAAGTGAATCCAGCAATATGTCTTCCGAGCGAGTATGTCAGTTTTTCAAGGCGTATCTGTCACTATCTTCAGTATCATTCAAGTACAAGGCCTTTGGTCATCTTGGATTTTTATTTCTCTCTTCTGTGACTTTTCTAATTACCGTCGTCAGGATTGGACTCGGCTGAATAACTAGTAACCAGGTTTTGGGTGTCCTGGGTTGCCTGAGCCTCAGAAGGGCTGTTAGCTTGGTGTGCTCTGCCCATCAGTTACCAGCCTCTGCAACTCCTCACAGACATGCGCTGCTCATCTTTGGATGTGGGAGCTCACCAATGCACCAAGTGAGTTCCTGTCCCATGGGCTTTTGAGGGCAAGCTTCTGTTATGGCTGAGGTCAGATTGCAAGCCCAGGGTATGAAGAATGAGTGAATCTGCCTTTTGAAAAGTTAAGCTTACAGGCTGTGAGGTAGTGCCATGACTTGGGGATATGATTGGAGCTCATCTAGTGATGCAGATTTGCTTGTGGCTTGTCTAGTTCTACGTGTTTGTCCATATGTGTTTGTTCTTGTTTTAGTCTTATAAAATAATACATAAAATTGGAACTGGCTTCATGCTTTATGCCTTTATCAGACCTATTTTATACCAGTCTTTCAGAGACCAACTGAAACCTGTTGCTTTCACCATGACATAGCCAGGGAAAGCATTGTCCTCTTTACTCTATTTACTTGAGAGCCCAAAGTAAAAGTAATAGTCAGTCAATCATAATTGATCCATTCCAGGAAGGCTGTGGCGATCAAGCTTATTGACGCAGGCCTAAACTATTCAGCAAATTCTTTCTATTAACAGACCTTTGAACAGAATGGCAAACCAAAATGTATGTAAATTTGGCGAAAAACTATCCACAATTACTCAACCACTTCTACAGCAGCCTGTAATGTTTCTCCAGCAACTGTCCATTGTTGTTTCCTCTATTCTCTGACCCAAATGGCTTAAGTCATGGTATTGTCTGGCTTCCTTAAAATAACTACTGCAGTCCAGCTGTGAGGTGACTACATCTAAGTGGTGGGTAAAAAAAAAAAGATTTTAAGTATACATATCTGTGCATGTATGTGTATGTATACATACCGAATATTTGCAGTAAATTTGTATGTCTGAATGTCAGTCTACATACACACATTTAGGTAATAAACATAAATATGTGCATACTTGGACACACTCACATAGAACCTAGTCCTGTAAGCACTTACTAATGCTTCAGTTTATCGGTGAAATTAATGTAAGTAAAATCTCATGGCAGTAAAAGCCAAGCCTTCTTATGAAGGCTTCCAGCGTCAGTCCATGAATTTCCAGGAAATGCTCAATGATTTTTAGGGATGACTGTGCTGAACAAGGGAAATTCAATGCAGTCTGTAGTAATAAGTGCAACAATTGGCCATTGTCTCCATTATCTTCAAAACAAGGTTGTTTTTACCTTTCATGTATGTGTATCTCCAGTGAAAAGCAGCCACAGATAGAATAAATTAGTATCCCATTTCCTCCGCTTAGTTTATGGTGATTGTTGTCTGATAAATCAGAAGTAGATGCCTTGGCTGTTGAAGTCATCTGTATTTGTGGACTGCAGGCAGAATTAGTACAGCAAAGCTGGCATATTTTACTCCTGGCTCACTTGGACCTTTTATAAAAGCAATGCTTACTGTGTCAGTTGTACCATTCTGCATTTTAATAAAAGATGGCTAAAACACATAAGTGCTGCAAGCGAATACATAAATCTCTAGCATTTTCATACTGGCACTGGCAGTAACTCTGTGAGAGCACTTTGGGGATGAGAGCTAAGTTCTCATTCAAAACCGAACTACTGTACATGGATTTATAGCCCTGTGTCAGAATGGAATGGAGAGGATGTTTTGCTCTGGGAGAACAGAATTTACTAGTGGATTCAAGTGTTACTTCAGCAAAATATGATAGTATTGGATGTGGCAATATCACGGTATTGTTTTATTGGCAATTAGATTCCAAACTGGCAGGGATGTATGAATATAAGCCTCAATTATGGGACCGTGGTGTTTTAATGCCATCTGTCAACAGTTTGCTCCTTATGCCACAACATGTGTACCTTTGGAGAAAAAAATGATTGAATAGAAGGAGTGAAGAGGTAAAGCACACCAAACTGTACTCCTGTTTTTAACAAATGCTGTCATTTATGGAGTTTGATGCAGTACAAAAAAACTTACATTTGCAAAAACCACACAAGCTGCAAAGTTTCCTGGTTCATGCGATATAATGTGAAGGTAAGCAATATATACTGCTTGAGATCTTTTTGCCTGCGAAACCTGATACAATACATATATAAAAATGTGTCCGTTATTCCTCTGAATTATTGGCTGTTGTAAATAATGTCTTGTAAATGAAGCAATCCTACCAGTACGGGGATTTTACACATGACTGTGGAATTCCTTGCAAGGGTTTGGCCAGTTGCCAGGTTAGGTAATTGTATTATGATTATTTATGATCACTTTATTATGTTCTTGGTTATTATTTTAAGTACTTGAGAAATTTGCTACCAACCGAACTTGTGGTAATGATTATTTTTCCACTAATGGGTAGTACTTGGGTTCCCAACCAACTGTAGGATGCTCTTGGGCTACTGGCTATACAAATACAGTAGTGAACTTGCTAAGATGAGGCAAGACAGCTGGAAGCAGATAAGACAGCTAAGAAGGTGGGTGCAGACACACAGCATGTCTTGCCTCTAATTCCAGATCCGAGCACTGAGGTGAAATCTCCAGGGAGCTAAACGTTAACTTCAACATTTATTGTAAATTGCACTTAGGTAAGATGCATTTTCGTATGACACAATGAAAACAAAATTGATATGCCCTAAAAATTAAGAGTGTCTGTGCTTAGGGGCAAAATAAAGACGTTGGAAGAAGAACCTGTTGTAGGGATTAGAGATGGTATCAGTCTGGTTCTGATCCGCAACTCAGTTCTTAACCTAATAGTTTCCAAATCCTCTTTCAAGCTTGTTTTTCTTCTACAGATCCAAAAGCAGGCATGGATTGTGTACAGTCTTTATTCAACCCCAAAAGCTGGGGGTGCAATGTCTGACGGTGGTGATGATGAAAACTTTGCCCTACCCATGTTCTTCTTAAAGGAGAAAAGAGAAACTTAGTTGTGTGCCTGGGAAAGATGTAGTATAAGGAAGTAATCACTAACATCCTGTGAGATACTATCCCTAAAGCACTTTGAGTCACTGTAAGTATGTGATTAGATGGTATTTTGGTTGTCTAGCTTGCTGTTCTGTATGAAAGATGTCTCTGTATATAATGTGTATTATATATTCAAATATACGCAGGCACACATGATGTCTGAATATACGTTTATATGAATTCATTTGAGCTGTTAGTGATGGTAAATACTTTTTAAAATTAAATTTAAAACAGGCTGTATAATTAGTAGGTTTTGCTAGGGTTTTGGCCAGGATGGGGTCAGGATTGAGAAATATTGGAGGTCAAACATTCATAATGTTTTAAATCTTTCTTTGAATTCCCATATTATATAGCTTCTCCAGACTGCTTCTCTCTTCCTGAACATGAACTGCAATTTAGATTCCTTGGCTGTGCCTTTGGGGGAAGGAATATATTAGAGTAGATGTTACCATTTTAAAATAGAGTATATCAGGAGTAATTCTGAAGGCTTTCAAATGAAATACCCTTTAGTAAAAACAGTGGTTGGGTGGAAGAAGAACTAGATCCCTAGTGTTTGTTGCTCAGCTGTTTCTGCTTGAACAGTAATCCCCCTGATCTGGGTTGCTTCTTTTCTTTCTCTGCCAGGTAGTACTAAGTGGATTTTTTGTTGTTTTAAGAAGCAGTCTAGAGACTGCCGAACAGAGCTGGCAACGCTATAGCTTCAGTCACAAGCCTTGTAGGGAAAGAATCTGCTGTCAAGCTAAAGCAAGCTGAGATGAAGGTTGGGTCAGGTTTTAGACAGAGTGAGGTAAAGCTAGCATGTTAAAATAAGCAAATGGGAGGGGGGGGGGGGGGGGGGGAATCAACAACAACAACAAGACAGCCCAACAGAGAGAATATAGGAAGTGCAGGAAAATGTTATCAATGAAAGGATAAGAAAACTGGTGAGGCAGAAAAATTGAGGAAAGTTAGTTATAAATAAGGAACCCTATTTAAGAAGGGGGGATTGGTGAAGGGTCTGGAGCAGAAGTCTTATGAGGAGCGGCTGAGGGAGCTGGGACTGTTTAGCCTGGAGAAAAGGAGGCTGAGGGGAGACCTTATTGCTCTCTACAACTGCCTGAAAGGAGGTTGTAGAGAGGTGGGGGTCGGTCTCTTCTCCCAGGTAACAAGCCATAGGACAAGAGGAAATGGCCTCAAGTTGCGCCAGGGGAGGTTTAGACTGGATATTAGGAAATTTTACTTCACTGAAAGGGTTATCAAGCATTGGAAGAGGCTGCCCAGGGAAGTGGTTGAGTCGCCATCCCTGGAGGTATTTAAAAGACATTTGGATGAGGTGCTTGGGGACATGGTATAGTGGTGGTCTTGCTAGTGTTAGGTTTATGGTTGGACTCGATGATCTTAAAGGTCTTTTCCAACCTATATGATTCTGTGATTCTGTGATTCTGTGATTGTGAATTAAAAAAGTGCAATAATGATTGGATTAATTTTCTGTTTTTAAATTCAAAATGTATTCATAGACTGCCGGGGGGGCGTGGGGGGTGTGAAGAATAGAAATGGTGAGTGCTGTCTTTGACTTCCAAAATAGCTTTTCACATAATTCTGTTTGCTTAACTTCGACATTGGTATTACATATTTTGACTATTTCCCACAATGCATCAAGCTCCTGACTAGGCAAATAGACTGCTGCTAAAGATATTTTAAGATTTCTTCTGTTTCCCACTAGGTATAAGAGTTTGCTATGTTTTTACCTTCAGAATTGCTTAGAAACATTTGCTTTGGAAATAATAATGTTCTGCTCTTCTTATGATTGGCTCTAGAGGAAAGTAGTTTATGAACCTAGCAGTGCTTTGGGAATCATGTGTGGGCCCCAGCATAGTGCGTGCACATCTCCATGGACTTGAATGATCTCACTGAAGTTGGCAAGACTATTCTGATGCTTAAAACCCTTTGGGTGTTTCAGTATCTTGTTCAGCATTTTGCTGACTTGGCATCCTGATATATTCCCACAGGTTGTTCTGGTTCACTGAACAAAGAAAATTATAAGGTGAATAGTAGGGCAAAGTAGAGAGTTGTCTCATATCTTGGGGTTGTTGTTGTATACAACAATGCTACAGGAGGAATAAATTCTTTATGAAAAGGATAGTAACATTGCTAAAGGGCCAGAAGTCTATAATACCTGAGAAAATGAATTGGTTAAATAAGAAATGACAAAATAGTTGGTAGTTGAAGTTCACTCTTGCCTCTGAAAGGTCAGGTTTGATGCTTACTGTTACCAACTGCTCTGGCTTATTTTATGATAAAATCTATGCTTAGATATTTTTCTTCAGACTTGATTAAAAAGTCTGAATGTCTGAACTTTTCAGGTAAACATAGGCTTTCCAATCCTAATATTTCAGAATAAAATTGCAAAAAATGCGCATCTTAAAAACTGAAATGTAAGCTGACAAATCAAACCACAATGTTTTTAAAATCTTGGAAACTGTTTATTTTGATGTGGATTTATGGTTTTCAACTGTGGGATCTCACTGAAGACCTTGCCTGGCATTATAGGAAGAAAAATGTGAATTTGACTCCAGAATTGGTGTGTACTACTACACCTTGATGGAAAAGTCTTCAGTTGCTTGTCTACTGCTTATCCACAGATGAGTCTGCCTGTCCCCATTTCTATTCTGCTTGCATAAAAATTTCAAAAGGTCCTGGATTTGACCAAAGACTGAAGAAATCCAGTGAAAAAGGCCCAGAATTTTTGGCAAAACACACTTTCTGTTTTCCTAGCCAGCCTTTCTGGCAATACTGAATTTCCTGGTTTAGAACCATGCTAGACTTGCTGTCCCAGTTGCTGCTGATAAATATGTTGTTCCTTAGGGCCAAGAACTTGTGCTCTCTCATGATTATTACATTCTCCATATAGTTTTCAGAGATAATTTAGATATGGTGTATAAATACTATTAAGTCATAAATCTAAATATTTGCATTCTGCTGTAAATTTTCTACACAAACTTGTACTGAGAAGCTGTTGAGGTCATATTGTTCACTTCTAAGTTATGAACATCCTCCTGTTGAAGTCTCTGTTGTTAAATTGCTGCGAGTGAAAAGTCAGATAATGTATAGATTTAAATAAAATAGGAAAAGGTTTCAAGATGTTACAATGGTGCAGAACAAGCTAACTTCATTTCCTCCATTTTGCAACTGTTCTACCATGGAGCTTGGTTCCGTGCTACTGCCCAGGAGCCAGATGGGACAGGGACCATAGTTGAGCTGCCAGCCTAATCCACACTTTTGGGGCAAATCTCAGATTTGTTTGTTGTCTTGAAACTTGTACTCTAGCAGTGCTAAAAGAAGCTATAAGTCAATAATTGCAGACAAAGTGTCTCCTGCATCTAAGCCACACGTCATTGGAGCCTAATGTTGACTTTCACCATAGTTCAGTCTGTCCCAAAGTAACGTTTGCCACTCAAGCGATCGAAGGCCAAGTGGTTTTTCTGTGAGCTCTAGAGGTTTTTGCCACTTGGTATAGCAAGTGAGATGGTAAAACCTGGGGGAGGGTATTAAGATAGAGAAAGAAAGAAAAAGCTCCAAGTAGCTCTTGACAGATGGTGCTCGAAAATGAGTATCTCTTTGGCACTATGAATGCTCCCCGAGGGGTTCTTCATTCTCTGACTCTTTCTCTTTCTTTTTTTCCCTTCACTTGCTCCCTGACACTTCCCTTCATTTGCTGTAATTTAAATGAAAGTGCAGAAAAGGCATATTTGGTTTTAATATGTAAAGAGCTACTCCTGGGTTTGAAGCAGCCATTTAACATGCAGGATGAGTGAAGAGAGAAATGGAGGCTGGGGCTGCTGGCTGTCAGTTCCTGCCACAGCAGTCGCTGCCATTGCTTGGCTGCTATCAAAGATTCATCAGGGGGGAAGTCGCTGCTTTGCAGACAAAAATAACAGATGGTCGTTCATGTTTGCCTTACTCCGGGGGCCTTGCCACAATGCATGAGGTCCAAGAGAATTTGCATTACTGGGGGTGGTTGCTTTTTGTGTGTGTGTTCATGCATATTTGAACAGATTTTTTGTTTTTGGATTTTATAAACTTGCTAATGAATTTAATGATGAACCTATAGATTTCCTGAGATGCTTACAGGATGTGTTGGTTTTGAAGTGAGTTTTAATTAAATTTTCCAGTGCTCATCCACAATTTAGCACTGTTCTGTTGCAAAACAAGCTTCTTACCACAGGTGGCAGGGCATGGATGTGACTCAGAAAAAAGCTCTCCCTGCTGCCAACACAAATAAACATGGTTCATTTTGGAAAAGTACTGATCACATTTTTCGTCTTCAGCAAACTAAATACTGTGTAGACAAAATAAATGTCTGTTTCAGTTGAAGATAAATAGAGCAGAATAAAATAATTAGGTTTTGAAATCCTTTATTTTAATATCTTTGAAGTTAAACTTACAACATTTTTTTTCTTAAAACTAATTGACTTTATCTTTACAGAGAAGTTCTGTTACTTAAAACTTAGCATCAAACTCCCCCAAATCAGGTACCTCTCAAATACTGTGTATGGCCAAGAAGTGCAACCTTTAGTCTTTTTGTCTTAATTTTTTTTTAACATTATGGTTTCCTGTTAACATTGTCTCATTTGGTATTCAGACTTCTTATATAACTTCCATTCAATGATAGCTGACAATGACTTTATCTCTGAAGAACTGGCACTGCAAAGAAACAAAGCTATTAATGTTCAATCCCCCCCCCCTTTCTCATTGTATTAACAGTTTTCTCTTAGATATTTTCAATTTCTTTTCATGTCATGGGAGAGTTACTATTTTAACTAACAGCTTGTATTTCTTGCATAAGGAAAACTTCCACTTACCAGGAAGGTCTGTAGGCTCTTGCTAGAGCGCATGGCCAGATCTTCCCCATGCTGGCAATGAAATCCTTTCCACAGGTTGATCCCAGGAGATGGGCAACAGCTCTGTAAAGCCATTGTGCTCTTTTGTCCTTTGAGCTCTTGTTTTGTAAGCAGGTTTGAAGAAGATTTGGGTTGATCTTTGCTTATATTATATTTGCATTCTATCAATATTGCCTTTGTGGTTAAGAAAAGTTTTGTTTCTTCTGTAATCTGCAATTTGGCTTCTAGTGGGTTTGCTCCTGTTTCTGAAGCTTGTAACTGGCCACAACTACAGGGGCATGATGTAAGCTGGTAATTCTAGCAGTATTTAATTATCTGAGTTACCTGGCTTCTCTGTCCTGCTCATGTTTTCAGATGAACTGTCTGTCCAGGTAGGGTCAGGAAGGACTTATTTCAGAAGACAAACCACCATTGAGGGTTCATTTATCATTGCTGGGTGTGTTCGATTCTTTAAGCTGTTTGAAACCGTTTCCTTCTCTTTCAGGGATACAAAGCATTCTGCAGTGTCCTCTGCTTTTGTTCTCTTCCTGTTGGGGTACTACAGACTTTACTTTTGCTAGAAAAATAGTGATTATTTGTGTCCAGTGGGACATGGGGTACTTGTGGATTGTTCCACACTAGTAATGAAGTTCATAATTCTTAGCAATAGTACCCAGTGACACCATGGATTTGGCTTCACTCTTTCCTTAGGTCTGCCTGTATATGACTCCACCAGACAAAGTAACCATGAAACCTGTAAGAAAATATGGCATGTGAAAATTGTAATGCTTGGACTTAATTTTTTTTATGCTGTCGATGATAGATTTGAATAGTACATAAACATACCATATTAAGGATATTTTACATAAAATAAGTTGGGTTTTTTTCCTGAAAGAAAACTAAAAAGAACATGAGACTGGGAGTCCCTCGAGTGGAAAACTTCATGTTCATAGCTTTTTGATTCCTAGCACATTGAACTTTTTTCCTCCGGTAAAAATATTTTTTTGCATATATTTTTCCCTTCATCATGACGTGCCATGTGATAGGATTGCTGAAATATGTGAAGCATGCATTATTTCCCTGGTACAGGCAGGCTGTAGTTCTGAGATTTTCATACGACTAATCCTCTGGTAGGTGATTTATAGCTAGGAATGCTTCATACTTTTAAGACAAGAGAAGGGTAATAAAATAGAGTCTTCTAGCCACTGGAAGCCACAGTTTCCTGGACTTACTAGTAGAAAACTGGAGAATCAGGCAGACACTGCTGGAGAACTAGGTGCATGGATGCAATGGATTATGAAAGCAGAAAATAAAAATAGTTGAAGACTGGTCTCCCCAGTTTTCACTGGCAACTACAGAGAGCATGCAACGCATTCATATGACACTTTATTTTTATTGCTGGTCTCAGTTTTAACTTGCTATTTTCCTTTGGCCATGGAAGCAAGAGGCATCTGTAGGGCGCAGCTGCACTGAATTTACACTCTGCTACAAGTGCTTATCTACAGCTTTAAATAGAACTACAGCTTTAAAAGTTTTTTTTAATCATGGTCACAATGTTAGTCTGCTTATTTTCTGAAGATGTCATTAAACACTCGTATTACAACATGAGGAGACACCTTGATTTACTTTCTCTGTTAGGTTTGAAGGAAGTTCCTTATAAAGATCAGTTTGTCCACCTGAACTTTAGTGAAAACTTTTAGTCTGGGAAATGTTCCATGAGATCTGTGCCACAGTGTGTTACTTCACCTCTGGGAACAGTCTTTTTAAATAGATTTTTAAAAAATTATTTTAGGGTGTATATGTGAGTGTGCAGTTAACGTGGAGTGTGTTTATATTCAGAAACTGCAAAGCGTACCCTATTGCAGGAGCAATGATGAGTAAACCACAGATCTACACCCAGTCTATTGTTTGGCTCCAGAGGGCTTCTGCCTGAGCCAAAAGAATCATGTATGTGTATTTGGTGAATTCGTGCACACCATGCTGGCAATGCATGTTTGGTATCCACACGTAGGTGGATGTGGTAGTCTTGTATGGTACACGTTTCATACCAAGATTGTGTGCGCCAAGGCAGCAATTCTTCTTGGTTGCTTTAACTTTGAAAGAATACTGAGCAAAAGTTGGTAATAAAACCCTATACTAAAAACTTCAATTTGTTGTTATCAAAGAATGGCAATGAGGCTCTGTAGCCTGTCAGGAGCCTGCGGATCCTGACTCCTGTCACTTTTCTGCTTTTAGAAAGAGTCACCTAGGTTTGGGAATCATTCCAAGAAAGCTCTATGGGTAACTGAGTCTAAAATACTATACCTGCATCTGATTGGGAGCTTTCAGTATGATGTGGTTTTCTTCTCCTCTTGAATGGCCAGTATGGCCTCGGCTGGCCACCACTTGCTTCCTACATGGCAGAAGAGAAGGAGGTAAGATGTGCATTGATAACTGGGTGGTGGTTGGCTTGCTCGAATTTAGGAGCGAATTTCATGCTAATGCAGTGGCTATTCAGGCATGACTGAAAATGCATGTAAATTGGGTTAGTTTCTTTAGTATGGCTGGCTGATTCTCAAGTGAATTTTGCTAGATGAACTGTGTAATCAAGTCATATTATAAAGCTACGAGATGGGTACTCCATGTATAGATGTTTGGTAAATGATAATTATTACTGCAATTTTGAGCTCAGTAGACCTTTTAATGTTAGAAGGAAAGAGAGGCTGGCTCTCTGTGGTGGTCATTGTGATGAAGGCCAAGATAATCTATCAGCAAAAGCCTTTGGGCTTTATTTTTAGATACGCAGAAGCATGGTCAACTGGTAAAATGCATATTGCTATGTTAGTCAAGTTTTTTGAACTCTGTAAACAGATAAATTAGTTGACAACAGGAAATAATATAGTTGGAGGCTTGTTTGCCCAGTGATGAAATTATAGCTCTTCCTAACAATGCTGATATACTTAGGATTTTCTCAGTAATGCTTCTCTAAACCCTGCTTCTGGCTCACACATAGCTATGAGCAAATTTTAAAACTATTATAAATGTCACTAATAGTCAGACTGATGCTTTGTATCATCGGTGAAGGGCTACTGACTGTTGTATATATTTGATCAGAGATTTCAACTCTCTTACCCTTTATTGCATGCAATTGTTGTTGTTAGTAGTCCAAAACTTAAACACTTTAGATGTAAACCACTAGAATCTGTGGTGCTTGGCTAAGTACATTAGAAGGAAATAGTTTTTGAGACAGCTGTTTAAAAGCTTGATAATTCAGCAAGAATGTCCTGGAAAAATACTGTTTTCATTTTTGTATGACCATTTACAAACTTTCCAAAGTCTTATAATGGAAAAAAAATTTACTGATACCCTGAATCCCAGGAAAATTCAAGTAATCTTTAGTGTCAGTACTCATTTGATCCAAACACGAAGATTTTTTTTTTTTTAACAAAAATACATAGGTAAGCAGAGGTTCCAAACCCTTTTTTCTTTTTAAGGACTTGAGCTCCCTTCGCTCCACAGCAGACAGGCACATGGGCTTGGTTTAGAATCCAGACACCAAGATTTCATGCCTCTCTCCAAATAAGGCAAATTTTTGCTCCCTTATGTGGAAACTTTCCAAGGAAATGCCTGGTTTTGGGAGGTGGTTTTGCCCCTCTATGGATTTCTCTTTTTTTTTTTTTTTTTTTTTTTCCACTCCAAGTGGGAGAAATACTAAAACCATCTGCACACAGATGATTCTTCTTTGTGCATCTCATCTTCCTTATCAAAGTAGTGTTGGCTCTCTTACTGTTTGAATGCTTGTAGAGTGTTGTTTTGTGACCTTGAGCTGAGAGGATATCAAGTGTAGTTTGACGTAACTTGGCCATTTATAGTGTGGTCAAGAGGATAATGCTTTGCAACATCCTCCAAGAGTCTATGGACATTTTTGTTTACCTGTTTTTCCCTCTACCTTCTATAGAAGTCATTCTCTTTAAAAACAAACAAACAAACCCCCAAACCCCAAAACAATCCATCTGTGAAGAGTACAGGCATGCAGATAACATTGTCCTGAGGGTGATGTGTGCCCCCCAAGTCTCCAGAGACCGAAGGCCATGCCCAGTGTTTATGTCATTCCAGCAATGGTGTGACAGTACCATTTTTAGTTGCATTATAGTCTCTATAGGGACCCATGTTTGCCTAAAACTTTGCTATTTTAAGAAAAAAGAACTTTTCTTAATTGAAAGGCCAGTTTAAAGAGGGTGATTTATGACTATTGTGAGACAGACTTTCTATGTAACCTGCAACACCTGTATTCACATACTAATTGGGTGTCCAAGCCTTATCCCAGGACACCCTGGAAGGCACTGTTTGGGTACAGTATCTTTTCTCAAATGAATTTACAATCTAAGCTGTGTCTCTGAATCAGTTTTGGTGAATTTAACCAGCTGGCTATAACCAGTAACTAGTAAGCTGGGAGGAATTTGAACCTTTCTGATGACTCAGCATGAAAAAGGGCTGTTTTCTTGCAACATAGTATGTTCTGTGCAAGGTAGCTTCTCCTCTACTCTTCAAGTGTAGTCTGACTTTTTCTGGGTGGTGTCTCATCTTTTTGTATCATCTCTGTAACTGCCATATGTGTTTGATCCAGCTGGAATCAGTAACTTGGAAATTTTTAGTTAATGGCAGATGCTTCGTAGGAATGAGAAGCCCTCCAAAAGGCAGAAAGGGAGTAACTTCCCAGTCAGTAGAATGAACTCTTGTGGTTGTGATGTGAAGGAAAGCTGTTGTATATATGGCAGCAAAGTTTGTCTCTAGCTAGTCTAGGTTTGACAAACCATGGCCAGTTCAAACTAGGGACCCTTTCCGAAATATTGAAGGTTCTGAAACAACTCCTGGACAAAAATTATCTGTAGATACAGTTATCTTAAGACAAGTTTTCATCTTGGTGTGTTAAAGGTATGCTGTAAAGTCTCAGGTGACAGCAGCGAGAAGAAGCAGGGATTTTTCCCTTTAAAAAGGGTTGGTAGCTTTTGCATCTAGATTGTTCTTTTATAGGGTGCAGAAGATAAGACAAGGTTGAAGGTTACATTTTAAGCACATGCAAATAACATACAAATAATTAAGCTAGCAGCTATGTATATTTACCTACAACAGTCTGAAATCCTTAATTAAAATATGAAAAGAAATTTATACACATAGTATGAACCAAGACAGGTGTGTGCTGGGAAGAGGTGGGAACAATCTGAGAATGAGCTGTAGAAGACAGATTTACTTGTGCTCAGGTTTGCCCACAGCTGACCACACATCTGCCTAGTCAGTCTTTCAAGAATGAATTGCCACTGTAAGTTGGATGAATGACACTGTACTGTACCAAAGTCACTTTGCCAAGTTTGTTATTGACAAAGCAATACCAGCTCATGGGAAAATAAACCCTGCTGCTTCTCCCTCACCCCAGACTGCATCAGATCCTCAGGTAGTAGAAGCTTGCCTGGAAAGCTGGAGTCGCAAATGAGCGGGTGGATGTTGAAGTCACTAGGACGCAAGGTCTTGCTAGTGGGAAAGGCTGGTCAAACAGTAATAAGAGACAATGAAAATAAACAGGTAACTGCAATCAACTATTGAATGCTATAGGAGCAAACCTATTTACCACAGGAATGAAGTAACTCCTTTTTGTGACAAGTGGTTGAAATTGCTTTGAACTAGATGTATGTTGGCTGGTGTGCTGTCACAAGGCTATACAGAAGCCGCTAGAAGACCTGAATTAGAAAATCTATGACAACAGGTAAATTCTAAAATCTCCACCAAATACTGGAGATCACTCCCACAAGTTCTGTGCAGCAAATCAAGACTGAAGCAACAAAGCATCAAATTCTTGTCAAATTGTCTTGATAAAATGGTTTTATCAAATCATTTTATGTTCACAGTTGAACCTTGTAATAAAAGCTCCAGACTGGGGCTTGTCATCTTGTTTGCTTCTTGACTGCACCCTAGACTTCCTGTATGTCCTTGGGGGAGTTGCTCAATATAACCCTCTCAGTTCTCTAGTGGTGAAAATATGACTATACTTTTCCTTCTGTTTGCCATTTTGTCTGAGATTGCAGCTTCCTGAGTGGTCACTATTTCCATAATTCTCCACTGGTTTTCTCATTCCACCTGCAGCTTGTAGAAATGATGTAAAATAACTTAAAAAAATCATGTAATGAAATCAAATTATTCACCCATTTGTTTTTATAAGGATTCCTTAAAAGTATGTTGGTTTTCTATTCTCCCCCCAGCTTTGTATACCGCAGTTTAAAGAAAAAAAATGAAATACAAATGTATTTGTCACAATGGTGTCTTGTTGCAAGGAGTTGATTGTGTTTAGTGAAGCTCTTTAGATAAACTGAAGAAATATGCAATTCTCTCTGCTTTCTCAAAGTGCTGCAGCTAGCAGACCGTAGGAGTATATGAATAGGTTGTAGAGAGTGTGAACAAGTTGATCTGTTCACAGAACTCAGATTGGGAAAACCAAATGTTTAGGTGTAGGAAAAGCCTTTCATCTCCCTGCATTTGCATTTTCCAGCTCTACAGTGCAATTGTTCCTATCTCTTGAGGATCTTACGAGAGGTGTTCAGCTGTTGGTTATAGACTGCTCTGGGTTCAGGTACCACCGAACACTGTGTTTGTTCATATGTATGATTTTGAGATGGTACTTGTGAACTCAGAATACACTGTCTCTGCAATTTATAATGTTTATAACCTGAATGCATGGTGGTAAATGGATTTGGCAGGGATAGAGTTAAAGGCTTTAACTTCCTCTCTCTAGACCACCAGATGCTTTTCAATGTGCTAACAAGGATGGGTGGATTAGCAGGTGCTTCATGCAGGAAGGCTAATGAGGTTCATTGGCAATTGGGGATATGAAACAGCAGGGGAGGAGTAGGAGAGATTGGGGTCTGGAAGAGAGCGATGGTGGGGTTTCTGGCTGAATAAGACTGCCCAATCTATGCTGCAGCTGCCTCTTCTTTTTTCTATGACCAATAGAAACTCTTTTTTTATCTATATATATTTCATTTGTATGCCATTGGTGATGAATACTGTGGAGTTCTTTCTCTTTGCTTGTGAACACTGGTGTCTGTGGATTAATTGCTTTGTTATCCCTGGACTGCAATTCTTACTGTTTCAGTGCAGTTTTGTGTAATTGTATTGCCTGTGTTCGTTCTGTGCACACTCAGTTAGTAGCTTTGTCCTGAGAGAGATTGTGCCTTAAACTGCCAACGACTCACCTTAATGGGGTGGACCACAGATGGTGCAAAGTTTCCCTTCCAAAGTTCCTCTGCTCCAGCTGGGCTGTCAGGGTGAGTTAACCAGATTAATTTGGTCAGTGCAGCTGAGTCGATTGTGATGGTACCAAAGTCGGTGGAAGGCACTAAGCAGAATGGCTCTGCCAGGTCCCTAACTGTTCAGGATCTGCCTGTCCTCTCCCTCAAGAGAGGAAAGTTTTAAAACCTCTTTTGCTTTTCAGAGGTGTTTGGGGGTTTTTTGGTTTTGTTTTCTTTTTTTTTTCCTGGAATCAAATGAAATTGTTTTCACTCTCTTCCCCACCTATGTAAAGCAGAAGTTCTTGCAAAGCATTGTGTAGATGCAGGAGCTTTACTTGCAGGTAGTAAGAAAATTTAAGTCATGATAGGGTCATAACATGTGCTGCTCTATCAAGCTGAAATGCAAACAAATATCTGACATCAAGAAAGATCTACTGTCTGCCTGGTTTCTAGAATAAGTCTGGTATAGTTATGTTTAGATTACAAGCAATACTCTGTCTTGAAAATCTTCTGAAATCTCTGATGTGTAAGAGGAAGTATATGTTTTGAAATAGACAATGGTAATAAAGATGCACAGTTTCTCTTCTAACTCACCTATACATACTGTTCTTTTAATTAGCCTCAGTCTGCCATATTGAGACTAAATCAGTTATAGCTTTCTACCTCTTTTAACCAATAATGTCAAAACTGCTGTATCCAAATGGTCATATTTGATTACAAATGAGTGGCACTTTATTAATTCTTTGGGTTTAGAAAATAGGAAATATTAAATTGTCATTGCTAAAAGATGAAGAAAAAGGATAGTAGGTAAACCCAAGAGCAGCTTTGGGTTTGTCTGCAGCTTTGTCTGCAAAACACTAGCAGTGTAAACAGCTCATGTGTGTATGTGTATTCCCTTATTTTGTGTGTGTGCATATATTCCCTCTACAGCTAGAAACCTGCCTGGTGGTTCTGCATTTCTCTGTTTAAGGCATTGAGCAAATTGAGCAAATCTTGAGTGGCAGTGGACCAATTAGCAAGTCTGTAGTATTCATAACTTCTTTTCCAGTTTGGGATGTATCAGATGACTTGTTTTTTGATTCAGATACACATTTAACAAGTCTTCTAGAAAAAATAATATATAGATCAAATTTGGCCTTCAAATGGCTCCTCAGGCCCAGGTCTAGGGATAAGAAGCCTTATAGAACTTCCTGGTTATTGCTGAGATCCATAAGGTTCTCAGTTTAGTCTGAAGTCTCATTTGTTTTTTAGGGCATTGTGGTCCAGTGATAGAGTTGGGGCGGGCAGAGTTATCTAGGCTAGGATTTGATTTAATACGGGTAGCTGTTTCTGGACTAGAGTTTATCTCGGGTTGTTCAGATTCCTGAGATGACCCAAAAAGATAGGAGTTACCAATATGAGGAGAATAATGATGACATGTGACCCAGCTGGTTCATGTGACTTGCACATCTGTGCTGCATGGCAAGAAATGCATGGATATAGAAACTATGTCAACAGACAAGGTTGATGATGCTAATGAAAAGCGGCAGTTCCACATCTCCAGTGCCAAGTGTATTACTGAATAATTCAGTCCCTTGTACTGTACACTTCACTTCAGTTTCTCTTGGAAAGGGATTTATTAGTTGGCACAGTAATTCTACTACTGTCCTCCTCACAGCTTGGCCATGGGAATGCAATAGGGTGTGCTTGGGAGCAGGAAAGAGATTTATAGGAGACAAACCTACCCTGTGCTCCATCTATTGTAGATTCTATGATAGATCCTAGGAGCTACTCTAGTTTACAGCTCAGAAGGGAAAAAGTGAGAATGCTTTTTCAAATCAACACCTCACACAGCATGTTACTCAGAACATACATTCTTGTAAGGAGAAGTTTTTTTAGACTGTGGATAATCCTCTATCCCCAGGAGTTTTTCTTGGCATTATATATTGCCATGAGGTCAACAATTCCACGCAGCCAACTCTTCCTATAATCTTCAGATTTTGCAGCAAATTTGGGCCAATTAACATGAGAACCCAGGTGTCTGAATGCAAAAAAAAAAAAAAAAATTTCTACTAATTCTTTTGGAGCACAGTTGACAGTTTAAATTTACTGGGCTCCAACTTTGAAAAAAGCATAATAGCTCCCACAATGGAAAGATTCCTCATGCAGGAACTCTTAAGATCTATCAAGTCCTTCTTCCAAATGCTGAGCATCTAATGGTATCAAGGAAGAAAGTAGGGTTTGTGTTAAAGGTCATGGCTTGAGTTCTTCCTCTGCTTCTGCCATGGACTCCTTAATGTGTAGCAAATCATGGGATCCTTTTTGTGCCATCTTGTACTTCACAGAGGGCTTTTGCGAGGAGCACGTTCACTTCAACTGTATTACAAGAGTACAGTTTGTTTCTTTTAGATGGTGCTGGTGTATTGCTGTTTTGCAAGTGATCTCAAACTATAGTGGAAAGTGGCAGGAGGAGACTGGTCACAAGCACCTTGAGCTGCTTCCCTGATCACACTGAGGTAACATAGCCTCGCAGTATTTTTGTATATTTACCAAAAGTTGTTCAAGTTACGGGCATGTCTTGATGCTCCGACACTTGATAACATGGGAGCAGTCCTCTTTCCTCCCCATTGTGAAGCTCTGATTAATTTTTTCAAATCACTTTGAGAGCCACAGAATGACAAGTAGATAGTATGTTTACTTGCTCGTTTATCTCATTAAAAATAATACCCCTCACCTCTCTTTTCTTCCAGAAGTAATTTTTTGTGTGGAATACTTCTGTTTTCTGTTAATGCTTTAATTTTCCTCAGTAAAAGAGGGGTGAGACCCTAGGCTGTATATAGTTGCTGTTTCCCTAGAAGAGAAAGGGGAGCATGGGTGGGGGTGAACCAGAATTTACAATGATGATACTGTTGATCTTGAAGTAAAGTGATAGACTTGATAAGTTATAAAGGAGGATGGTGGGGTTTCTTTTTCCCTCTTTAGGCTGCATTTGAAAATATACGCATACTTCTTAAACAAGACATTGAAGTCTTGCAGACTACTTGCAGAACAGAAGTAGCAGTAGGTGGATTTGTACCCTAGGCGCAACAATAGCCTGTAGGTTTGCATAGCCTGTAGGCTTGCATAGCCTGGTGGGTAACTCAACACGAGCTCCTACTGCAACGCTGTTCTAACTGGGTTAGTAGGGCTACCGTTTTCTTTGTCAATAGTGATAGGCTGTTACACGCAAGATACAGCCTTGTGTTCTGCTAATGGCAGCATTTTATGTATAAGTATATAAGTTTCTTCAATTACTTTGATGGATTAACAACATCAGTGACCAGATTTCCTCCAGCCTTTTTTCCTATTCCTGCCTCTTCAGCTGGCTCCACACATCTAACTTTGAGGGCGTCCCTCTCTGACTTTGTTCAGTAAACAAGTGAGGAGATTAAATTGAGTTACCCAGGGGTTGCATTCAGTCATCTATTCAAGTGGATCCATTGCTCACTGAGTTGCTCTTTGTTTATGCAGTTTTGGTTTTTTTCACTTTCAGATAAACTTTCTTTTCTCATACAAGGAGCTTTTTACACCAGGCATTCTCATGTCTTTCCATATTGTTACAGAACTCAGAGGGGTGTATGGTAAAAAATAAAAAGGAGTTGTGGCAGCATGTGAAACGGCTGTAAGAACTTAAGAAATACAGAAGCGTGGGGAAAAGTGAACAGGATTTCCCCACAGGTAGAGGGAAAATGACTGGGGATTGGGGAGGAGGGTTATATTCCTCAGCTATAATCCTCAGCTGGACTCCTTAGAGCCAAGATCAGAATAGTGCCCCTTATGCAGGAAAGCACTTTAGTCTAAGTCTCATTATATTCAATTGCTGCTGGCTGCAGAGGAGAGCAGAGGTAACCTGCTAGCTTTGAATGAGAGAGCTCAGGTATTAGAAGCAATTGAGGCACAGAAGCACAGAACATCATCTGACCTGCTGAGAGCAACCTTGTTTCTCATACTAAACTGGTATGTAGCTTCTTAAATGCAAGTTCCGGTGTTTCCCCACTCTCGGGCAGTTTGGTAGTTTAGACTAATCCTCAAGCACATGCTTAAGTACTTACCTACATGAGGGACAAGCAGCATGGTAAACAGTAAGGAAGAAAGGACAGCACTCTAGAGCAGTTGACATCATGTGGTGACCCACGTCTGTTCAAATAACTGTTTTTTTTGCTGCTGGCAAGGTCAGACACCCAGAGTTAAACTAATCCATGGCTACTGAATTGGGAGCTGTATCCTGTACAGCAGTGATTCTGCGGTCTCCGTAATGGATTAGCGACTTGGTGTGAGCTCCAAGTGTGCTGTAATGGCAAAATGTCCAATGTGAACCTTGGACAGGTGAATAGAGGGGAACAGCAATTAGGGATGACATTATGTCTTCATGCACAGTTTGGTACAAAATTCCAGGCCAGTA
Source organism: Mycteria americana (assembly GCF_035582795.1). Taxonomy (NCBI): domain Eukaryota; kingdom Metazoa; phylum Chordata; class Aves; order Ciconiiformes; family Ciconiidae; genus Mycteria; species Mycteria americana. Next base: position 27,669,470 of record NC_134370.1, read on the forward strand.
CTGGAATGCTTTGTGCTTGATCCACATGTTCAATAGGACACTGGGTAGGGGGAAAGGTGTAGAAAAGAACCACAATGTATTTGAAGTCTGCTCTTCAGTGATGGATTTAAGGAGCATGATATGTTTGGGTGGAAGATTAAGTAGTACCTGGGTGGCTATGTTGCAGTACCTTCTCTTGGAGGAAATTCGAGAATAATAAATACCTTTTTCATCTAACAGGAAAAACATAATAAGCACAGATGTCTGAAAGCTGCACCCAGGAAAATTCAAATTAAATGTGAAACACAAATTTTTGCTAGGTGAAGTTGATTAACTGTTGGATCAAAGTGGATCAAAGTGTCAGGAGAATTGTGGAGTCTGTTTCCCTTAATTCCCTTAGGTTAAGACTAGAAAGTATAATTTGATCAAACAAGTTTCTGGCTTAAACATATAGGTAATTGGTTAAAATTTTAAGTGCTATCTCAAGCAGAAAATTATATTACTCTGTAATAGCATTCTTTGGTTTTAATATGTCTGATCAGTTGGGGAAAAAAGAACAGAACATTTTTCTCTGTCACTGAAAAATTACATTTCATTAGAGTTTGGTCTGGAGAATAAAAACATTTTTGTTTTTATTTAGCTTTTTGTTGTTAAAGAAAAACTGAATTTCTTTATGCAAAGACATTCCTATTTCATGAAAAGGCAATGTCAAGAGAAAGTGTGTGCACGCATACTGTTTATTTTATTTTGAAAATGCATTTCAAGAAGCTATGTTGTAGCAGTGGATTGTTGCATATCTGATAGCTCAAGATCAGGAAGAGAGGACTGAAGCTCCTTAGAGAAAGGTGTATGGTGTTTGTTTACCACCTACTGCTGTTCTTTTGAAACACATCTGTGAGCAGAATATTCTCAAGGGATGTTTGTAAAATAAGCCAGGAGCCTCTCAGCCACTCAGCCTTTTCTCTGTGTTCTGGTGAATAAGTTACATTTCCTCTGTGTGTTTATCTTACAAGAGGGATAGGAAAATAATCTGAAATCCTCAGCAATACAGACAATTATCTGGCAGCTGGGAACCTGGCAGCCCAAGTATCCTTTTATGAAGAGAATTGGCCCTGGCAAAAATCTTCACATGCTCAGGAACTCTGTTCATGCTGTCTTGTTGAAGTACTGGGATCCTCTTACATACTTTCGCCATGCAACTCCTAGATAACATTTGCTCATTATTAGACACGCCTTCCTTAAGTCCTCAGCTTTGTGCAGAGTTTTGTAAAATGTTTCACCATGCTGGCCTTAGAGTGTTTTATTGACTGTGACTTTATGGAAGCATGCAATCAGTAAATGACTTCTGCTTATGTATGATTCATTCTTTGCCAGTGCTTCTTTCGGGAGCTTTTCCATTGCTGCTCCAAGAGTAGTCCCTAGTCTAAAGATCAACAATGGCGTTTGTTCATCAGAAGTGAAAAAACTGCCTCTTTAAAAAAACAAAAAAATTAAAAAAATCAACAAACTGATACCAATGGTCAACTTTCATAGCACCTCCTGCCTGATTGAAAGAACAACATTAACACGTGGCAGTGCATTTGAGCTTTGAAATATGAATCTGGAGATCCTTTTTCAACTCTGGGCTTAGTTATGTCACCAAAACTGGGAATAAACCTCGTAACAACAATGTAGTGTTAAAAGGCAGGCATTCTTTATTGCAGCGCTGGATGCACGGGGGTTCGCTCCTCCTAGTGTGCATACCACAGGTTGCATCAACCAAAACTTACATTCTTCAGTTACATACATACGCATCAAATTTCCTGGAATGACCATACATATTCATTATATTTCCGGGAACTAATTATCATATTTACATAGTCATTACGCATGCACCCCTGAACTCTGAGGGGCTTCCGTGGGGGTCTCTGGGGGTCTCTGGTGGTCGTGCAGGTGTGTCCTTTAGTTGACCCCTTCCTACGGGCATGCGCAATCCCACCTTGCTTATGTAACCCGTTTTCCTTCTCCATGGTTCATGGTTTCTAACAATATGATTGATAATTGGCCACCCCTATTCCTATTCTAGTACAAACCAACTGTTCTAATGGGTCAACTAGTCCTCGACCTATTGTCAAGATGGGCTGGGGCTGTACTGGGAACATAGCAGCATTGTTCATCGCCATGATTCGTGGTGCTCTATTCTAAGTTAATTCCCTCACCTTGGTTACAAAAGTTACAAATTAATCACTTTGGTTACATTTCTCCCCTTTGGAAGTTTTGAAATAATCATCTTTTCAACACTTCCATCTTAAATCAATTATATATCATTATATACTGTTTCAGTGTTTCATCACTAATAACAATTGGAATCGACAACAATTCAATTATCTATTATTCACTATATGATGGTGGGAGCATTGTGATTGAATCACTTAAATCTTGTCTCTTAGCTACTGCCTGAATAATCATCTGATTGAAGGCAGTTTTGCTAGTGAGTTCTTTCTTTAAAAAATAGTAAATGAGTAATATCACCAAAAATACTATTAATAAAAGTAGTTCAGTACCAATTAAGGACTTTACCCAGGAACTCAAATTCCATCCCAATCCATTGAAAATTTTGTCAAGCCAATTTTCTTGCATGTCATGTTGAATCTCTTGAGTATCCTTTTCTATTTGTCCCAATAAATCCAAGTCATGCTCAACATCCTGAGTAACATTTGGGATATGTATACAGCGATGGTCTATTCTATCTTTCAGATACCCACAAACTCCATGTTCCTTTAATAAGAGCATATCTAAGGCCATCCTATTCTGCAAAGTCATTCTCGAGGTTGCTTGTAACTGCAAGTTTAGTTGTTTGAATCCTTTCTTTGTTACATTAGCCAATCTTTCTACTTGACCAGTTAGTTTATACAACCAGGCCCTATTCCTATAGGTTGATAAGGGAGTCAGTAAAGACTCCAAAGCCCATCCAACTTTTACTCCGGTTGAAGGTTCATTCCATTCTGTATTAACATCAGTTTGTGATCTTTTTATCCGTTCCAATTTTAAATTTTCTGAGCTTCCTTCAAAGGGAGCTTCCTTCCAGATTGGACATAATGTCGGCATTCCCAAAGTAATTTGTTTCACCTTCCCTTCCAATTGTAAATGAGTGGACCAGGTTCCATCACTCATTGCCCAAACTAAGTGTCCTGGGCTCTGGACTGTAGATCTTCTACAGCTAAATATTGTTCCTCTCTTGAGCTTATATGTGTCAGTCAATTGTAAATCATTTTTAAGTCCTTTACATAAGCATCCATATTTCAATGCAGCTGCCAGAGGTGGAACATCCTGAATTGCTTTACTAACTGTACTACAATTATATATCTTTTTACATTTCCACCAAAATACAATAATTTCTTTTTCTCAGGATGCACTTCCTTTGTCGTTGACCGATGGGAAAGCTGCAAAGGTCATTCCATCCCAAGTAAAACACCAAGAGGCATTGGCCATGTACTGAAATTGGGACAGGATGGCCATTGACCCCCATGAAACCATCTCTTGTTTGGTTTGATCAGTCTCTCTGCATCTCCATTCCATGATCATTCAACTGACATTCATTCTAATTGGCTCATCATAAGAGCACCAACCTATATTGTGATACCTTCCTATCTTGATGAAGACATAATTTAATAGTTTTTCACAATCTACTCTATTCCCAGGGGTTTTCCATTGCTTTTTAACATACCTTATTTGTTCTTGCCATCCAACAATGGGAACTTGCTTACAATAAGTACTGTCATTGTTGGATTTTTCACTACTCAGATTTGTTGTCAAAATTCCCCATGGAATTGATTCAGCCACCGCTCTTGGAATTGGGAGACATGCAGTTATTTGGGTTACATTCTGTAAGTTAGCGAACTCTTTTATGAGCCTAACCATCAAATTTTCTTCTAGAGTTTTTCTTGGGAGGTATATTAACTGTTCCGCTTCTATTGACAGCAGATCCCCACTCTTTGCCCTTGCTTCTGATTGATCTACCCTTACTCCAAACAATGCTCCCATCATCATCAGTTTCCAGATCAAAATCCATTCTCCCCCCACTCCACAACGATAGCTCCCTAGTTTAAACATATTTTAAAATATCAGTTTTGCAGTCTCAGGATCCCTATTGATGATCTTCCAAGAAGGGGCCTTCTTCACTCGAGTGTAGTGTATCCACGGTTCCACCCCTTCCACTTTGATTGCAGTATAGGTTGTTAACAGTACTTGGAAGGGTCCTTTCCACTTCTCCTGCAACAGTTCAGAATTCCAAGTTCTTATATACACAAAATCACCCAGCTGATACTGATGTACAGGCGTATCCAAGGCAAGCGATCTAGTCAGCTCAATGTATTTCCGGAGTGCTTTGAGGGTTTTTCCTAGAGAAATCAAATACACTTTCAAATCCTTTTCCCCTGCTACTCTCATGTCCCCTGGGATTAGAGGAGTTTGGTAAGGTTTGCCATACAAGATTTCGTATGGACTTACACCATCCTTAGATCTTGGTTGGATTCTAATTCTCAGAAGAGCTAATGGTTAAGGCCTGCGGCCATTTTAAAGACACTTCTTGACAGACTTTACTTATTTGTCTTTTCAACGTTTGGTTCATTCTTTCAATTTTCCCACTTGATTGTGGTCTCCAGGGAGTGTGTAGATCCCAATTTATTCCTAAGATTCTACTTACTTGTTGAACTATTTCTGCTACAAAATGTGGTCCTCTATCTGAAGACATGCCTATTGGTACCCCAAATCTTGGTATTATTTCTCTTAACAATATTTTAACTACTTCTCTTGCTTTGTTACTGCAACAAGGAAAAGCCTCCGGCCACCCAGAAAACGTATCAATTAATGCTAATAGATACTTATATCCGCTTTATCTAGGTAACTCAGAAAAATCAACCTGCCAATAATCCCCTGGGGAATTACCCTGTTTTGTGACTCCTAAGGGTGCTTTCCTTTGGTTCAAGGGATTATTTTTGAGACAGATTGGACACTTAGCTACTATTGATTTAATTATTCCTGTCATCCCTACACACACTACAGATGGTTTTAAACTTGAAAGCATCTACACCCCAATGTGTTTGCTCATGCTTCTCCTTTGCAAGTTCTAACATAACTTGTGGGGTTACTCTTACCTGTTTTTCTGGCGTTACCCACCATCCTTCCGTATTTTGAGATGCTTTTAATTTTTCCACCAATTGTTCATCCAGTTTATTATATTTCAGTTTTAAATTTGGGATTTTCATCTGTTTTACTGGTACTAGTGCAAGGATACCTCGTTCTGCAGCCTCCTTTGCAGCTTTATCTGCCAATCGGTTACCTATATTTACAGATGTCTGACCAAATTGATCAGCCTTACAATGCATTACTGCCACCTCCTTTGGTTTCTGCACATCTTCTAGGAGTTGGAGAATTTCCTCTTTATGCTTTATTGGTGATCCTTGAGCTGATAGCACTCCTCTCTCTTTCCAAATTGCTCCGTGAGCATGGATCACACCAAATAAATATATGGACTGATTCCAAATATGCACCCTTTTTCCTTTTGCCATCCGTAGAGCCTGCTTTAACGCCATCAATTCCGCTTTCTGCGCTGAAGTATTTGCAGGCAGTGTCCCTGACTGTAATACCTTGGTGGTGGTGACAACAGCATATCCGGCCATTCGTCTTCCTTCTTGCACAAAACTGCTCCCATCCGTAAACAATTCCAAATCAGGATTTTCCAGAGGTTCATCTCTCAGGTCTGGTCTGCTAGAATAGACTTGTTCAATAGTTAGCAGGCAATCATGTTCTACATTCCCTATAGGATTTTCTGTCGGTAAGAACATTGCCGGATTTACAATTGCTGTGGTTTTTAGTTCTACATCATCTTGTTCCAATAAGACAACCTGATATTTCAACATTCTTTGGGGGATAGCCAATGACCCCCCTTTTGCTCTAAAACAGTCATTACCATGTGTGGTACATATACCACCATCTTTTGGCCCATAGTCAATTTTCGAGCTTCTTGAATCAGCAATACCGTTGCTGCCACGGCATGCAAACATCCTGGCCATCCTTTACTCACATTGTCGAGTTGTTTGGAGAAGTACCCCACCAGCTGCTTCCAGGATCTCAACCGTTGTGCCAGCACTCCAAGGGCCAGATGTTGCTTTTCATATACAAACAGCTCAAAAGGTTTGGTTAGATCAGGTAAACCCAATGCAGGGGCCATCATTAATGCCTTTTTAAGTTCTTTGAATGATTTCTGACATTCAGGTGTCCAAGTCAGACACCAATCTTTGGATTATTTTAGAGCTTCCTATAGTGGTTTTACGTACAGCCCATAGTTCAGAATCCAGAGTCGACACCATCCAATCATACCCAGAAAGGCTCTCAGTTCCTTTGGACTGTTAGGTTCAGGAATGTGCCAAATGGCTTCTTTTCTTTCATTTCCTAGTTGCCTCTGTCCTTGAGATATCTCAAATCCCAGATAAATCACTTCTTTTCTGATCTGGGCCTTGTTTCTGGAAACTCTGTATCCTCCTTGGCCCAGGAAATTCAATAGACTGATAGTCATCTCAAAACATTTTTCTTTATTTTCTGCTGCTATCAGGATATCATCCATTGCAACAATATACTTCTCCCTTGGTTCTGTCTTTTCCATACTTCTAATTCCTTTTCCAATTGATTCCCAAATATCGTAGGGCTATTCTTAAATCCTTGTGGAAGTACAGTCCATGTTAGTTGCATCTTTCGTCCTGTGGCAGGGCTTTCCCACTCAAAGGCAAATATGTTTTGGCTTTCTGTATCCAGAGATATGCAAAAGAAGGCATCCTTTAAATCTAGTACAGTAAACCATTTATGTTCCTCTTTCAAAGAGGTCAGCAGAGTGTATGGATTAGCTACTACTGGATGTATGTCTTGAACTATCTGGTTTATAGCCCTTAAATCCTGGACTATTGGATACTCCTTGCTTCCTGATTTCCTTACTAGCCATATAGGAGTATTATATTCTGACTCACATTCTACTAAAAGCCCATATTCTAAAAATTTTTTAATTAATCCCTCTAACCCCTTCCGAGCCTCCCACTTAATAGGGTATTGTTTTTGTCTTACCGGCTTGGCTCCAGGTTTTAAAGTCACTTTTACTGGCTCTGCCAATTTAGATCATCCTGGGACTCTACTTGCCCATACCAGAGGGGTTAGGGCATTCTCTACTTCTTCTGGAATCTGTTCCTCCTTGGAGGAATCCTGTAACATAAACATTCTTTCCTTTATGGCTTTTGATTCTGGTACTAGTAATTGAATCTCCCCATCTTTAAAAGTTATTTGTGCCTCTAATTTGCTTAATAAATCTCGTCCTAGCAAAGATAACGGACATTCAGGCATATACAAAAACTGGTGAGTTATCCACTGTTTTCCTAATTTAAATTTTAACGGTTTTAGAAAAGGCCGGTTTTCCTTTTGCCCCGTCGCACCAACAACATCCACTGATTCCTGACTAAGTCTCCCTTTACATGTATTCAATACCAAATAAGTAGCCCTTGTATCTACTAAAAATTTTATTTCCTCATTCCCTAGCTTCAGTGTAACCAGGGGTTCAGCTAGGGTTGATTCCCCTGGTCTCCTTCATGATTAATCATCCAGGGTCATCAATTTGATTGCCTGGAGAGTTGGGTCTAATCCTCCAGCTTTGGGGCATTCTTTTTTCCAATGCCCGTGCTCCTTACAGATAGCGCATTGATCTTCTGCCAACCTAGAAATTACCCTCCTTCCAAATCCCCTCTCACGGATATTCATTCCTCGTCCTCTTCCTCTACCTCTTCTATTATTTTCGGTCAGGACCACCAGTAATTTTCCATCCCTCTGTGCTTGTCTCATTTCTTTTTCTTTTTCTCTGTTATTATATACAGTCCAGGCTATTTCAAGCATCTTACCCAAATCCCTAGATTCAGGTCCCTCCAGTTTCTGGAGTTTCTTTCTAATGTCTGGGGCTGATTGACCCATGCATATAGAAGCCAATTGTATCGCTGATTCTGGTTTTTCTGGGTCCAAATTAGTATATTTTCTAGCAGTCACCTTCAGTCTTTCCATAAAGGCTGAAGGGGACTCATTTAATTCTTGTCTCACCTCATAAATTTTAGACAAATTTATTGCTTTTGGCATTGCATGTCTAACACCAAATAAAATCCACTTCTGATATCTAGTCAGCATTCCTCTGGGTCCTGGTTGATTAAGGTCCCACTCAGGATTTGCGGATGGAAAATTCTGGTCCACCGTCCCCTGTAAATGCCCATTAGCATGCGCTCTCTCCACCTGTTTTCTGGCAGTATTCAATACCATTTTCTTTTCAGTATCGAGTAGAGTATCCAATATCACTTGTAAATCATTCCAATCAGGATCTTGAGTTCTAATTATTGTTTCAATTACCTTGGCTACCCTTTCTGGATCCTCCTGATAGATGCCCGTGGTTTCTTTCCATGATCTTAAATCAGTTATCGAGAAAGGGACTTTTACTGCTACTGGACCATCATTCCCTACTGCTTCTCGAAGAGGGGCTTGGAGGGAAGCTGGTCCAGCCTCCCCTCTCCTTCCCTGTGTCCTTCCTGAAATAAGGCTAAATCCCTCTGCTTCCCCTTCCATAGGAGGAGCAGAAGCATTTTCAGCCTCCAAGTTTTGATCCCCTTGATCATTTCCCCATCTCCGGTGGGGTGCAACCAATAAGTCAATATCATCCTCCTCGGATCCATATTTTAAGCACGTTTTACCAATACTGCAAGCAGAACAGCACTTTTACAATTCCCCATCAGATTTTTCCTCCTTCAAAGCCATTATCATAGAATTTTGTGGACGTATTCCACACTGTTTCTGCCACTCCGGATAATTTTGCGGTGTGAAAAACAGATCCACATGTCATCTCATCCCACTTACCTTCCCTTTTGCAAAATAACATTAATTGCAAGATGGTATTATATCACAATGTCCCATTTTCTGGCCGTCTCTCACCACATTCCAAGGTATACATTGGCCACCAATGATTGCAATATTCAATTAATTGTTTCTGAGTCAAAGGATCACCTCCCAGATCCTTCCAATGTTTTAAAATACATCCCAAAGGTGTTCTTTGCGGGATGGGTTTTTTACTCGGAAATGTAGCCATTTCCCAAAAGACTAGTGGTTGTGATTGTGCACAATCACAGGCACTAGTCAGAGGGACCCCAACCCATGTTGGAGCTCCCTCTGGGATTCCAGCCCCCTGCCGGAAATCCCAACCTTGGAGACTTCAGTCCCCCATTGAAGAGTCCCCCTTGGGCCCTGCTCCACAGGCTTTCACCTAGCAGAGACTTACCAACCGAGGTACCTCGTTAGCGCAGCCCTGCATAGCTTTCGCCGCGCCTTACGAGCAGGCTTCAGTGGGACTCCAACCCATGTCCTACCTAAAGCTCTGTTACCCATTAGAAGAATGCTTTATTATTTAATTCCAGGGGACTGACTTGGAATCCTTCAGTCCGGGGATCAGAGGTTCTCCTCAAGAATCCCTCGATGCCAGCTGGAGGTCCCGTGATCCCACGGATCCATTGGGATTTACAAGTGGTGTCCCATCTGGGTCGCCAAAACTGGGAATAAACCTCGTAACACCAATGTAGTGTTAAAAGGCAGGCATTCTTTATTGCAGTGCTGGATGCACGGGGGTTCGCTCCTCCTAGTGTGCATACCACAGGTTGCATCAACCAAAACTTATATTCTTCAGTTACATACATACGCATCAAATTTCCTGGAATGACCATAGATATTCATTATATTTCCTGGAACTAATTATCATATTTACATAGTCATTACGCATGCACCCCTGAACTCTGAGGGGCTTCCGTGGGGGTCTCTGGGGGTCTCTGGTGGTCGTGCAGGTGTGTCCTTTAGTTGACCCCTTCCTACGGGCATGCGCAATCCCGCCTTGCTTATGTAACCCGTTTTCCTTCTCCATGGCTCATGGTTTCTAACAATATGATTGATAATTGGCCACCCCTATTCCTATTCTAGTACAAACCGACTGTTCTAATGGGTCAACTAGTCCTTGACCTATTGTCAAGATGGGCTGGGGCTGTACTGGGAACATAGCAGCATTGTTCATCGCCATGATTCGTGGTGCTCTATTCCAAGTTAATTCCCTCACCTTGGTTACAAAAGTTACAAATTAATCACTTTGGTTACAGTTACATGTGGGCTTTATACTGGATTTAATTTGAATTTCATTTTGTTAGTAAACTTCTAAGTGAAAATTACAAATTATTCTATTAAAAAGGTTCTCTTGTAAAACTTGGCTCTGAACTTCTGAATGACTCAGTTTCAAACATAGTTTGTCTGCCTTACTGTAACCTGTATTATTGAAGGCTAACAGCAAAGGAACTGTTTCCTTCATGCTAAATAAAATGGAAGTAGGTACAGCTATTTACATTTAGTGTTCTCTTTAGGCAAATGGTAAAATTCATTTAGCCATTAGTGATACTGTCACTCACTGGGTATTTCTGCGTGCTGCCCTAGCCTTCAAGAGTGTAAACAAAAACCCCCAAACCAAAAAACCGACCAAAAAAATCCCAAGCAACCAAAAAAACCCCAACAGCCACAAAAAACCCAAAACAAACCAAGACCCAAAAAACGAACCCACAAAACCCAACCAACCAACCAAAATAAAAACCCTAAAAAAACCCGAAGAAAACTTGCTCTAAAGTAGAAACACTGAAACTCGCACAAAGTGGTGGTGGTGGTGTGGAAGCAAAGGACGCAAACTAAGACGAGTGCAACTTCAGCCATTTGATGTTGAAGTCAGTAAATGGTAAATGTTTTCAAAACAAACCAACCTCCCCCCCAACCAAACAAGCAGACAAAAAGAAACAAACCCCAAAGCAAACAAAAAAAACCCCACCATAACACAACCCCCCCGGCTCCGCAGAAGTGTATATTGGGCAGACCTTACCTCAGCTAGTTCCAGTGTCGCACGGATCCGTGTCAAACCGAGCCCGGGCAGCCCCCGTCTCCCGCTCGGTGAGCCTCTGGGGGCAGCTGCCCGCCTGGGCCGCGGAGCCGGGTGTCCCGCTGGGCGCTGGCCGATGGGACCCACCTCAGGGGCCGGGGGCGGCAGGCGGCGCTGGGCGCGGGCCGGGGGCCGGGCCGGGCCGCCTGTCAGAGGCGAAAGGAGGTAGTGCTGGAGACGAGCTATGGAGGACGGGTGAGGGGTGCCTCCAGGGGACGGTGCGGGCTGTCCTGGAGGCAGGGCCGGAGACAGGTCCCCTCCTTCCTACAGTGCCGCTTAGGCGGGCGAGGGCCTGGCGTGGACCCCGGGGCGGGGGCTGGGGTGCGGGGGGAGGCTGGTCAGGGCAGACCAGGCTTGCGGGGTTCCTCGGGGCCCTGGTGGTTGGTGGTCTCAGGCTGCGTAAGGGTCTGCCATTTAAATGGAGACGTGGTGATAAAGGTCGGCTGTGCCGCCCTAGAGGAGGCAAAAGGAGAGGGGAAGCTGTGGTCTCCCCAAGGGCCGCGGGGACAGCGGGTGGCCGGGCCTGCCTGGGGCTGCTCCGCACGGCGCCAGAGCTCTGCCTGGCCTCACCCGCCCCCCGCTGAAACGGGCTGGATCGGGCCCTGGGCTTCCATTGACTTTTTGTAGCATTGTGCTGGTTTTGGCTGGGATAGAGTTAATTGTCATAAACAATATTCAGTTGATAAGAATGTCAAGCACACAATGAGAAAACACACTCCTCGGCTGTGTACGTAAGTTTGGTCATACTTCTTTTATGCTGTGTGTTAATGTGTTTAAGTTTTATAGAATAAGTCATTATGAAAACTTCCATGTTGTTTTGATTTGGGAAACTGATACAACATGAGGAAGTAGTTTGCCCCAATCCTCTGTTACGATGTCCAGTGTCCCACTATAGTTTTCTAATCTACTGAGCAAATGATAAGCATAAAGAGTCATCAAAGGCTGAAGTCCTTCCTACATGTGTAATGAAAACGTGTGTCATTGTTTGCCTGACCTTGTTAGCACAGAAATGGTTCGTGAAGTGCACACAAAGAATGAGGTTTCAGCCATTGCAGATGTAAAGCTAGTCTTTGCAGTCAGAAAAATCAAGGCGAATAGGAGTCTCACAGCATTGTGGACAGTGCAGTGCTTTTAACTGACTTCTGAGCATTTCTGCGAGGGCGTTTCTGCAAGGGTTTGGTGCGATACCATGTGCGTTGTGGCAGCTGTTGTGTGAAGCTTCATCCTGCACTTGTCCATGTGAATTTGTGTGTGATATTTGATGCTACAAGTGCCAACTATGTTCCTATCGGACAATCGACAGTACCAGCCACTTACCGATGCCACACTTTATGAAGCAGCTAATGACTGCATTGGTATCATAGATTTTCACTACATTTGTTTTGTGATAATGTATTAGCAGCAACAACTCAGAAAGAGTACATGAAATATCAAGCTTTGCAAAAGTTCTGGGGCAAAATCACAGTAACATGCCATCCTGTCGCAAAAATCACACAGAATATTAAGCACTTCCTGTATTGCAGGACAGAATACAAGAGATCCCACTGAAGGGTCATGAAAAACAGTCTATCAGAGGCTTTGCAATACGTGTTGGATGTAGTAACACAATTAGTGGCCTTTGGCTTCACTGCATCTCAGTTCTCTCTCATTTAGTCACCTGGGATCTTGATTTTGTACAACTAAATAAGAATTTCAGGGCTGTATTAAGGTGGTATATCTAAACTATATGTGTTGAACATGACCTTACATTTTTTGCAGGTCTACTGATTTTACTGAGGGGAAGTTGATTGGTTTACCAAGGTTCAGTTGGAAAGAAGCAGTGCATCAGCCCCAGCTTTGCCAGATTAGCCAGGCTCTGATGCTACTTTGCAGATAAGAACTACATCAATATCCTGTAGCTAGCCCATGATAGGGTGGATAACTGCATGATAGAGGTTTTCCCATTGGAGTATGGGGAAACATTGTTTCTGGGACCCTAAAAAGGTTTGGGCAAAATGTACTTGTACTCCAGGCCTGGAATAATAAGACTCTCTGATTTATGGTCTGTATGTGTACCTGCTTGCAGGTCCTATTTGTATGCAGAAAAGCTCCAAACAGAGTAATTGCATAGGCATGTACAGATGGTGATTTGTGAGAAAACTGAAGATCACAGACAGATTTTCCAGGAGAAAATTTGGTGCTTACATTGCTAAATTAAATATTAACTTAGCATTAGGAGCTTTCTCATGTGTAGGATTGAAAGAAAGATTTGGCATTCTGTGTAAGCAAAAGAGCATATGATATTTTTGCCATTTGAATATGCTACCTGAACTCATGAATCAAACCACAGTTGCATTGTCTGTTCATCATGCTTTGAACTAAAAGGCACTATGCAGTCTAAAAATATTCTGGTGACTCATTTTCTAGGGATCAGTCACCGTTTCATTATGTAGTTGTAGCCTATTGTGTTGCTTCAGTTCATTAAGAATGCTTTACATGATACCAAATATTTAAAGTTGCAGCTAGTTGCCAGTAATTTCTTTTCCTTTAGTTTGAAATGTTTGTAAAAACTTTTAATTTTGTCTGGTTTTATTTGACTCATGGTGTAGGAACTTATATTTTACTGTATTGGGAAAATTGTATCAAAACAGTAAAAAATTACAAAAAGGCAAGCTCTTTGAGGAGTTAATTTTGATGAAGACTCAAATCTTTTTCTCCTGTACTTTTGAATCTAGTATATGTAAATTGTTGGCAGTTAAATATAATGATCTTCATAAAGCTTAAGACTGTGATCTTTCTTTTCCTGTAACTCATCTATTTACCTAAACCCCAGTGGTACTGGAAAAGGCTACTCTTCAACTTCAGTCCTTATCAAAAAAGTGTGTCTCTCTTTTTGTAAGTCAGGTGTAACTACTATTGCTACTTGGGCAATAGTGTCTGTATCTCATGACAGAATTAGCCTGGCATACCTAAGAAATGGTTGTGAGAGAATCCACAGCCGATAAAGCTCCCAGTACTTAGTCTTGCAATTGCAAAACAAGTGCAGTGGCAGCCTGGATCTGAAGGTACTAACAGAAAGGAAGAATGGATCTGGCTGCCCTGCATTGATGTCTGCCACCCTCCCCATGTGCACTGCTATCAAGAGCACCACATTCACCCTCCCACCCCCCAATCCCAAAAGGACTTCAATAGGACATTCCTGTCACGTTGTTCCTACTGTATCTAGTCTGTAGTTTGCATCCATTTAATCTTTGTCTCTTCACATACAAGGCCATTCAAGGTATCTGTATGTAACTGTCATTTCTGTTCCTGAAGAAACATTTTAAGCCAAATACCTGGTGATACATGATAACTTTTAGCTGCTGGCTGAGATATGGGAGGGAGCAAATCTTCTGCCTTTGGAACAAAGTGTTAGGTGGTAACTAGTAAGGTGGTAACTGGTAAATGTGCCACAGCTTCCTTTGGTCAGAGAGGGAACACTGTGTGTATTTGAATAGGCAGAATTTCATCTTGCCTATGGATCCTGTATCTTTAACACCTGGCTACAGCACTGTCAGGCCACCAACTTTGAGGGTATCGCATTGTCCTGTTGGCTGGCAGAGAATAAGATTTGAGCCCAGTGTACGAAATGGCTTTATAAATCAGAGAGCGGATTCTCTTGCTTAGAATTGTTGCTCCTGCACACAATGGCAAGCCCTGGGGTTTCCTAGAGCAGGACCTACTTCACAAGTTCTCTCTGGCTGCAAAAGCCAGCACTGCAGTGAGGGGGCTGTACTCATGACTGGAGACCCAGTTGGAGGGCTGAGAGGCAGAAGCTACTGTTGCAGTCGATGTCAGTTCAGACAGAAAGAACTTGGATCAATGGTTTTCCTGTTTTAAGACAACTCCAGCTGGTCATTTATTGTAAATACCAGCTCTAGGAGTCTTAGGAGTATAAAAATTGAGCATTTGGGCATGACAGCAGTGATGGTGTGGAACAGAGTGAGCAGTGTGCTAATGCTAGACCAAGAACCTGCACACAAAGCTTATGGTATCATGGAGCTATTTTGATGGCTTGTTTGATTTGAGGGAGTGTGAAACACTGTCTTTAATTGGCCTCTGGTTGGAGAAGTGCTTCTGTCGAGTACAGTGGAGATGGGAGATGATTCTGGGAGGTGGAGCTAGGAAGCCGGGGTCATTCTCTGCATCACAGGTTCCGAGATAAAGGCATGTTTCTGCACATCTGAATCAGGGTGACTTCTGAGCAACTTGGTACATAGAAAAGCTTTATTCCTTTTTCTGACTTGTCAGCATTCCTCAGTGGTCTGCATATAACATGCAGGTCAGTCTGTGTGAGTGAATTAAAACAAGCAAACCAACCCACCCCGCCCCCAATGCATTACCACTTGTGTTTTAAGATATTGCTGCATAATCTACGGTTACTTTATTAAATACCTTAAAACTTAATGTGGCATAGGAATCTAAAATCATACTTATTTTACAGTTGGGCAAGCTGAGCCAGAGACCATATCTGTTTCAAAAGTCTGAAGTGACCTAGAGGCTTACCTCTCATTTTTAAAAAATAATTTAGGAATTTAACTCCTGTTGACTTGTAACTGGTTGAACTTCAACTTTGAAAGAAATTTAAATGAAAAATGTTACCCATTT
The DNA here is from genome assembly GCF_035582795.1 of Mycteria americana. Taxonomy (NCBI): domain Eukaryota; kingdom Metazoa; phylum Chordata; class Aves; order Ciconiiformes; family Ciconiidae; genus Mycteria; species Mycteria americana. The sequence continues at coordinate 27,685,083 of NC_134370.1, forward strand.
GTTCACTGTTGTACAGTAGTTCAGCAGTTCATGCTTCCCAAAGTAATTGGAAGTTTCTAAACTCCAAAGTCATGTTTGTAGTGGCCTTGCCTCACTGAACCCTTCAGGAAAGAATCCCTGACTTCTCACTCATACTCCCATGCTCTAATCACTTTGTGGTATTTATTGAGCTAGGCACGTTGTTTGATATTATCAGAACTTGGATAATATTCTCAGTGGTTATAGACTTCTTGCTGTATCCCTCAGCTAGACCTTTTTCATGCCTTGTATAGAGAGAAGAATCTTTCAATGTACACTAGTGCCTTTGGCTAAGGGATGAGAAAGAATTACTGTACTGAGAAGGGGTTTGTTACTACAACATTTAAATGCAGTTTTGCTGACTTTTTTTCTTCTTCTTCTTTGATGCAACTGTTTCGCCACTGTTTTTACTTCCTGCTGATCCTTGAAAGCATCAAGTAAAACTGTGATGTTTGAATGCAGGCAGTGAATTGGCTTCTGACAGCAAAGGCTTCATTAAGTAAACTGATTCTTAAGTGCCAGTAATGTGGTGTAACTGGGAAGATGTAAATGAAAAGTGTTTTCCAGCTATTTTGACCACCACTGCATGTGAAGTGCAGGGAGCTTAGTCCTTCTGTGTGTCTCAAGTTTCTTTCTCCTGTCCTTGGCATTGTGATTAGGCTATGTGGAAGATTTATCATACACAACACTTTAAAATAAATGGTCCTTCTTGCAGAAACAGATATAAATAGATCTTGGATTACCCTTCTGCTTTGCAGCTGTTTCTTGACTGAATGCACAAGGTATGCAGAACCAGCCCTGTGTGATCCTTTGCAAACACATCCACAGAATGGACTCCCAGATGCCAAAGTGGGAAATTGGATAGTGATTTTCAGTGGATGAGGTCTGTCATTACGTCAAAGAAAGTCTTCAAACGTGTAGGTTTGGAAAAGAAATCTAGTCCTACTCTCTGTAAATGCAGGCTTAAGTCTGAAAATAAGATTTTGATTTCTCTTTGTTTTGCTGGTTTTGTGTGGATAAAACTTTGATTTTTGGACTTGAACGATCAGCAAGCCACGGTCAGAGCCTGTTGCGTGTGCCTGTTGATCTCGATGGTCTGCAGTCTGTGTGGCTTCTTATCTTCGAAACGGAAACCAGTGAAGCATCTTTCCCAGTTTACCAGCGTGGTGGAAGATCTACTGTAAACTGGTCTCTGACGTAAGATTAAAAAAAATTACTCTCCCTGAAAAGAAAGCTTTTCTCTCTGAGGAGCAGCATTTTGTCCAGCAGGCTTCTACAGAGTTATGAAAGTAAATAGATTTTAAATCTATTTTCTATGGAAGGGTGCTCATGGGAGATTATCTAATATTGTCTGGGTTAACATGCTGGACTGAGAATGCTTTGGAGTCAGAAGAACACCATCCCCTATCCTCACCGATCCTGTTTATTGCATGGTGGTCCTAGAGCTAATTGTTTGGCTGGAAGGATTGATGTGATAACTCCCTTGATGTTAGTGCCTGTCCTCCAGTGTCTGTGCTGGGTTCCCTGCCATGATTCAGGTACGCTTGTTTGTTGAAGATTTTGTAATTTCAGTTAAAATATTTGTGATTTAACATCTTGCTACTTAGAGCTTTAAGTGGGGAAAAAAAAGCTGTTTATTCATACAGAGGTCTGTTGTCCGTCCTTACCTTATGAGATGTAAATATTTTGATCCCACGCAGCTGCCATGCTGGGTGGTTCCTGTTGAAGACTTGTGAATCAAATGTGTTAGATAACAGCAGTAGTGTCAGTGTTGTTGTGGCTGCTTTGGAAATGTGTGTTATCTTCATACCTTCAAATTGACATGGTTATGTATGTATTTGTAGGGGTGAGTGAAGAAACTGCTGCATCTCATTAGCTGAGAAGGAAACGAATGTATTACCTCTTGGTAAAGATGACAATTAAAATCTTAATGATTTTAAATTATTTTAATATTTTCCTCTTATTTCTCCCTCCTAGTATTTTTCATGTTCAACTCAAATTTCATGTTTTCTGGATGACAGGAAAGGAATGAAGATAAAAGCCAGAAAGGAGTAATCTCTTGGTGGAGGGGGCAGGGGGGAATCTTATTCTTCTCTCTTATAAACTACCAGTGCATACATTTCATCCCAGATTGGCTGAGAGAAGTCTGGGCAAAATAAAATGAGGTGGGATGCGGGGAATTAAATCATTGCATTTTCCTGCTCATTATTTGTAGTTAAGTGCAGCTTGACAATACCTTAGGTTGCTGCTGCTTCAATTTATTTTTTGTTCTGCTGAGTGTATTGAAGGTGTACATCACTTTAGGATTGTTCTATGGGATGGTCTGGCACTTAACAGTTTTCTTGGGGTGCCAGGAAAATAAATAAATAAATAAATAAAAATCATGTGTCAACTTAGGTATGAGTATTGTCATGGCTTAATTGTTTGTTGTGTTTTTTTTTGCAAGTTACACAGGTACTTATACATAAAATCTCCATAAAATTATGTAGTGAGACAACTAAACAGGAAAAACCCCAGAAATGCCTGCTTAACATAATAGAAAGTTGTTATCAGTAAATAAATTATTCTTTATTTTACTTCAATAATTAAATTATTATTTTAATTGTTATTTATTTATCAGTAATTGGTTTAAGCCTGTCTGACTAACCTTTTCTTTATGTTCGGTGCTTCAAGGCTATTAGACAAGTTTTCTCCCAGTGGCAAAGATGATCAGAAAACACATCACTTACAGTAAGAAATAGTGCCACAGCACTGAAAAGACAGTAGCAGCTTAGTGATTAAATTGTGTTTGTTTCCCCAACCCCTGCTTCACAGCAGTCTCTTTTTTTTTTTTTTTTTTTTTAGTGTGTCGCACAATGCCATTGCTCAGCCAGAGGCTAAGAGAGGGAATGTATGTACGCTGCATACCTGTAAGAGACTGGAATGTTCCATCTCTTGGAACATTCAGAAAACAGCATCTGTATTATAAAGACAAGATCCTACATCTTCTGGCCCTGGTGTTCTTGTTATTTGCATCAAGGCACCAGCATGAATTAGTTCACTGCGGCAGCAGTCCAGCAGATGTGACTTGCATTATTATCAGGTACCTGATTGCAGTCTCTGGATGGATGGAGAGTTGGATGTGACTAGCATATCAATGTGTGGTGCTTGCTGCTGTGTGATAGTAATCTGTGATGAGGACAGAAGCCCACTCAGCCCTGCAGAAAAGTTCTTTAAGGACACAATAAAACTCTGTTTTGTGAAAGTATGGTCGTCACTATGATTTTGTACTCTTTGATATACTGCCAGCTTGTCCAGAAGATGCTTTGACAAATATGTTTAGGCTGTGTAGAACCAAGAAGGTACAGAGCTTCAGTTCTGAAATTGCAAATGTTTTCTTCTGACAGAGAATTAATTTGGAATTTGAGACAAATCTGTGTGGTTCCAAGAATAAACTAGTCCAAGTGTTGGATTCCAACATGGCATATCATGATTTTTTTCTTTTCAAAACTTTTTTTAATTTCCTGTTAATGTAACTGTGTCACTTAATAAAATTTTTGGACAATGCTTATGAATTTTTATATGCTGTGATAAATGGTTCAAACACAGTGTCTTGACTTTCTGTTTATTGATCCCAAATCTCCATGATCTTACTGTTTTCAGTGGAGCAATTCCTGACCTGTTCTGGTTGCAGATTGTACAATGTGATACTCAAAAAACATCTTTCCATACTGAATCTGATTACCAAAACAAAAACCATTTCTTTTTAATTTCTGTGAGGGGTTAGTAGAATAAAGAGCCTGACATAAGATCTTTCCCTTGATATTCCTTTTGGAAATGAAGACAACTTGATAACAAAAAGAAACTAATGACATGCAAAAGAGATGGGGAAAAAATGTTCTGCTCTGAATACGAAGACCATAAGAAGCTTTTCAGATATGTACAGCAACAGAGGAATGACTCAGACTCAGAAGTACAGAGATCCTCGCTACAGTGAAGTGCTGCACTTACTCTATTGGCCCTGGGGAGCCAGCCAGTGAAGGATATTTCCAACTTCTAAATTGGTCCCGCTTAAAAGGAAGTTAACATAGCAGTCATGCTATGTTAGTTCCTTGCTAGTTCCTTGTTGGACCAATAACAAATTTCTTACTGTTGTTGTAAGCAAGTGTTTTTTCTCTATTGACTCTGGTTTACCTTCAAGTATTTTCAATTCTGTCATTTTCATGAAGGCTTAGTAGTTGCCACTTGATGAACATGACAGTGTTTGATCTGCACTACAGCAGAAAAAGGAGAAAGAAGTGATGTGAAGTTGTGTCTGGCATTGTTAGTGAGGTCAGAGCAGTCTGTCATGATATCTAAATGACCATGGTTTGGTCTGCAATATAAAGTTTGCAGATCTCTTTGAAGGTGTGTATTTAATGATTTTTTTTCCCTCTGATATAACTGGCTTTTTTACCTTGAGAGCTGAAGCAGAAGTGATCATATCCAAAGGCTTTAGAGAAGAAGCTTTTCTCTAAGACCTGTAGCACGTTCTTGCAGAATTGCATAGGCTGTAGATTTGAGCCTGAACAAAACCCCACTTAATTTTGGAGGCATTAATTTTCAGATCTGTCTTTAAGTACAAGTTCTGTAAGATCATGATGGCTAAGTTTTTGAACTCTTCCAATTATTATTCATACTGTATTTTGAATAGTTTGGAGAAAATCTGAAGTTATGTTTTTTTGAACAGAAGCAGAACTATTGCACCTTTTCCACTGATAAAAGTACGCTATATTGCAGTGAGCTCCCAGTATCATCCATTCTGTGAACTATCCTTTGTTAGCTGCTTTCTGATCCTTTGCTGAATTATTTATATCTTTATTTCAGCATCCCCCTTAGATGAGGCACCGGAAACTCCAGGACTTCTGCTATCACATTCACAGTAACAAAGTGCAGGATAAAACAAAGTGAAGCTTTCATAGTAAAATCCTAATTTACAGTCCAGCAGGGAAAAGAGAAATGCATATCCATCAGGGATATGAAGAAGAAAATCACATTCAGATGGAAGAAGTTTTTAATATCTGTGTGTTGGACAGGACTTTATTGTGTCTGTAAAAATCATCTAGTTTCTGAAGATGAGGAAGATGTTTCAGCTGAATGTCTTATTCAAAAGGAGGCTTGGGCATTCAGACACTCAAACCTTACTCTTTTTTGCTCTTTACTTTCTCAGATTTTACCTGATAAGTTATTTGTGATGACTCTCAGTGCTTCCCTCTAGGCTCATAAGGCAGCATTTGAAAAAAAAATCTCTGTCTTCAAGTTGGATGAAAATATGACCAGGCCCAGTGAAGTTTCCAAAATAGGTGGTCTCAAGCTTAGGCATGGACTTAACCTTGGATCTAAATTAAACTGGTAATCAGGGGCTCAGAAAGACAAAATAGGTCACTATAATTCAACAGGAAAGAATACTAAATTACATTAAAGCATCTGAGAGTGTCTATACTTTTATTCACCTATGACAATAACAAACCACCCTCACAAAGTTGAAAATTAATTGCTAGTTAAGTTTAATGACAATACAAATATATTAATACTTGTTTATCTAGAAACAGAATGCTGAACCTGAAACCTGAGATGTGTTAGAGGGGAAGTAGGAGAAATAACTTGAGGTATGGAAAACTTTTCTAAGAGTGAGAAATGACAGGACTTCTGAACAGCTTAGTAGAAGGAAGGTTTAGTAACAATGTGCTGACATTCTGTAACTGTCTACACAGCAAGAAAAGAGGAGATGCTGAACTTGCAGAAAAACACATAACTAGTTTATAGCAAGGCACTGGAAGCCCATGAAGTTCCAACCATGAACTAGACATAAATTTTTAACCATAGGGTATAAATAATTAGAACAGACTTTCGTGGGCGTGGTAAACTTTATATTACTATATAAATCAAAATAGTATACTTTGGTAAAAGAGACAATCCCTTTTGACATACATTAGGCAGGAATGACTTCAGGAAATCATAGGAAGTGAAGGTTAGTGTAAAAGACTGTAGTTGTCTCTTATCACCTTTAATATTTCAGCCATTTATGAATAAACTGGTTTTTGACACTCACAACTAATTCATGCAAAACTATATTCCCTTCTCAAGTCTCATAAGATATTTCTGATAGGCCTTAACATGTATTCACTGTAAAATATAAGGCCACATTACTTTTTTCTGATTTCAGGAAGGAGAAGAGAATCTTTCTGGAGTACCTTGGTATTGCTGGCATCCCGTAGATGAATTGTTCTCAGTAGATATATCATGCTGACAACTGATGAGAAATCAGGAGCAACTGATGGTTTTGACTTGCCAGTGTATGTAGACTTAACACCCTCTGTACTTACATTGCATGTAAAGGGAATTTCTATCTACAGTTAGAAAAATCTTATGTTCGGACTACCCAAGTATCCTGGTAAGAATAAGGCTCTGATCTTTCAGGAATCCATACTGTGCTTGATCAGTGTTGGACAGACATTTTTGAGCATGATACTCCTAATGTTTCAATGTGGTACTGTTATTTGCACAATTTTTAACTGCATAAATTTGTACATTACCTTCCAATGTTTTTAAAAAAATAATAGTTACTGAAATTAATATGATTAAATAAATTCCTATTTATCTAGCTAGCATGGTAAAAATACCTTCCTATGCCTCACTACTCTGGTTGACAGGAAAAGAGAAAGAATTCACTAAGTAACTGAAACATTTTCAGTTGCAAAGTCATTTTCAATGACATACATTCTGTCTGCTAGGAACAGGAGGAAGGAAAAATAGGAAACGCAATATACAAAAGGATCTTTGTGTTCCTAATATTGGTTGACATGAGAAGTTTGCAAAACAAAACCAAATCTTATCCAATGGAAATGAAGTGCATGAAAAGAATACAACCAAGGATGAAATGGAAAGCAAACAAAGTCAATCACGTAGTTTGGTTTGTGCTTGCTAAAAATGAATCCCTTTACTTCAGAATTAGGAACAGGAATAATCATGTTGTATGCTTAAAGAATTAAGACTAAAATTATGTGGTCTGTTTGTATTGGGAAAGCAAAGGGTAGAAAAGTCTCCTCCCGAGTACTCTTCCTAAAATCTGTGTGTTAGTTGGGATGCCCTTTGTATGCAGGGCAAGCAAAGTCGCAGTAAAGCAGGCAATCGAAGACCAGTGGAGCTGGCTGCTTACAGGGATTCTGACAGATTTCTGTTTGCCATCACACTGCAAATACACTTTAAACAGCTGCAGCTTTGCTACGCTGTAGATGTTTCTCCAGTGCCTTTGTGGTGTTCCTAATGTAGCAGTGAACAAGGATTGTTCAGCAGTTTGGCGCTTTACGGTTTCTTTGGCTGAGAGCTGGAGATAAGAATGTGTGTGCTTTGTTTGAAGAAACAGGTTCAAATTTCTGCAAAAAACGCTATTTAAGTATTTGGTTCATATAATTTGCTTTTAGATAGCGTACTATAGATAGACTGCTCCAGAGTGTAGTCTTATATTTTCCCTTGAATTGTGCAGGCCTTATTTCTGCAGTAGTCAGTTAATTTTGGGGAAAGCATTGTGCCTTTCTATACATGTGTAGCATCCATGCTTGCTTTAGGCTTTTAGATGTTGCTGGCCTTGTAGCAAATTTGTGTGACAGCATACACATTCTGTTTTATAAAGAAATAAGCCTGTTAAATTTGGCTGTACCAGATTTAAAAATGTTTAAATTTATTTTGGGCAGAAAAAAATGTTATTGGGCCAACTGAAATACTTATCTGTGGTTTAGACTTTTTTGCAAGTGTTTATTCTGTTACTAATACAAGGTAAAGTTTTTGAAACAACCATAATCATTCAATCAAGCAGTATCTACCTAATCTGTTTTGGTATTTTCAGGTCTTCCGAGTCCCACTTTTCTTGTGTAATAATTCTAGTAGTACTGACAATGCTTAGAGAGTGTTCTCATTTCGGCACAACTGTATTTTCTTGAAATTTCTTTTCTTAGCTCTAAATAGTAATAACATGGCCATTTGTGTAGCATAAATAGATAGAGCCAGCACAGAACAATCTCTTCTGAATGCTCTTTCCCTTTTTTTGTGCATTGTTGTTTTGGATGCTTTGGCTGCAGCTGCTAGCCTTTCCTTGAATTATGCATTTTAATTCCTCTTTGTGTCGCACAATGAACTATAATGCAGCCAGCCAGCCCTAGGTTCTTTAGCCAAGCCGCAAGAATGAGCAGGTTTTTTCAACAATTTTGCTCATACACTTAACAGAAACTAAGTATGTCTTTGATTGCCTTGTCTCTCTTTTCTGTGTCTTGTTTTGCACTTGTGTTTCAGTGGTGCTGGATTTTTCTGGTGCGTGGGGTGTTTGGGGTTTTTTTGCGTTCTGAAACCTATTCTACTGGGCAGTGTCTGCAGTCCTGAGTGAGGACTAAAGCTGGGTAGCTTCTCACACTTGCTATGTTTGTAAGTGATTAGTTTTTACAAATGGCTTTGTTCAGAAAACAGCAGCAGATTGCTGTGTCTCAGAACACTGGAGTCTGACTGCTGAGCTCAAATTCATCAAATTCAATAGAAATATTAAAGCTTTCTGCAGCTGGCTTTGGACTGGGAGATAAACTTTTGCAGGTAAGCATTTAGTAGGAATCCCAGAGGGTAAGATTGGCCACTAGTGAATACTTGTGATCAATAAGAACAATCAAATAATGGATTAAAAATATTACCTTCAGTATCCCGGTATAATAAACTAGGATATTTCATGATATGGATTATTACTCAAAACAAAAATTCTCTTTTATGCATCCACTTCCCTCACTCTGCTCTAGGCCTGAACTGCTGTTTGCAGCATTGTTACATGGCCTCTTAAGGCATACTAGCACTTGTGAACCAGGCTCTTAAACCCTGTGCCTTTTGTTATAACTCAGGTTTCTTGAGGTGCGAGTAGATGCTCAATAAACGACACTTTCTGTGTCACCTTAAGACAGGATATCTAGATCTAATTTCATCTTGTAGCTGGCCAATTAAGAAAAAATGATCATAAGACCCTCCTTTGAAAAGCCTTGGATCATTTGGACAGTGAGCTAATATGGCACTTGGACTCTTACTTTCAAGGGGTATGAGAAGGTATTTCTAGATAATGCTTACAGCTTCTGGATGGTGCCAAATAAGGTGCATACACCACAGAAAAAAGCCCTGAAGCTTTCTGATTTTGCTATAGATTAAAAACTTGATGTCATCAACTGTGTCTGTCCAATTCTGCTCTGCTATACTGAATTATTTTTTTATGAACTGCAGATCATTAGCTCAGACAGGAGCGTTTCATGGCAAGTAGGGGTAATATCTCCAGGAGATAACGAGCTAAACTAGTGTGGTAGATGCAGAATTGTGAATGCCTAAAAATGAATAGCCAACACAGTGGGAGAAGATCTTAGAAAGCATTGAGGAAGTCATATGGGGTAATATCTTAAAACAGAAATAGCTTAAGGTTGTATTAAGAAGCATTGCCTAAACTGTGTGATACATTCAAAGAAACTGCCATCAAATCTTTCCAGCAAACATCTTATTCAGGTTTTCCTTCTAACAGTCTAAGAGAGATGATTTTTAGTGTTCTTATTTTGAAGAGAAGAGGTTATCTTTTATACCTTAATGATGGATAGAAATTTTGTCTGAGACTTGGCCACCTTACAGTAGGTGGTAGGCATACTTTGAAGCAGAAGCAAATAACCCTCTATAGAATATAGAGGATGAGAGCAAATGCTGCTGCTGTTGTCAGCCCAGTGCCTTCACCACAAGACCACAAAAATTCATCTTGCATGGTGTAGATGAAACAGTGGAGCAATAAGCTGGGCTGTTTTGGACACACGCACACCAGGCTGAACTGGAAACAAGGAATACCTCAGAGTTGTTTTATTGTTTATCTCAGGGAACAAATAGTTCACTGCAGAATAGAGTGAACTTCAGATAAGAGCCCTGACAGTGATATAGTATGATATAGTGTATTGCCACTTTATTTTTATAGCCTCTCTTGTGGGAATGATATCTCAAAGGCTTTACGTGGTTAGATAATACAGATATAAAGTTAAATGGTAGCAAGGAGAGAGAAATTAAGACTTTTAAGGAAAGAGGGGACAATCTGTTTCCAGGTGACATTTGGAAGATAGATGGTAAATCAGTATGGCAGAGACTTTTTTTTAAAAAAAAGCTTTTTCTAGATGGCAGAAAGTGTGGGAAAGTATCTATTTAAAGAAAGGCAAGCAGAGAAGCACGTGTATAAGATTACTGCTGAATTGACGTTTCCTCTTGCGTTCCAGCACCTACTTTGCGATGCACAAGCTGACTTTGTGACAGTTGTTTACATAAATACTTGCACTTAGACCTAGATTTCCTTGGGTTATATTTGTAATGATTATAGTTAAATTAATCCTGACTTGTGCTGATTTCAGTGAAGTAGAAGTAAACTGTTAGAAGCTTTTATTCACATGCATCATTGTCCATGGTGAGTCTTACCTTTTACCTTCCTTTTTCAGCTTTTTGGTGGATTTCCCTACAAGACTGTCCTGGGCAAAACAGTCTTCACTTGCAGTTTTTACTTAATTTGTTACTGGTTAACACAAACTGCAGTTTACATCTGATACAGACTATTCTGTTCTAATCTATTCTGTAGATTCTGTAGACTAATCTGTTCTGTAGATTTTTTACAGAAGCTCATGCTCAGCATGAAATTGCACTGAGTGTGGAGAACCTCTTCAAAACTGGAGCTGGATTGAGTTGTGGGATCTGACTTGGAGAAAAGTACAAACAGCTTAGAGAGAGGAATTTATTTATGCTACTGTTTCTTGTCCGTTTAAATTTATCCCGATGGAGTCGAGTACTCACAACATCAAGGCTATCGCGAACAGGGTAATAGCCTTTCAAGTTGTGCAAATGTGCAAAGTAAATGCAATCTGTGTATGTTTAGGTACAGTATTGCCTTCCATGGTGTGGCCAACTGATGTGTGGCTGCAACTGGCCAGAGGTCTGTTGCTAACTTTGCTACAGAGGTGAGGCTACATGGGGGACTCTCAGTGTCATATGCCTGTACAAGAAGTCCACTTCCTTTTTTGCACTGAGTAGGAGCTTCCCAAAGTGCCTCTGTTCATAAACTCCCACCTGGAGGATCACTGTAGGTTTCAAACAGCTTCTGAGCAAGATTATGGTGGTTTAGGCATTCCTCCAGATGAAGAGTCTCTAACAGACTGGTCAGTATAGCATCTGTCTGAGTACTGGGCCTGAATCACGGACAAATTGCTGGGTAACCGCAGGGAGTCCTGGTTGGAATGCCTCTGTGAGGCTCTGTAGTGACAGTATGAGCAAATATTGTGAATTCTTAACATTAAGAAATTAATACACTTGTTTTGTGCATTCTTCACACTTGCAAACTATAGGTATGTCTACTTTATATATAGATATATATACACCCCTGACTTACTTTTCTGTATTAATTAAGAAAGAACACATTTTTTTTAGGTGTAGAATCCACAGAATAAGCCTATTGCGTTGCAATTCCTTGTGGAAAAAAACCCAAAACCTGACCTAGGAAATTATTTTAAATGCCATAATATGTTCTAGATCTAGTCGTTTTCTGCTGCCTTATTCATTGCAATTGCTGTGTCTCTTTGACAGATACACGCTCAAAGATTTTCAGTAAGTACAGTTTTTGTTTATCATGTTACTGTGTTCTTTAGATGACCAGGAGTATAAACTGATTATGTATTTCTCAGGCATACATGCAATGTAGACCAGTCACAAGAATTCTGATCGGAAGATTGCTTCTGTGGCCATATTTGCTGGTCACTTATAAGTGATAATAATCAGCTTTAACAAGGACTGATTTACTTGAAAATGATTTGTATGAAAAGGCTACATCAGAGGAACGGAACAAGTGATATACACTACCAAAAGCTACAAGAAAGTGGTAAGGGACATAGATGAATACAAGGTAAAAGGATGGATAAAACTGAGAAACATTTACTCTGGAAATAGAAATTTAACACAGATCTCTGACTCTTCTCCTATGTTCTTAGCAATAATCATTATTTTCTCATGAAATCCATGACACAGGTTTTGGGTCTTTTGAATGTCTTCTATCCAGTTTTTCTTTGTTTTTAGAGAAATATTGTTCTCTTCAAAATATGCTCTCCTTTCATTAAAATATTTTAAGATTTTCAGCAGTGTAATAAATGTGTAAGTCGCGCTCATCTTATTGATTTCCAATACACTTTGTACCTTTGAAAAATGCCATATTTGTGTTTACTTTTGAGTTATATTTGTTTTCATTGTTCACTTACAAGGAGTACATTAACACCTTCTGTCACTACCAGCTGGAGAATCACAGCTACCTTATAAAATGCCTTCATACTTGAAAATTTTTGAAAAGATTGACCATGGAAGAATTAGAATATGCAAGGAATCTTGTTACGTTAAGGAAACTATTTTAGTGGGTTTTATTAATAGTTCTGTTGCTCAGTCGTCCGTCCCCGTGTCCGTCCCCCCCCCCCCCCCCCCCGTCTGTATAGGAACGAGATTGAATTTTCTAGCTTTGGTTACTAAGCTTTCAGCTCCTGCAACTGCAGTTATTAATCAGCTGTCATGGCACACCATAAAAATGTGGTTTTAAAAACCATGTTTGCTTTTTAGGCTAATAGTACTAGGAAGTAAAGCTGAGAGTGGTGCATAATGCATATATTTTAACGTGCCTGTGATAATGTTGCAGTCTTTAGTCTGAATGACTTGTATTAATTCTCAAAATAAATGTCCAAAACAATTTGCCAACAAAGCTGATTCTCCCCTCCCCTGTTTAGTTGACTTAATTTGTGTGCCATAGCCTAATAGATTTGCCATGGCCTCATTTAAAGATTTCTTTTATGCCTTTTGATCATTTGCTAGTAAGTATTACGAAGTGACAGATAAGGACTTTAGGATTTGCTAGACATGAAAGAGTAACTTGGACAAAAGTCCAAATAGGGGGGGAAAAGCCACGGAAATTCCTCAAGTGTTGTCTACACTGGGGTTTTAGTCTGCCTGTGAATTTGCACTAGTATGATGTTTCTAAGTGGATACAGGCAAAGCTGCTGCCTCTCATGCTTTGCATTGTGGAGTTTCCCCCTGCTTGAAGTTTGTGCTATGCCCCAATGCCTGTCTATTCTAAGTACTGAGGTGACTTAAACCAGGGCAAGTCTTCACTGTAGGCAAGACCTTAACATTAAAATACTAATGTTTTTCCTTGATGCTGAATTTATGACTCGTGTCAGGAGTCATAGGAAGCTGAGAAATGAAGCAGAGAAATAAAATTCTATGTTCATCCACAGAGTAGTTTCTGCAAAAAGTGTAGCAGTCAGGCCCTGACGTTGTGCCTCTATTGTCCTGCAACCAAAGCCAGTCCCCAACACCTGTGCCTCACATTTGTGGAATCAAAATGAGATTGGTCCTACTTTCTCACTGATTTTTCCAAGGGTTTTTTTTGTTGATTATGAGCTTTTTTAACTTTAGACTGCAACAGAGATGAGTAAACACACTTTGCTTATGATGTACTAGTTCTTTGGAAACCTGCTTGCATGAGCAGCAGTCTTTCTGTTAACACAAGACTTTGGAATAGATGCTTAACTGAAAAAAAATCTCTTAGGAAAAGCTTTTCTACTCTGTACCTTACTGTCCCAGCTGCTCACTTCTCACTTCTTCAGTATGTGTTTTATGAGAATGATGGGACTCTGTGCACTTGAACACCGTGAGGGATTCTCATATGATTTAATGGTAGGAAGAGTGAAGCACACTCAGAGCAAGGGTGTATACAAGAAAACTATAGTCTCTGTGCTATTTTAAGCAGTAGAACTATGATGTTGTGCTATTTCAAAGTTGTAAATCCCTGTTAAATAGCCATGGACACACATTGTTTGATATGTAGCTGTTTCTTGCTCACTGAAGGCTCATTTTGGACAGTTAGGTGTCAAAAGATTCAGCGTGTTGCTAATATAGAAATACAGTTCCTAAAATAAGATTACTCTGTTACTGTTGATTTCCAATGTTCTTATTTCTTTATTAGCTATATATTTTGCATCGCTTATAATGTTTGTTCATTTTCCTGTATCTTTTCAATCCAATTCCTACTGAACAATCATGGAATTTATTGGTGTGTCAGTCTTGGCATTAAAACTTATTTAACAGGTTGTCTGTGTTCAAAAATGAATATCCCATTCACTCAAATTCAGATAATAGTACTGCTGCTGCTTCAAAATGAATCCCAGGAGCCCAGCTGGCAAAGGATACCTAGGAGAGATTAAGTCAGGGTTAAGTCTGGCTGATCTAACCACATGTGTAGTCACTGACTGACATCCTAGTTCCCCAGCCCTTGGGACACACTGACAAGAGGGTGTTTTGTGCGGGTGAATAATCAAACCTTTCGATGACAATCTTAGCAAACTAATAATGGGAGAAAAAAGGGTCTTTTTCTTTTTACCTCTCATGTTATCTTACAATAAGATCCTCTAGATTTGAAAAGCAGAGTGTAGTGTAAAAATTAAATTATTATTAAAATGTTTTCCCCCTGCAATTTATTGCCAAGAGTAAAAGCTTAGGATAGAGGTGAGAATAATTTTTAATGACAAATGGATAGAAATGACATCAAGGTCTTCTCATCATTAAAAAATAACTAATCAGGGTTTAACTATAAATCTTCAGTGCTCCTAGGCTCTTTTTAGGAATTCAGCTGTTAATGCTGTCTAAGCATTACAGCGTTTTAGCAATTCAGAAATGTACAACCAGGTCTTAGAAATGAAGGTGTCAAATGATTCTCAGCGGGGGCAGGGGGAAGAACGTAGTGACTGGGAAAGCATTAACGAACCATAACAACGCGAGATTGCTGTGTATATTCTGTTGAATATTTTCTGATTTGATTAACACAAGAGATGGAGGTTTTGAGTGTTCTACCAAAATATGAGTGGACAGTTGAAGGGATATAACTTACTTTGTTAGTGTCTGATTGAATACACTTTGAATATGTGGTTCCTTTTATACCCCTGTATATATTAGTAACATTCATACCTTGCAGTCTGGATCATGTTGAAAATCTTAAGATAATCTGTCACCGTTGCACTAGCTCTACTATAGCTCTGCTGATGCTGGGATCAGCATGAGAAGTGAACATATAAGCTGTTGGCACTTTTTTTAACTATCATGTTTCTTAGATCTATCTCCAAGTCAGTGTGGCACTGGGGTTATCTTAACTAATGTACGTTGCTTTATGAACTCTGCAGTTGTAGCAAGAAAGCTAGTACAGCCTCAGGAAGTTTTTCTGCAAAATGTCAGAGACTGAGCATGTGTGGTTTCATGTGGGCTACAGTGAGGGATGCTTTTTGCAAGTTCTGCCCACAGGGGAATTTGCTGTTGTTAATGCAGTTAATAATCTAATTAATGTAGAAGAAACTCAGATGCTTCTTAGAGCAAAACATCTAGAGAAGGTTAAAACATCTTCTTTGTCATTCATGCACTTTCAAACAGTTTATTTGAGGATTTCCTAAAGCCTGTGCAAACTGAAGAATTCTCAATGTTTCATTAGTCCTTTGCTCTAGAAGCCTAGATGTAATACTCTTAGTTTCAGAAAATGTACTTCTGTTAGCCAGCTGTTTATCATCGGAGTGATGGAAGTTTACCCCAAATTATTGATAGTTTGTATACAAAATGTTAAATAAGCCAATCCAAGCATGGTATATAAACATAAGCTACTTTAAATGTCCATCAGACTAATAAAACCATGTTGAGGTTATGCCTGAAATGACTAACAGGTCTAATTCAGTAACTGTCTTTTTGAGGTGATGACACCTGTGCTCTGGAGAACAGTCAAAATGATGAGTACATAGATGGTATCCTTGCACAGGGATTATCAATCTGTACAAAAACTCTGTTCTTGGGGCTAATTGCAATGTGGTGATAAATGATTTCAGATTTCAAAGCAAGATCTAGATCAGAAAGTAATTACTGAACAATCTCATTCTAGAGCCCTCTAAAGAGAGTGTCTGAAATGCTGAACTCTTTGAATTAGCGGAATATGACGACTGAAAAACAGCTTGAAGTTGGTGTGTTGTAGCTAAGTGATGAAATACGGCATACTAAAGTGACAGTGAGAGTAGTTCATATGTATTCCTAAATTTTTTTAGCACTATTCTTTCTATTCCTAAATGTTAAATAAGTATTGCTATCAAAACTTGTCTCTATAAATTCAGAGCCAAAAAAAGGACACTCAAGGCAAAAGTCAAAGGGTAAGGATATTCATAAGGATAGCTGGAAAGTTAAAACGGTTATTGTGCATGTTACTGTGCATCATTTGAAAGGGTCTGTTCTTCTGTTTCCCTTTAAAATGGAAAAACATAATTAGCACAATAATTATTTTTAAAACTTAGTAATTATTTGTAATGCATAGACTTAACTGTTGGTTCCCTGATAATCTTCATTGACTTAGTGTTTAAAGATTAAGTTAAGGATACTACAAAAAGTGTATTGTCCAGCTTGATGAACCATCATGAAGAGCTCCAGAAATAGTATTTTTGTGAAGTTGACTTCATTGGTAACAAATCGTAGAATCAGATGCATGATCTAGATAGAAAAGCAGCTGTTTTAATACTATGGTCCCCAGTGTTGGGAAGGACACAAACTCTACTTCAAAGTCTTGCATTAGGGTATCATTCTTTCTCTTTTTAAAGTTCTTAACTTTCTCCCGGATCTCATGCAAGCAAATGAATTAAACTTCTAAACACCGGAAAAGTACAAAGTTCCCCCAAGGATGCAGAGAGGAAAAGAGAAGGAAGGGTTGAGGGGAGACACCTTGGAACAGAATGCAGAGGGAGATTTGCAAGGAGAAGAGAATGGCAAGTTTTGATCACAGGGAAGATAAGAAATAATAAAAAAAAAAACCAACAGATCTTAAGTGATCCGAGAGGGAAAGATTGGCTTCCAGTACAAAGGTACTGACTAGAACAGGTTTGCCTATAATAAGCAGATAGGGCATGGTCAGAGTAGCTTGGCTATACATTATTTCAATCATATCATTCACTGTTCCCCCTAATAAATTAAATTAATAATGGTTGGCTGACATAAGCCTTGCAGCCATAAAACTCAAGATCCCCCCTTAATAGTCAGATGAGGGACTTGCAAGCAGCATGCAGCTCATCTCCATTTTTGACCTTGTGCCTAAACAGAGACCTGCTAAAAGGAGGAGGGGAGTAGGCACTTTGGGACACTAATTCAACTTAATGCTGAGTATGATTGAAGCTGTCTCTGTAGGCAGTAAAGTATACTCTCCATAAGGTCTAGGAATAATGACATGTTGTAAATTCATTTAATTTTAATTTTAAAAGCTTGCTCAAAGGTAGAATTACTAGAAGCACTTCAGCTTTAGTGTGGATCTTGGGTCTGGATTTTTTTTTTTTGTTTAAACCTACAGCCTCACCAGGCAGCAGTTACTTAATTACAGCTCTGGCTTTAAAATCCAATAACCTGGATACAGATTGTGTTACTACTGTGGGATCACTCAGAGCAGAAACCATGTGAATCGCTTTAGTGGTTTGTCATTTTTGTTTGTAATAAGCTTGGTTTAAAAAGAAATACTAATTTTTTTTAAATGTACTGTCCTGTGTACTTGCATCTCTATAGTGTGTCATCTAAATTCTCCCCATACAGTGGGTGTGTAGGGCAGTAGTAGAAAAATGAAATGTGACCCATTGTCATAGCAGGCATGTGCTCGCAGCCCATGTAATTACCTATCTCTAGCCAGGCTGAAAAAACCTGTAACCTCAGAGTGAACTCTAGCCCTAGACCTCTACACTAAGGGTAGAGAAATGGCATGCTCCAGCAGTCACTTAGAAGCAACAAAACATCGGAATATACTCTCATAGGCTGATTTCCTCCTGAAGCATGGACATTGGTTCCTAGTTTATATTGGAAATGCAGTTTTCTACAGGTTGTCTTAAAGGGTTCCTCTAGGCTTTACAGGGCATTATTATGGTATTTTTTAAAAACATAAAAGTATAACTTGCTATTAAAGGCAATTTTGATCTCTGCTGTCTGAAAACAGTCATTCTTAGAGCCTACTAGCACCTTAGATGTTGCTGATAAGGCTGCATTTCCACTAACAGAACTCTCACTCATACCATTTCTGCTTTACTCCTGTCTTATGCAAGTCACTCTACACTGTTTTGATTCGGATACATTAAAATCTTTGCTAGGAACTTTGCTGTGGTTTTGGGGAAGACCTTTGTGCATCTTCTTTGTCTACCAGACTGAAGTGGTCATTAACTTTGACTAGTGACAAAATCCATTTACCCCTAGAGGTGATTAAACCTTTCTATTTTTTGCAGTGTTTGTAAGCTAATCTGCTCAGGAGTGAAGGGGTTAAGATGTAGCAATACAGTAATTCTACTTTGGAGTTTCTGTTATGATCAGATGTGCAAAAAGGCATGTTGTTGCATGACACATGCAGTGGCCTCACAACTATATAGAAAAACTTGTGCAGCCTGGGCCAAAAGGGGCAGAGTTGCCCTCCTTCCCCTGGGGCAGGTTCCTTGCGTCCTCCCCTGTGCCAGCAATAATGCTGGTGAGGCGATGAATCTGCTTTTATCAGTTCTTCTCTGCAATTCAGTTGGGTGTTTGCCCAAGAGAGGTGATGGGACTCTGCAGTTTAAAGGCATGGGGATTTTGGATGGCTCTTCTTGGGTCTGCCTGCACTTTGACCTGAACTTCAGTGAGCCACCTTTGCTTGGACTCTCTCATGAAATCACAAAGATGCAATTATCTGCTGAACTTCCATGATTTTCTCTTCATGATAATGTTGTGAAGCAAGATTGTGTTAATTTGTTGCAAGCAATAACAGAATGCCATGGGAAAGTGTTTATTATTTACCTGATTTACTTCTGATTAGGCTTTTAATTAGCACTTACAGAGGCTATTTTTGTTCTAAGAATATCTGCAGAAAAACATTGCATGAGTGTTCTTGCAGCTCTACACAAGCAGACTGTTTGCACTAAATCTGATGTACAGCTGTGATTACAGTTCATTGTGAACTCTGTTTAAAAGAGTGAGCTATATAGTCCAGAGTTTTATGACTGATAAATACTGAAAGTAAAAATCATAGCAGAAAATTAATGGGTAAGTGATAGGTAACTGTACCTACTGTGGTGAGGAGCTGTGAGGGTTAGATAACTCAGAGAATTAGTACTTATGTGCTTAACCTTTTTCCTAAACAGAGATGAACTTACTCATACACTTTTGCTTTCTAAACATCCAAAGGGTGTGGTATGTCACAATGAATGTAGTTTTAATGGTGATGTATAAACCTTTCTGTTAAGGAAGGACCAGGAGGCAGCTGTCTTTTAAATGTAGGGAACTCTGCAGTAAGGAAATGTATCTGAATGTAATTCAATAGTTCTTTTACTTCTAGCACCAACTCCTGATACAAATGCACTGCAGGGAGGTAAGAGGGTACTTTTTTTTTTTTTTTTACAAACCAGATTCATTAAAATATTGCTTTACACTAGGATCTTGATGTTGTTATACTGAGAGGTCTTTCCTTAATGTATTCCAAATGTAAGATAATTTTGCATGCATTAACAGTTATAGAATGTAAAAGCTGGTATAGAATAAGTTCTGTTAGTCTGCTAAACAAAACCACTGCATTTCCAATAGCTTGGGAAGGTATTCAGTCCAGTCTTGCATTTAAATGGCCTGCTCTGATTCATTAGCCTGCCTCCTGCCAGGAAAGAACAGTGTATTGGCTGCTTCCTGGGGAGGGCAGTTCTCACCTATGGAGACAGAGAAGCAATAATAGATAGCTGGGGAGGGGGGAGCTGGTGTATGTGTCATTCTGTGGCTGCCAGGAAGTAGTTCTGGTTTTCATTAAAGGGTATTTGAAGATCTGCAAGTGTTTCTATTCTTGGTTTTACAAAAAGAGAAAAAAAACTTGTTCCCTTCTGTAAGACAAGGTTAACCTAATGATGAGCAATCTACCACACCTGCTTTGTCCTAAATGCCATAATTAATTGTGGGAGTGTTACTGGAAAGATCTTTGAATATGGTTGGTTTCTTAAGCAGAAAATCCTTGTTCATCTGTTAAAAATTGGTATCGGTCCCTGTTATTGAGGCTTAACAAGAGCCAATATTGAGCAAGTCTTTTTTTGCTGCCCCACTCCTTTTTGGTTTTTTTGGTCCTGCCTCAATAGCCATGAAGAGTGAGTACACCTACACCATTCCACAGCGTGTCTTTCATAGAAGTGACTCAGCAGGGATGTTCAATTCTCTCTGACCTCTGACAATCCCTTAAACTTGTGTAAAAGCAGAAAAATCTCCTAATATGAATGTTCTTGTGGTGGATTTTTATAGCTGCTACTCTACATGTTTCAAAATGGTAAGTTCAGTTCTTAATTCTAAGGAGAGGATCAAGTGACAAGAGAAGTGAACTCTGTACTTAACTCACAGCTACCTTCTGGAATAGTTTTTCCACAGCTTGACATTTCCCTTATTGTAAAGTATATCACTCCCCATGCATTAGGCTCTTTTAATTTCAGAAGCCTGCCAGGATTGACGTTTCATAAATCCATCTACATGTGTAATCCTGTCCTATTACTCGGATAAATACTTTGACTCTCCTGCTCCAAACCTGAGAACTAGAGAAAAATGGATCAGTTTTCTCATAGTGAAGGAAAAATTCGGTCTACAGGCAGAATTAGTTGTCTCCTTCTAATCTTTTGAAAGTATGTGCCTGAGTAATAAGCATGTTTTTAGCAGAACTGAGATAGAATCAGGAAATTATTTCTTGAAAAAAACCCAACCTATAAAGTTATGACAAGAGTATTTTGCTCCAGCTTAAAGGGATTTTAGATCTGTAGTGCAATTTTAACATGCAGACATTCTGGTTTAGTCATCCCATTGTTGCTACAGGATGTGACAAGCTTTCACCAAAAAGCTGACATGTGCCTGGGCTTTTAAATTTGAACTTCAGAGTGGCTTTGGGATAGCTAAGTATATACCAGTTGCAAACTGGTGTACCAGAGCTGTGTGGTAAGCAAAGTCTGTCCTGTCAGTGCTTACTAATTTGTGTTTATGTAAATATAAACTGAAAACAATCCAATAGTGAGTTGGAGTATATCTGTGTTGTGGTTTAGCCCCAGTCGGCAAGTAAGCCCCACACAGCCGCTCGCTCACCCTCCCCCCCGGTGGGATGGGGGAGAGAATTGGAAGAGCAAAAGTAAGAAAACTTGTGGGTTGAGATAAGAACAGTTTAATAATTGAAACAAATAATAATAATAATAATAATAATAATAATAAATTGTAATGAGAAGGAAAACAAAAAGGGAACGAGAGAGGAACAAAAAGCCAGGGAAAAAAACCCAGTGATACAACCACTCACCACTCCTGACTGACGCCCAGCCAGTCCCCGAGCAGCAATCACTGCCCCCCGGCCAAGTCCCCCCAGTTTCTATACTGAGCGTGACGCCATATGGTATGGAATAGCCCTTTGGGCAGTTTGGATCAGCCATCCTGCCCGTGTCCCCTCCCAGCTTCTTGTGCCCCTGGCAGAGCATGGGAAGCTGAAAAGTCCTTGACCGGTGTAAACACCACTTAGCAACAGCCAAAACATCAGCGTGTTATCAACATTATTCTCATACTGAAGTCTAAAACACAGCACTATACCAGCTACTAGGAAGAAAATTAACTCTATGCCAGCCGAAACCAGGACAATCTGCAAGACCCTTTTGTTCACCTGTGCTTTATGCTTTGCATAAATTTATGCTTTGCCTAATTAAAAATGTCAAATATTATAATAGCAATTGTATATTCTAAAACCCCTGTTTTTCTCAGTACTGCTTTCTACAGAGCACATGCTTACATGAACTCTACCCCAGGCTAAAAATGACAAAGCAGACTACTCCACCACCTTTGTAACATGATTGCACAGTTAGAATTTGTCCTCAGAAAACTTTTTTTTTGTAGTAAGGCATAATAGAATAAAATCTGTAACTACTTAACATTATAGGCTTCTAATTCATGGCTAGAGTTCCTAGTGGCTACAATGATATAAATAATGAAAAACAAAGTGTTGATATGTACAAGGCTTGCTTCATTAGCCATGTTAGTTGTGATGTGGACATCAGAGGGACTAATTCCTAATTAAGATTAGTGGGTTTTAAAAATAGTTTTTTTGTTGGTGGGGTTTTTGTTTTAAGGCTTATATATCCATTTATGTCCAGATGGGGTTTATCCCAGAAACAGTTATTTTATTATTTGCATAGTAGTAGGTGGGCAGCTGGAACCTCACTTTGCTAGACTCTGGACAAGCCTATATGAGAAGAGAATTGGTGCCACAGCTGAAGAAATCCACAACCAGACCTGTCAATCCCATTTTTTAAGTATAAGGTTCAGTTGGCCCCTTTCTCCTTGCTGTGTGGCACCAATACCTCATGTACTTGCAGTGTGACCTGTAGGATGCTAGTTGGGGAGAAGTACAAGACTGTTACAGGCCAGCTAAGTTGGAGCTTTCTAGAGAATGCTAAAATGAAAAGGACCTCATTGCAGGACATGTTTGCTGGCAGCAGTCTGCACCATGGTACCTCCACTGTCCTGTGACCTCGTTCAACCAGGTGTGTCTGCTTCCAGTTGCTTAGCCTTAGATGGGAAGTCTTTTGTGCTGGAATTCAAGCATGCAGGGCAGGCAGCAGGGCAGGACAAGGCGTGATTCAGTTTTTGGGACGCTAATCTAGTACATGTGACACCTAGATGCAAATCCTTGTGCTGTCACATCTTTCCTATAGCAAAGCTATTAAGAGTGTCTTTTGAGCCACTGGACTTCAGGCTGTTAATGTCTCTGTTCCTCTGCTTACAATGTTAGCAATGCCTTACTTATACGGCTAGAGTGAAGTTAAGCAAATTAAATGAATCATTTGTTTCAGATGTGCTTATAAGGACCATATAAATATCATAAAAATGAGGATGATATGCCAAACATCTATGGAAAAAAGGGGCAATGTATTCCACAACTGCCAACATCTAGTGTCCTATACACTTGAACAGTCTGCCTGTGCTATATAGTCTTCCCAGAATTTGCTTATGTGCTGGTTTATATGAACATGCAGCTCTGAAAATACAGATTTTTTTTTTCTAGATTCCTGTTTTTACCTGTATTAACATTTTATGAACCAAAATAAAAAAATGTTAGTAATTTCAGGGGGGAATGTAATTTTTTGCTAGAGGATGAAACATTCCATTTCTTCTTAGGAGATGTTATAAACCAAAGAAAACATGAGATAAATGAAGATATAATTTTATATTTACAGTGTACTACACTCTTGCCAAAAGGTGCCGCTTCTTTAGTCAACCTCCTATGCCTCAAACTGACAGTAATTAGGATTACTGTAATAAAGGGGACCCTGAAGAATATTAGAATGAAGCTTGTGCTAAAATATGCCTAAGCTTTATAGATCAGACCTAGCACTTTGAATATCATTTTGGAATGAGACGAGTCCTGCAATATATAAAACATCAGCTTAAAAAATGCCCTCTGGGGAGAGAATACACTTGGATGTTTTGATTTTGAGTTCTGTAAGGCAAAATACTATGGGCAAATATGGAATCTGAACTGCTGCTCTGGGAGGTAAAATTGTACTACTCTGTCAAAAATTGGTTTTGCTTTTTGCCTTTTTTCCCCCCAGTATTACACTTTATGAGATGCTGGTGAGAACGTTCTCCTGAAGCTACTCTTGACTCATGAAATGGGAAGTAAAGATTTCACAATCAAGATGTAGCTTTATCACAAAAGAATTATTAAAATCAATGTTGCAGATGTTTTTAAACTTTGAAGTTTAAGAGGTTAAACTTTACAGTAAGTTTGGCTGTGAATTTGGGCACTGTAGTCTAATGGGATTTCATTTCATGTGCACAGTGACATAGGCTGTAAGTGGGTCTGAAGCAGCCTAGCTGATGGATGACTTCTCTTCCTAAGGTGGCACATTGCCACTGGTGCCAGATCCTCCTTAGCACACTAGAGGAGATATGGCAGGGGCAATGTTCTCGCCAAAGGCCTCGGAATACCTTCTCTGTCTGGCTCAAAAAGGATGGGTATGTCCATGTTGTCAAGTCTTGCAATTTCTAGTGCAAGTCCCATGACAGTTAATTTTTTAAACTATAATTTATACGATATATAATGTTCTTTTTAACAGGTACTGAATTTCCTTCTAAAGTACAACTAACGTCTGGAGCCATTTTTTTCTCTGGATATTTTATTTGCCATTAGCATTATCCAGTTGGCTGGCTCATGCACAAAATAGGCAGGAAGACAGAGTAAAGCCAGGAAATGGTAGCCAAATTTGCAATACCCTGAATCCACTGCCTGCATCTTTTAGGACTGCCTTGAGCTTGCATGGCATCAAAAGTTATATGCATGCTTTCTGAAAAATTATGCCCTTTTAAAAAGCAAGAAAAAAAAAATCTCCCTGGAGTTTTTTGGAAAGAGTGTGCTTCTAAAAGGTCCTTGGGCACTACTTAAGATAGCATTGCACTTTAAAAACAAAATCACGCACTCCCTCCCTGAAACCAAAACCAACTAGCCAAAAAAAACCCCCAAATTTCCTGCCTTTTTTGGTAGTTTAGGCATATTCATATAGGGTGTTTTCCCCGATAATAGCTACAGTTGCCAGTTGTCAGTATTTTCTGGGGTAGGGAGGTAAAACTGTAAAAATTGCCACTATCTTTACTACAGCAGGCAAATTTGAGCTTACCATCTCTCTGGCTGTCTCTAATTCTAGCTGCTGATAGCTGAATTTCGACTTGTGGTAGTTCGAGTAGTTTTGGCTTTTTATTAAAACAGTGAGGCCCTCAATTTCATGGTATGTCTGAGTAAACCTCTATCGAAACATAGAAAACATAATCCTATGCTCATTTTCACATCCTATTCTATATTGAACACAAGGTTAACATAATTCTCCTTGTTGCTAACTCTTGGGCAGAGAGGGAGAATACCAAACAACATGGTTAGTAACTCAAAACTAATGCAGATGTATAACAGTCGTAACTTCTAATATGCCTATCTGTATACTTCTAGCTTGAAGATGTGCTAACATTTTTACAGGGAGTTTTTTTTATATGTGTCCGTAGATAATGTGATAGTGAGACATTTGCTGATGTATTGGATTTGAGCCTTATGACATCCCTATGTATTTTCAGGGGTATTCTGTTGAGCAGAGGAGTATGATCTTTACTGGATCAGTACTTTCAGAGTATACACAAACCTTGTTGCATGGAAAACATGAAGAAAATACAAAGAAAAAGTTGGCATGGTTGAAAGGAGGAGAACTGGAATAAAAGTTGAGATAAAGGTGTTATGTGAGAAAGCTTGGTATAGGGAAAGGTAAAGGGTGAGAAAATAAATTGAAATGGGAAGAGGAAGAGGAGAGAAGAATTGAAGAATTGAGATAAGAGTACCAAAGGGACAAGGAGGACAGAGGAAAAAAGATATGGTAGAGAGTGAACATCTAAAAGACCAAAATATCATGTTTGTGCCCAGCACTACTGTTCACAGCCCTGGACAGAGAGCAGGGCAGCAGCGTGGTGATGTGATTTCAGTTGCAATATTTAAACATTGAGCCTTCTACTCCTCTGGTACAGGAACTGATCGCCCCATATGCAATTTTTTAAAATTTGTATACAATAGTCTTAAAACATATTAAGCAGAAAGAACAGGCTTTAGAACTCACATTTGGTGGATTGTTATTGTTCCAGTTCCTAATCTTGTAAGTTGTTTTCCAAGTGTAGTTTGGAGAGGCATAGAGCCATCCAAACTATACACAAATCTTCATATTTGTAAAAGATTTTTTTTTTTTTAGACGACTGACTTCCTGCTTCATTCCTATTCTTTTTACTTTTGCCTTTCAGAAAAGCAGCTGTTTGAGTGTGTCTTCTCAAGCTGCTATGTAAAGAGTCAGGACTCCAACTAGTTACTTCTGTTATTTAAAAGGAGCTCACACATAAAAAAGCTCACATACATAAAAGCATTCATCAGTGTTCAGTAAGTGTCGCTGTTGTAACAGAAAAGTAAAAATAAACAGTTCATTTGTGGTTTTAAGACCATACTCTGAGATATTAATCTGTAGCAACTGAACATGCATTTGTGATTAAAATCAACTATTCTAACACTATTTCTAGGTGGAAACAATCTGTCATTATTAAATTGATTTCTTTGAACTGCTATTTACTGTTAAGATGAACATTTTTAACAATTATATTTACAGTGCAAGTCATAAATGTGATTTATGGCTTAAATGGTTAATTTACTGTAGTTGATGGTGCACCTTTGCTGCCAATTATCCAACTGTAAATTTACAGGATTTGAAACTTATTTTTCACATAGTACCTCAGCACTGAGAGAAGGAAGCTCAGCCACAAACAAATCAAACGGGCAGATCTTGGGACAAAGACTGTGTGTTTGCTGCCATGAGAAATCTGGAGGCAGCTCACTAATTGAAGGCTTCAATTATTTCAGCCTGCTAGGTGCCTTTGATGTTACCTGCAAGGTGATTTCCCTGCTGGACTATGGACATCTTGTAGCAGTGAGTGCTTAAAAAAGGAGCGTGCTCCATAGCCACTCTCTTCTCATAAGCAGACTATTGAATGAATAAGAACATAGTATTGGGAAGGATTTTCTGATTGCCCCACTAACCAGCTGCCTAGTGATTACAAGCAATTGTACAGTGGACAGTTAGTTGAGAGGAATCCATAGAACATCTTCTGCAGGCATATATACATATGTGTGTATACATATATGTATATAAAATACAGTTTCCATATGACACAACATTACTAAATATTTTATAAAGACTTTAACTATGTATCTGTGTATATAAGACATAGAAAGCCAACAGGATAGATCAGTGACCCCGTAGTGACAATGGATGTGTTCATGAACTGAGTAGATAATTCTCTGGATTGTAGCGCTACAAAAGTAAGAACAAGCAAAAAAAACCCAACAAACAAACCAAACCAAACCCAAACCAAAACAAAAACCCCAACACCAAAATCCCAACTCACAAACCAGCTCTGCAGCAGTCTGGGCAAATCTAACCTGCACGAAGAATGTTTCAGCCAGAAAAGCTGGTGATAAGTTAAATTGTAGCCACAACAGGAATATGCATCTGCAGCATGTTACTGTCATTAAAAGCATTGGTACCCAAATTCTTTCTTGAGAATTTGCATTTCTTCATTTACAATTGCATTGCATGCAATTTCTGCACACAATTTCCGTTTGTTCAGAGGAAGATGTTTTCTTCCTGTTTTTCTTTTACACAGAACTGCAACTATGCATTGACTGGGAAAAGTATATCCTCTCCAGGCTTCTGCAGGTAGCCAGTAATGTCCTGACATACAGGACTCATAAGTGCAATTATAATGAAAAGAAACAGTGACCTAGTTTCATTTTAGGTTCTCTCTATAAGAGGCCACATCAGATACATGTGGGTTCAAATATCAAGATTAAGTTTGTCTGTGAAATTTTCCTGCACTATCATTTGGTCTCTTTCATAAATTTATTGAGCTTCAACTTAAAAACAATGTTAGGTTTCTCGTACTAGCTACTCTGAAGGTGTCCTCTTGCAGGACTAGTTGGAATAATATTCATGACTAAAGTATAGCCGTTTGATCCTTAATCTGTCTTAAGCAGTTTTTATCCCTCCTTGATATTTATTTCTAAACATACTTCTGAAGTCAGATATTCTTTCTCAGCATTTATTTTGCTAGCAAAATAAAGCTGTCCTCTTTTAATATCTCTTTTCAGACACTCCATTTTTCTAATCACTGTAATAGGTCCTCTTTGAATTTGTTCCCATTTAAATTCTTTGTTCGAGAACTATATATAATATTTTAAGTGACATCTTACTGAAGATCTGTAAAATAGCACTCATTTGATAGATCCTCAAGTCAGACTATCAACTATCAACCTGCATATCTCAGAGCCAACTTTATTCCTAGGTTGCAGATAAATATATGAGATAGGATCAGTCCTAAAGTCTTTCTCAGGTAGCATCTAATAGTATGTTGTATTTAATTGTTGAATATGAATGGATATTCTTGGAAGCGGTACGGAGATGGTGGCGATAGGGATTATGTGCAGCTGTATAGTTTTTAGGCCTCTGTTCTCTGTGCTGATAAAGGACTTAAGAGTGTGGTTGATGCTATGTATGGTGGATGGTGGCTTAGTGAAAATATTCAGAAATTTTAGCAGAGACTTTTCTTGTTCTCAGTCTTAGATGTATCTGGCATACTTTTATAAAAAGGGGTCAGTCCGTCAATTTTTCTTTCAACTTTGGGGGCACGTAATAGTCCGGAGAGACCCCTACTGATTTACTTTTGCCAATAGTACTTTTGTTTGAATGGATGTTGCAAAATTGATTGTAATTTGGAACTACTTCCCTGAAATCCAGTTGCCCAGCATAGTAAGAATTCATATACCTTCAGTACAACCTTCAGATTTTGTCTACTTAGCTTTTCTAAGTAACACTGTTTTCAGCACACCCATGCAATTTCACTCCCTTCTACACACTGTAGAAAGCAGCCTTTTCTGTAAATACTCTTCAATTTTTTGCTACTATTGTTTCCTAGGTGGGTGGGTGGAGGTGACTTCAGTGTGAAAATGAAGGTACCAATAAACTTTTATCCCAGGGGTGAGAAACTGAGCAAAGTTTTAAGAAGCACAATTCTGTATTTGTTCTATAAAGTAGGGGTAAGGCAGGATTTAGGCACCCATATCCATTTCAGCCCTGTTGGCAAGCACACTAAGCGGGAAGAGTACACAGTTGGTTTCTCTGCTGGGTTTGTATACATACGCATGTATATAGGTGTACATCATCATATTATATGCTCATGTACAACTAGTGGTTTAACTTGGGAATTTTTATTAATTGCATTATATTACCCTTTAGCACTCCTCAGCATGTGATAGGCTGTGATAACTGTCAAGCGAGGCCTATTTGGCTACAGCAGTGTGTGATTCATGGGTCACTGGTGCAGTCAAAAATCAAACCAAAATGTGATGTTTGCCTTTTCAAGATAACTTGAAAGCTAGAATTTTGGAACTCTGTTTTCTTTGGCTATTTCTTATGATTTCTTTCATTTCATTGATGCTTCAGACAGAATGTTCAAATGTTAGTTTTTAATTGGGGATTCCTAGCAGCACTGGATTTAGGAACTTTCATCAGTTCCTGAACTGTAAAGGCATGTGCTCAGTCCCTCTTTAAAGGCAGCTGTTTCCTCAAATACATGAATTTGGATTTGTCCACTTCATATTACTCAAGCAGGGTTAAGAATGCTGCCATTAATGTTTCAGTGCCTCAGTTTATCCATCTGTAATAAGATATTAAAACTTTCTGATTTCACAAGGATGTTGTCAGTTTTAATTCATTCATGTCTACAAAATATTTTTATCATCTTAAACGCAAGGAGCTAATCAGTGCCAAGTGTTAACAAGCATGAGTGCTCTGGAACTATCTAGTACTGAACTCCAAGTATGAGCAATGCAGCTTTTTCATCATACGAATTTCCGAGGAAATAGTTTACCTGGAATTACAGCATGGTGGGATTTTTGAATGTTAGTGGAAAGGCTAATTTCTGTGCAAACACAAACTTTTGTGTCGTGACAGCATGAAGTTTTATACTCAGTCACAGGAGTAGGGCTTGAAAGAGTGCAAAGACATGGAAAGCCTGAAGGCTTAGATCTCACCTAGAGGAAAGATGCAAGAGCTTAGAGCTTAGTTATCCAGAATATGAATAACTGTGCAGGGGATAACTTCAGTTCAGTATCTACTGGATTTAAAGTTCCTTTGCACGGCTAGGCAGCATGAAGGGCTCCTTAGGGATGTGTGAGAATCTGGCCCTCCAGAACGTTTAGCTGATCTGTCTTTTTGAGTGAAGTCAGTTCACAATACAGAAAAGCAGTGTCTTTAAAAAAAAAGGGGAGGGGGGGAGGAAAAAGCTACATGATAAATGTACAAGTAATTAATATGGATACTTTTTCATTACTGTCATTGCTGCTGTGGCTTTTAACAGTTTTACCTGTGACATGACACTTTAAACTATAATTTCATCATGATTTAGAAAATACAAATCAATCAGCACTTAATCTATTTTTACAAAATTAGAAGTCGTGTAGAAATGTGAGTGAAAAATTAGCAATGGAAGTAGCACAGAAATATCCCCATTCTGTTAATAACAATAATTTGCATTTATATAGCATTTTTCATTCATTTTTACTCATTTCATTCACAAGGCATTTTGTTAGCTACCGGGCTGACATACTTGTATTGGGGAACTTCAGTCACCTCTGAGGTGCAGGTGGTGATCAAATGGTATGCAGCACATTGCAAAGCTTTGTGGAGATGAAACATTTGGCCCCAGATAAAGGATCCAAATGGTGAAAGAAAGTGCTGAGGGCTCCTCTGTTGTGATTAGCTGGGATCTCAGCCTGATCTATTTGGTCAACTTACAGAGTTTAAGTCAGTCATTTATGAAAGAGTAGAAAGCTAATTCTATCCAGATGTGGGATGAACATGTAGTTTCAGTATATTTAACTGATTTCAGTTGTGTCATGGTGAAATGGATTGAATCAGCATGGGTGTGAAGAAACCTAGCTTTGTCTGTGACTCAGTGTGCGACTTAAACTACACTGGCTCATGTTTTGGTGAATGGACTGTTACGCCTGTTGCTCAGGATCCTATGAAAATACTAGGAAGACTTTTTCAAAGCAGTTGCTTTGAAAATACCCTGCTGTCTCTCATCTGAGCTGTGGCTACTTTAAAAATTAATTGTATTGTCTTTTGGGCACACCGTAGGTATGTTCTGCAGAGACTTTAAAATGCTTCAGCTAATTATTTGTCTTATTCTCATCAGCACAAAATGAGAACGCTCAAATTACGGCTCCCTACCACCCTGACTATTTTAGAGTTTACGGTGGGATTTTATCTTGGTTATTCTTAAGTCCTGTAGAAGCATCTTGGGAGTTTTGCTGTTGATTTCTGTGATACATGGGTTGTGGCTGTGCAATTTGTTCCGTTTCTTCAGCTGCAAAACCTTTAATCTGGAACCTGTAGGAGGTTCTTGTTGGAATCTCAGTAGTAACATATCACCCTTATTAATGAGCTGTTCATAAATTACACTCCTAAAGGCATTTACATGTGAGCGCATGTATCAGTGTTCGTATGAGGATTTTCTTAGGCAGATTGCTGCCTGTGCAGTGGTCCAGGAGGCACTCCAAAAGCAGATGGACACTGGAACAACAGACTAGTTATATCCCTCTGGTTCCAGCAGAGCTCTGTTACACGATGTTTGTTTGTTTCTTTGTTCCTTTCTTCTCTCTATAGCTCTTTAGTCTCTCACCTGAATGAAGGGGTTTGGCTATGCGATATTTTATTCTGTGAATTTCAGGTAATGGAGAACAGGGTCTGGTGGCTGGCTGGCAGTATTAGACAGTTTACAGTAGGTGGCAGTATTTGGTGACTTTTGCTTAAAAGTGTATTATTTCAATACACATGAATATGTTGATATATGATCATTTTTCTATTGGCTTTTTATGGAAACACTAAATAAGGTACACAATCTGAAGAAGTATGTACGTATGTGTCCTTTCTCCTAATGAATAGTAACAATTCTAGTGTACTTTCCTAAGCAGATCAACCATGTCTGTTAAAGACTGTTCTGTGTTGTGTTATTAGTAATAAACGAGACCTATCTGGCTAATTTCCGAGCGATGCTTGGATTGAGGTACGATCGACTCCTGTGAAACATACTGGAAGAGTAATAGTGTTTAACTTCTACGTAGTGAAGGTTAAGTATTTTTAAAGGGCTTAGAGGTCTCTACAAAAAAAGATTCTTTTTTAATGTGCAGCTTTATTTTAATGTCCTCTTTACTTTTGTCATCATGACATGAGAGGCAACGCAAAACCTGGTGTTGCTTAGATGATACCTCTGTTTATGATGGAAGGCAGATTTGTTGTTGCATTGCTTGTAGTAACTTACACATTGCATTGTGTAGTAACTTACACAATATATGCATGTTCCATTAAACACACTGATGAATAAATGCGTCTAGGTGCACGCACATATGTATGCATTTTTAAAGTCACAGTCTACCCTTGCACCTGTTTTGCAGCGGGGAGATTTCTTTGA
This sequence comes from Mycteria americana, assembly GCF_035582795.1. Classification (NCBI taxonomy): domain Eukaryota; kingdom Metazoa; phylum Chordata; class Aves; order Ciconiiformes; family Ciconiidae; genus Mycteria; species Mycteria americana. The sequence goes on from NC_134370.1 coordinate 27,717,291, forward strand.
GCCACTTGACTGACATGGGTGTCAGTAAAACCAGAATTGAGCTGATAAGACTTATTAAAAAATATAAATACCATTCTCAGCTTATTTTATATTTAGTATGGCTGTTTAACAGCTGTAGTTAACTTAAACATGTCTGCAATGCTACAGATAAATTGTTTCTCTCTTTAAAAAAAACTCTCCCCCCCCCCAAAAAAAACCCAAACCCAAACCGTGGTGGTGGGGAGAGAAAGCAGTTTGCCAGCAAGCACTGGTTTCTGCTGCTGCTCTTTTTCTAATGTAACAGAGTTATTTTTAGCATTAGAAAGTGCAAAACATGTTTAAGAGAAATAGGCTGGAAAATGCGACATGCATAACCCATCTTTGTGAGTGGATGAGGTTTCTCTATCAGGGTTGCTCTGTTTGGTCTCATTTGCATCTTCTTGCTGAGTTCCATGCTCTTTTGAATTACAGATGTGTTTTGTGGCTTAGAAACCCTATCCAAGCATATCTCTACATGACTGGAAAATATATTTAAATGATATAACATACAAGCTAGTGATGTTATAATAAATTCTAGGAAGAAATAATTCTTGATGTTTTGACTCAATATTTGTACTTTCTGTTTATCAACCTTAGACTAATAGCAGAGCTAGAGTGAGAAGGATGCATTTAACATGGTCTTAAAATAACTTTATATTTTGGAGGAGCAGGAAACAAGCAAGTACTTCATGTTTATTTCTAAGGATGAACAGTGTATTTCTGACCAGAAGAGGGAAGGAGGATTTGAGATTTGTATTTTCTTGCTGCCTCTATTCTCAGTTCTGCCACTGGCCTCTTGGGGCAAGTGTTTTCATTTATGTATGTATTGCTTGCCTTAACCTTCAAAATGAAGATAGTGATTATGAACTTTTTGTTTAACCACTTATACATGTTTGGATGAAAAGCATTGTGTAATGGCTTATTAATTCTCATGTTTTGCTTCTGCCATCTGCCTGTTTGCTGGTCTGCTTATTCAAACGAAGGACCCATGCTACACCCTGAATTTTTTTTTTAATCTCCTCTTCAGTGTGTTCAAAATTGAGAGCTTGGATGATGCCGATTAATTGGGGATTGGGTAACTTAATATTGTGTGGAAGAAAGTAGTTTCTCTGAGGACTACATATGTACTAGTGGTCTGAAGACTGGAGAGTACAGAGAAGGTCTCTACTCCTCCAGTCACACAGTAGAGAGAAAGTTGAGAGGAAAATTTCTTTCGTCTGTATGGGAATCTGCAGCTCCTATGGTCTTTTGGTCAGAAAGGGAGAACTTGCCTCTTACTTGCAAACACAGCTGCTTCCCTCACCGAGTTACTGATCCACGCCCCAATCAGTTTGCCTGCCTGCCAGCTCGATGGGCGTTCTTACCAGGTAGAAAATGGATTCCTTGCTCAGGTGAGACAGTGTCAGTCTTTTCTTTCTGTATCCAAGCTTATAGTCACGATGGTTACTTTAGTTCATTTTTGGTTTTCCTCTAAGAGTTCTCAAGTTAAAGATGCTTGAGCTCAGTAACCTTAATATAATTGACCACAATGATAAATGATTAAGTGTTTCCAGTCCTGCCACATCACCATCAGATGTCTTCTATACAGTTGTTGCAGAGAATATAATGCTGAAAGAAAGATTTTTTTTTTCCCCCTCTATTGTTTATTTGCATGCACCTTTCTTTTTTAATCTTTTTGCAGGGGAGGAGAGAAAGAGTGGTAGTCTGTTTGTCTACTGCAGAGAGAATCAATGTATACTTAGGGTATCTTCTTAAAAACAAAAATGGTATGGTGTCCTCTTAATCTCAGCTAACTCTCAAGGAGGAGGGAATTTTGTTATGAAATTTATCAAAAGCCAATTTCATATTTCCCTGAGAGATTTCACAAACAGGAAAGTGACACTGAGCTTTGCTTTCCTTGATCAGGATTATAGATGGTTAACCATAACGGTATTTAAAAAGAAAAACAAACCAAACTACACACATACATACACACACACACACACATATGTATGCAAAAAGCTTATCTGTTCAAAGTATTTGCTCAGGCTGTCTTTTTGCCCTGATGGGTGAATGCAGGGATTCATGAAGATTTCTTTGATAATTAAAATAAGCTCTAAAATTCACACCACACTCCACCAAGAAGCCTGTTGCTATTTTGCTTTTTAGTTCTGATAGAGCTCAAACTAGAATATAAAGAGACATAGAAAATGTAAGGTCTGCCACACCTCTGTAAACCATTGGTTCATGTCCTATATCATCACACTAGAGTCAGCAGCTAAGATAAAAACATACCCTGGTTTTGCACGTGCTGGGTTCTTCATCGGTGGTACCACAAGCCAAGCAGGCTGGTATTGGCGCTGGGGTAGACAACTTGCAGTATTAGAGAACCAATACATAAGGTTCTCCAGTAGAGACAATATTGAATTAATAATAATCGTAGACAACATTAGGAGCTTTTTTCTTTTCTTTTTTTTTTTTTTTTTCTGGAAGCCTCATCTTTGGAACTAAGAATAAGAATGAAGTGTAATTGTCTATTGGGAATGTTGGAAACCACTACTCACACTGAAGATGTTTCATAAATAGTTCTTGTCCTTAAAAAAGAGTCAAGAAAAACCATCTATTTTATTGGCTTTTTAGTTTGTGTGGCATTGTTGAGCCCAGTTTGCCTATGAACAAGCGCAAGAACTAAAATGCGTGTGTATCCTATTACGTATAAAGTCTCAGGCAGTCATATAAACTCAATCTATTATATTTCTGTAAGTGCAACACCTAGTACAGAACTGTTGAAAGCATTAGATTTTTATTCCAGGATTACCACAGAGTCTGTAGAGAAAGAAGGAGAAATAATCTAAACTTTGGTTTTGTGTACAGAATAATTCCAATTACTTGAACCTTAAGTATTTCAAACGTTGTTTACAAAACATCCATCTATTAACTGTGCTGAAACCATCCTTGAGTACCTGAAATCCTGATTATCTAAATGTGTTCATTGGTCCCAATGACTTTGAGATAATCAAGGTTGCAAGCTTCATAAAAATTAGACACCTAGCATTTGGGATAATTTCTTGTGGTATCTCGAAGTCTTCGTCATAGAAAAAGTGTTTAGGGTGTTGAAAGAGACTATGACAATGAGCATATATAGCACTGATTAGCAAGACTGGTTTCAAATGTGCAAGTTAACAAAACTATCTGAAAAGGTAAGGGTCTCTGGAGGAAGGACCATGGTGTGTTTTCCAGGCTGAGCAGGTACTATTATCAGCTGTTCACATTCATGGGGAAGTGATGTTTTTGTTGCCTTTCCATTAAGTAGTCCTGTCCAGATGCTGCCTTGCACTTAGTGCAGTTAGACAGCTGAAAACCTGAAAAGAAATATCGGCAAGGGAAATCAAAACACAAACCCCCAAACCTTGGAAGTTAGAAATTATTTTTTTTAAATTCACACCATACCTCTTGTTCCAATATGCAGAACATGTTTTTTTGAAAGTGTTTTGTTTTATGAGCTTTGGATGCGTAGATGCACACCCTTGCCTGTTTCTCAGGGACAGATGTTTAGATCTCACTGCAAAGTTAGCGTCTCCAGCTGGGTGCTCAGAGACGCTTTTAAAAGTGTAGGCTATGTAATGTTGACATAATACTGCATTGCTCACTGTCCCATATTCTGTTTCCTGTTTTCACTGGGTTTATGAGAATGTGAGTGATTAAAGTTCAAAAGGATATGCACAAGGCAAATGAAATGACAGAGGTTCATTATCTTAGAACCATTTGTAAAGTAACTGCTTAGAGGTGGTTTACAGTTTACATAGTGTTGTGAATATTGGTATGAATTTCCTTTGCTTCTCCAGGTGCTGGTTTCCAGAGACAAATATAACCTCCAATTCCCAGCACACTGATCTGTCTAAACACAATTTGACATGCGTTGCTATTAGCTTAGCACCTTATCAAATAATGTGCCCTGATAGAGATAAAAGGTTTTACAACCTTGCCGCCTTTGTTTCTGTGTGCGTTCACCCACAGAGACAGCTCTGCAGCAGCTAATAATTAACACAAAAGACAAAGACAAATCTATATGGCTCAGCGTTGGAGGCTCCAACGTGCATGTTAAGCAGTCGGGGAAGTGAAATCTACGGCAAGAGGGTCTAAAATGGGATCTTCAAACGAGGCTTTAAAATGAATTGAAGTTGGGCTTTGTAAAGTCTCGTTTTTACATGATGGAGCAGATGTCAAACCGTTGTCTGGAAATCAGCACAGTTCTGTGTGTCAGAGCATTTACTCAAATCTTCAGAGAAGCTCTTTCTGCTTTGTTAGCAGTAACCCTGTGTCGCTTTGCATGCCAAGTGTAAGCAAAGTATCTGAGAAAGGAATTAAACGTGCTGAAAAAATCAACCAGGGGGATGATATAAAATATTCACTGAACTGAAGCCTTCCTTTCTTCCTTCCTAACTTATTTAAGTTTTGTGTCTTTGTGGGTGTACACAATTTTAAGTGGTAGCTTGGGGGACTAAGCCCAAGGCCACGCTGGCTTTCTCTGACTGTTTGATTTCCATTAACACTTCAGAGGCCAGTGAGGGTCCCTCTCATTACTTTCTTGATTCATCCAGCATCTTTAACCTACCGGCATCTTTATACCTACCATTAGTCCGGCACCTTAGCCGGACTAGATACTGCAAAATGGGAGTTGTTCTGGCACATACGGCTAGGTGGTCCAGCATTATACAGGACTGTGAAGCCATTTAGTTCCCCTCTCCTCCCTCCAAAAGCTAGTCAAGTTCTTCAAAAGTAGAATCTTACTTTTAGACTGCTAAGGCATTATTTTATTGTCTGAATAAATCTACAGTCCCTGTTAATTGAGAGCAGCAAGCTGCTTAGTAGTTTTAAAAATCAGGTCAAAATTCTAGTTACATGTAAACATGTTCTATTGTTCATCTAAATCAATTAAAGCCAGACTTTTAGAGATATTTGACAACCTAAGTACGAATAGATGCCACAGGGGATTTTCAGAATTGTGTGTCTGCAGGTGCTTTTAAAACTCATTAACCGTCCATCTATGTTTTAAAGCTTATGAATGTCTCTCCACAGTCTGAATCTGGGTTCCTCTGAAGATTTTCTTGAGTATGAATTCAGAGTCATGTTATTCTTGTTGCTATTCTTTAAATGTGGCCTCGTATTAAAAAAAGTGATCCTTAATAGAGTTTAAAGGTGTCCATAACACCTAGTGAAAGTATTTAGGGACAACAGAAACACTGAAAAATGTGACTTTTTTCTAATAAAATGTATAGGAGATACTTCAGTTCATTATCATTTGTATTGCTATGCTGACTTTTAATTCATCACCCTATCAAAATAATAAAATGAAGCTAGAAGATCCAAATGAGTTAAAGCTCCAAATACCCACAGAGACAGCAGGTAGAGTAAGCTAGAGAGCAAACAGTGATACTTTGAGGTTGTCTATAGAATGGATGCTTCACTTTGAAACGTTATGGTGTCACGCTGATCCTAACATCCACGTCAGATTTGTATAATTACACTTTGGCTGAAATTTTTAAAAGGAGCCTAAAGGATTTTGATACCCAATTCCCACTGAGTTTCAGTAAGACTTTGTAGTCCTTTAGAAGTCTTTCCTATTGGTGGTATTTTTTTTTCCTTGAAGTTTTTCTTTAATGCATCTCTCAAAATCTGGGTAAGGTAAACTGGCAAGCTGTCACTTTGCTCTCTGACGTAGCTTTCCAAAGAGATATTTTTTGCCTGGCATCTAGTGTCTGATGTCTTGTGAAGCTGGTTAGAGTTGTCTCATGTTATGTTCTGACTTTACTGGCAGTGGTGACGATTGGTTTTAATTCTGCGAACCAGCACAGTTTCAAGCACATTTCAAGTGGCAGCCAATGGCAGGCAAAACCCTATTCTCTTCTGTGGGTCTGCCAAATGTGCAAAGGAAGCAGGTTGTGTTATTGCTTATGGCCTGATTAAATCTTTGGGTTTTTGGGCGGGGGGTGTGCGTGTGTTATATGATAGCCTTAGTAGTACAGCAAATCTGCCAAGCCTTATAAATTCACCAGCCCACCAAGGGCAGTGGTCTGTGTTTATCAGCAGGACAAGAAAAAATGGTGAAAAAGTCTTCTATCTAAAAGGATACAAGTTCTTTGTATCCTTTTGAAATAAAACTGTTTGCCCTCTCAATTTGCTTTCTAAACTACAGAATGAGATTCAAAAGATTACCCAGCTAGCAAAACCTACATATTAGTCTTGCCTGAGTTGAAAAGAAAACTGGTAGAAGACCATATGGTCATGAGTAGCTGCTTCCCTTATGATGTCTGTGATTTGTGCATTCAGCAGCTGTTTTTTCTCAAGCACTAAACTTGCTAGAGTGGCCTTCTCTAGTTTTTGAAATAAATTTGAGTTTCAGCCTCCCAGGATCTGTGTATTTTGCTCCTGGCTTTCATTGTTGGTCACCTTTCCTCTTCTGCTCTTTTAGTCTCTGGAAGTGATGAATTGTTATCCAGTGCCTTGCTTGCATTCTGCTTCCTGAAAATATTTCTCCCCTATTTACTACTAGGTATACTTTCTTTCAGTTTCTTTGTCATGCTTTTTGTGATGCATTAGCCTAGTTATGCCTGTAGATTCGTTAGTAAGGCTCTATCCAGTGAAATCCAAAACCAAAGAGCAAATAATAGGAACTAAAGTGCAGCACAGAAAGCCTTCTTATGCTCCTGAATTGCAATGGAAAGCAACACTGAGAAGCCACAAAGGTTTGTTAGAGGAAAATCTCATAACAAGGGCAGGATCCCTGGGGACAGATTTGCGCAAGGCAGTTACTTCATGATGCTGTTCAGTGGGGCTGAAGCTTGCACTTGGAGTTTGTGACAGAAGATGTAGTTATAAAAGACAAGATGATCTTAACAGGGAAAGCCCTAAGCAAAACATCCCAGATTTTACAATCTCTTTCCATAGGCTGATGTCTGTCTGTCTCGCAGAATCTGGGGAGCTTGTACCCCTTCACAAAACTGTGCAGCTCATTGTTGCCTTTAGGTAAAAATTGTAAAGACAACAGTGTAGGCATGAGTGAAAGTAGTACTGTGATTTTGGAAGTGATTCTGCTGCAAGGTCGTGATGAAACTAGGTGGTCACCCAAAGATGTATATTCCCTGAAACATTGTTGTCAATATTGATCTTTGGATCAATGAGACTTCAGAAAAAGTTGGTTTGGTGGTATCTGGTATGTTATCAGTTGGTGAACTATCAAATCATGTGGCATGAAGATGGAAGCTATTTCTATATTCCTGACCCTGTAAGCACATACCCAAGCAAATAACCAGCTAAGCATCTGTCAGCAAAGTTTTCCATATATGTAGCGTAAAAGGAGCAGAGTAAGAGTTTTCAGACCTTGATTCTCCTTACTCTGAAGACACTGGTAAAGCATTCTCAGTGATGTTTTGGTTGAGACTTTGTGAAGGCGTGTTATTTGTCTATAGCGTGTCTGATATCAATGAATACAACGTTCCTGAAATTGCTGGGGGGATAAATCTGTATCTGTACATACTACTGACAAAAAGAGATGGAAGAGTTAAATGGACAAGATCTAACTGGTCTGATCCTGAATCCTGTAAGAGAAGTGTTGGGCTGGGCTGATGATAAGCTACTGCCCTACACCTTCTCTATCTGATTTTCTTAGCTTCAACAACCACTAAAATTTTCCAAACTGTACAAGCAGTGAATAGAGACAAAGTGTCTAAAGCCTGAACTGCTATTATTTTCAGTCAGTTTCTTTATTTGCAAAAAGAAAGCTTATAGACTAACATCCATTTTTTAATAATTTCATTAATATTCATTATAAAGAATGTTAAGCACCTAAAATCATCATTTATTAATATGACATATTTGTGTTTTAATATTTTCTTTCCTATTAGCTGGTGACAAACTGTGAGATTTACCATTTGTGCCATGACCAACCTGAGAACCTCCTCATCTTTCTTCCTGATTTACAGCTCACAGAAGGAGGACAGATTAGTCACTGAGTTGTGATTTATCCTCTGACTGACCCTGCTCTGGCAACTTAGCTTTGTTTCAAGGCTTTTTATTTTGGGTGTGAGGCTTTTTGGGAAGCCTGCTAGCAAGGTGTAGCATCACATTCTTAAAACTCAAGCAGTTCTCTCACATAGTTTTACACTGCAGAGCAAGCTGTGCATTGGAAGCATTCGGTCCTGAGAAGATTAATATTAACTACAATTTTTGTTTGCATTGTAACAACTTAGAACTTCTGTTCAAGTACTGGAGCCCTGTTGTGCTAGGCACTGTACATGTTTAATAAAAGAATAACTCTGGCATCTGATTATACATTGAGGCCATAGGTGAGTGCAAGAGCTAGAAGAAAAATGCAAGATAATACAGAGATGATAATGGTTAGTGTAATAGCAATGGTTAGAGAATGCTTGTTGCCTGAAGGGTAGCAAGTAGTAAGAACAAAAATAGACCCTCATTGTCTTGGAAGCTGCAAAATGAAATCTGAAGCAACAGTAGTATCTTCCTGTTGCCGTCTCTCATGGGAAGTAGAGACGAGGACTGGTGCAGAGGAACATCATGTATCTTTTGACATCAAGTCTGTCTTGGCCAACATCCAGAGCCAATGCGTATGGGGCTGTGTCCTAAACTGTTCAGGTTCCTCAGGGACCCTGAAAACATATCCCTGGAGCATTATGTGATTTTCTTACTCTGGAAAACAAAGGGAGGAAATTACACATTACAGCTTTCTTCCTCTTTTGTCACTCTTATTTGTTCTTTTTCTGAGGGAGTTGTTATGGCTTTTGTTTAGTGAGCTTTATGACAGATGCCCAGTGATGTCTTGAGCACTGAGCTTTTGGCCACGTTAAAACTAACTGTATTCATCTAGTATGCAAGCAGAGGTGAAATAATAAGAACTAATGGTAACTCTAACTTGGATGTTCCTGCTAAGTTTTGAAAACTATTATGTTGAGAAAGGAAGCTTTTGATTAAATTATAGAAGACATGATCTCTGTGCAAATTTTATGATTTCTTGCATTTCAGATCAAGTTAATTCATTCCTATGAATGCCTCTCCCTTTAGTGTCTTGGAGTTTCACAGACATAGTTTTGTGACCATTTACATAATTATCTAAATGGGCAACTCTTTGTCATCCATCATACTTTTCCCCTCAGGACCTCTGGATTCTTTTTCTGCAATCTTTTGAAGTCCAGCCCACGATTTCTGGGGTGTAGGTATTGGCTTGATTAACTTCAAAGAGACACACCACTGACTATCACATTAACTTGTCAGTTGGCCTCCAGCAGACGCTGTGATTGTGACTGGAATTGAGTAGCTTTACTGTAGGTATCTTTTTTTTTCTTTTTCCAGAGCAATGGCAAAATAATTAAAGATGAAGGTTAAACAATGTCATTCAAGTATGCGTTCATTTGCTAGCTTATAGTATCTGCTATAGCTTTAAATGGAGAGAGGTACGGGATGCCAAAATATTTTTCGTGTCTGTTGTTCACTGTTTTGCTGCCCCAAGAAGAATCCAGAAGAATGTAGAGACATGGCAGAATTGTAACCAAATCCCTTTCCCAAGACTTTGAGAGTTTGAAATAGCATAAGATGTGGAATTATACTGTTTTTCTTTCTTTCTTTTTTTTTTTTGTTAGACTAAAACTTGACTGACATTTAACAAACAACTCTTTGTGTCCCTGTTTTCCATGCAGTACTAGAGATCCAAAGGTCAATGCAACATTCTTTTTATATGTTAATAAAACTATAAATCGACTGTCATATATAATCATTTGTATAAACTGCATACCCTTAATGTCAGTTATGTGATACAATTATATTTCTTGCTGTACTAGTTTCCCTACCTTATTTTTGTAATAAGAAATGTAAAGATATCATGTGGCCCCGGTAGTAGATTACCAGAACTATTTAATAATTAAGAGATATCTGTGGGATGTGAAAAAATTTCTTGACATTTTGATAAAGATAGCTGAGGATTTTTAGGAAAGGAGGAGACATTTTCTTGGTAGAGACTGTCTCAGTATGCTGTTTGGGATATGATTGCATCTTATTTTTCCTAATAACCCCCCTTCTGTCTTTAATTTCTGTATCCAAATGATAGATACCTAAATATAAGCTTACTTAAACATGATGAGATTGAAAGTTAAATATCCACAGACTGTGAGAAAGGTTTGTTTTTCTGAGATCCAAAGCAGAGTTGCTAGTGGGCAGCATTGGAATTTGGATATCCTTCTTACTGTGATTTACCTAAAGACAATATGGGAAAACATATATTTAGAGCTCCAAGAAACTGCATATGTACAGTGTATGGGAGACAGTGTGTTCATTTTGATGGTAAATACAGAAACATTTAGAGGAACTACATATGCCGACAAGAGACATGCATAGGTATTGTCAGAAGATAATTTTCTTAGCAATTAGAAATGAATGGAATCTGAGTTAGTTATAATAATAGGCCACAAATTATGTAATGATATGAACAAATTAGACGAATGAGTTTTTATAGGACACTATTTTAGATATTTTGATGATACAGATACACCATGACTGCATCTCTGTCAGCCTGTTACTCATTTGATATATCTCAGTTCTTTTAGAAGTGCTGCCTCTTACAAGGCAGTTTAATGCACTGCAATCTCATACAGTCTTCTGTACAAATAAGGCTGTACATGTTATGCAATAAAACTCTGTAACTGACATATGTAATGGAAGGAGAAATGAGAAATTAAGAATTCAGTCCCATGGAGGCATTTGCATGTCTCATTCCAGAAACCAGGCCTAACCATAAAACACTCCAATTAATACTGAATACTGCATATTATTTTATTACAATTCAGAAAACTTTTTTGGTAGGTCACAGCATGGTGGCTTGATTTAAATCACCAATTTTAATCATGATTTAAGTCAGCAGGCAGGAAACCTGTATTTAAATAATTAATTTTAATCTGTACTTAATTATTTTCCTAAAGAAAGTTTCAGTCCTGTTGGTGGGTATAAACAATTAAAACACACTGATTTGCAACCAGATATAATCTTATGGTAATAATTGGTAATATTTTTGGGGCATATTAAAAAAAAAGTAATTATATCACTTAGCATATATTTATTAATATTATTAATTTTTGCATTTTATGATATTAGAGAATGATGAATGATGTGTGTGTTGTCTGCTTTGAAGATACTTTGTTACTTAGGATGTTTTTCAAGAAGCACCCCTTGCTTCCTGAAATGAAAGTGAAATGATTCATTAAGTTACTTAGGGAGGAAAACCTGCAATGAAATGGATACATAATTTCAAAAAGTCCATTCTTAAAAAGTTTGACTTGTATTTTCAATAGAGTCGCTGAACAGAAGAGGCATTAGCTGTAGTGAATTACCTAAGCTCAGCACACACTGAATTTTCCAAAGTGTTTAGAAACCTGAATGACAGACAATTTCAGTTTAGTTAAGCATTGTCTACATAGTTTAAAAACGGAACTGGGCACTCAAATTCATCTTTAGATGTCCAAACAACTTTGAATGTCTGTCCCCATGTCCTTCAGAATTTTAGAGTTTGCTCTAAAATTCTGCATCTTTTTTTATTCACAGATGGAAGAGAACATGTCTCCATTTTCAACTTACAATTGGGCTTCTCAATAATGCATTTAACCTAGTGAAGAAAATATTAATACCATTTTTAGTAGGTTCAAATGCTAAGAATAAATATTAGTTTAAGTAAAAATGTGGCTTAAATATGACTGATAAGGAAGGTTAAAATGATTTAACCTTCCTTATGACAGGAAAATAATATCAGGGACACCAAGAAAACATGGGTTTTCAGAAGGACACAGCAAAGACAAACAAAGGTTCCTTCAAGGAAACAGCTCTTCTACAGCTCTGTTTCTCATGGCAGTGGCTAAATGGACATACTAAAAAAGCTTCTAAGGAGCCATTACACCGTATTAGATCAATGACCTATGAAATAAAGACTCCTGTTTGTAAATGATACAGTTGCATCTAAAAAGTCCTCATGGACACTCTGGTTAAATAAATAGATGCTCTGCAGAAAATATTGTGATCGTGGTTTAATGAGTAAAGAATACACTCTCTATGAAGTCTGTAATTATGTATTTATCTCATCTGTAATTAAAGAGATTTCAAAATATGTATAACATACTGAGGAAAGTTTTAAAATAAAATATCCTATGCTCATTTAATAGTCAATGTTAGATTAGCAACCACTAAAGCAAGGAAATTAGTTAGATTTTAAAACCGTGTTTTACCGTAGCTGACGCCTTTGAAGAAAAGCAATGGGAGGACCTGTGTTAGAGGCAGATGTGCTGCGTGAGGTTGTAGGCTGAGCTGTGATGTCTGTGGTGAAATGCTTCCTTTTAAGCTTTCTAGATGGCATCGGAAGAAATAATTTCTTACTGAGTTTGGCTTGATAACAAAACAATAATTGAGCGCCTTCTAGACATTGAGATGCGCTAGGTCCTAGAGAGGCCTCCACTGAGATGGCACGAAGTTTACAGGAGTCGTGTACTTTCTCGGCAGGGATTCACCCTGGGAAAAGTTCCCCCTACCAGTACCCAGGAGGGAGGGCTTGCAGCAGGGCTTGCTGCCATCATCGGTACTGTCTGCATCTTCTGTCCTGCGATCAGCTTATTTCTCTGCAGCCTTTGTTGGCTGCAAGGAAGTGGATCCATGACACATATCTAACCCTTAAAGTACCGCTCCTGCTACACAATTCAAATGACCTCTCCCTAACTCAGTCTTATTCCTGTGTTAACCACTAAACAGGACTGCCTGAGGTTTTTGAGCAAAGCTGTGCAGCTTGACAATAAGGAACATCTCTTCAGGTTGGTGGGATTTCCATCCCGACAGGAAGTGTACCTTTTTCCTGTAGCAACGCAGTGGGGAAAAAATATACAATATTTTCATCCTTCTTCCCTAGAAGGATAACTTCCTGAGAAGCCAGTCCAACTGGTGCTGGTTTGAACAGCCCTGTGATGTGGGGAGAAAGGCAAATCTGCAGTCTCTGCAGTAAGACCCTGGGAGTGATATCGACTGTCATGTCAGATGAAAATTCATGAGTCTATGCTGTCACCATGTGAGGCAGCATAATAGAATATGGTCTCATTCGTATAAATTTCTGTTTTCTTCCCCTGCCGCTTGTCTTTTTAGCTATTAAACAGGGTTAAGGGCCCTCTTGTCACTGTTATTAATACAGAGAATCTACATCAAGGAGGCTTTTGCCCTTCTATTCCTTGGGAAGTTTCTCTCAATGCTAGAATTAGAAGTGAAGATGAAAGCTGGGGAAAAAAAAAAATGGAGACTGAGAAAAGAGTAGATATTCAGCAGCTCTTTTTCAGGAAAGAAGACTCAAGGGAGATTATACATGTAATCAGATAGTTTAGAGACACTTCTCTTCCCTGCCGATATGAGAGAGGGAAACTAGATCTAAACAATAGATCTGTGGCCTCACCATGGAGCATTTTAGAATAGGCTACAGCCTAAATCCTTATCGAATGATCTTGAATGTTAGGGGCTTGTTGTTGTTGATTTCAGCAGCTAAATTATTCCAGTTACTACAGGGATTTGCTCTTTAAGGTTTCCTAGCTCAGGGAACTGAACTTTCCCTTCAGGAGGATTACCACTAGCTCCTATAGACCTAATCAACATAAACCTTCAGCCCAGCAGGCAGGTGTCACAGTAGCAGTTCGTTTACAAGGTAAGTACGTACAAGATGGGAGAAGTTCAGAATTAGTAATGCAAGTCTTCTGTCATTTTTATCATTGGACCCTGCAGGGAGGATCTGATTAAATGGATATTCAACTCTTTGCATTAATGTGCACCCAATTTTAATTTGCATATAATTAGCAGCACAAAAAAGTATAATTTTATTATTTGCTGTTGGAAAGCAGATCTCTGGTAGCAAGGAGCTACATGCAGTTGCTAAAGTGTGATATAAATGACTATATCATACCTCTTCTTTCTTTCTTTTTCTGTTTCCTGCAGCATATTAATTTCAACATCTATTTTGTTTGGTATAAAATGCAACATCCAGGTTGCATTTTATACCAAGCATCCTGAACTAAGTTGCTTCATATGTTGCTTTGTCTTGTAGGTCCTTTATGTAAAAAATAATAACCTTGTAGACCTAGCAATCTCCAAATGCCCTATATAGTTTAACTGAGACACATGTTTAGACGTAAGACACGTGGTATAAATCCCAGCCTAGGGATCCGATTTGGGTTTCAGAGGGCGGTAGTTAGGGCCTGTCTGCATCTTCTGACAGCCATCTGGGAAGTGACAGGGAGCAAATCAGTTCACCTCTCTGCACCTTTGTTTCCCCTCTCACTGTTGCCTAGCAGGTCAATTTAGACTCTCTGGACCGGGGTTAGAATAAGAAGGGAAGAATAGCTCTGCTTACATATTCACTTGGTGGGCCTATGGCTCTTGTTGGGCATAAATTGCCTCTGTAATAACTGAAAATTAAGTTCCCTACTAAAAGGTTTTTTTATGAATCAATAAGTTATATTTGAATCTATATGTTAAATATACAATTATTTGATTTTTTTGCTCTAAACAAGAATTACTGTCTCCTAAGATGAAATCTTGAACTTGTGTATTTCAGTAACATCCTGAACTGCATCACTGGCATGGTGAGGCTGCTGTTGGCAAACTTCTAATTTGCAGTGTTTACCCTCCTCAGTCTCTTAACCGCTGCTTGCTGGAAGATTGGTGGCTATATCCAGAAGATTATCCTGTATTTGCCCTGTTTCCTGTATTCTTTTTCTACAACATATGCTACTGTGGCTGTACTGGATAAGACAGATCTTTATTTCAATCTAGTATGGCAGTTCTCATAATCTTGTATTAACAGATGCAGGTCCTGCTACCTGCTGACTCGTGAGCATGACCTTTCTGCTCAGAAATCATGCCCCAGAAATACATACCATCCAGACTTCTTAAATGGACAGCTGTAGTAGTGCTATAGAGTATTGCATGCTCTGCTCTTCCAGCAGTCTTAGATCCATAGCGGCATTGGAAATGCTGTATTTCATTAGATTGTACCATTTCATTTCAGTAATGTAAAATCATTTAGTATAGGCTTCTGTATGCTCATTACATGTGAAAAGCAGCACATCATGTATGTACTGTTGAACCGACATATGAACCAATACATAACACTGCGTCACACAGTTAGAAGTGTTAGGAATCAAGGTGTTAGCAGATTTGATATATTATTGTGAAACTGTAACTTAGATTAATTGAATTTTCTAGTAGAAAACTCTTCCACCAAAGTTTATTGGAACTGATTTACACTGGAAAATTGAGTTAGTCAAAGGTTTACATGTTGAATGACATCTCTACCCAGATTTGGAGAAATGCAGCACAAGAAGTATCTTCCTATTAAATTGTATTGAAGTAGTCCATCATCTGGGGAGTGAAATAATCACACAAATGCATGGAATAAATGCTAATTTCTAAACTACATAGCTTTGAGGTAAAGCGTACACTTTTTTCCTAATCCCTAATTTGAACAATGCTCATGGATGTACATTTCCCTGGCATTTACTTTAAAGTCATATGACAGGGAATAGATCTTAGTCCAGTAATTAGCAGTTGTAAGAACATTTAGAGTCTGGAATCGGGTGGTCCAATATTTTCTCAGCTGACTCTGGATCAGAATACAGGTACATAATGTTTCTTAGCTCCAATATTTTGTGACTATTTCCCTATCAGAATAAGATCGATACAAACCATCAGCCATATGAATGCTGTATGATGAGACTTGAATGCTTATATTTGGCAAAACTTAAGCTTTGCAGTGTATTGGAGGCTGAAAAGCCTTAACATGCATCCAATTTCTAGGCAGAGTTAGAACTAAAGAAGTTCTTTGAAGGGCTCAGAGGGTAGTTTAGCAGCTGTTGCTTTTATAATTGTACCAGGAGGCTGAAGCTAATTATGGTACTATGGTGTGAAACTCTGTTCTAGTCTGGTTGCATTGATTATTTTAAGAAACATCTGTAACGCCATGCAGAATTTTGTTTTAACCTATTGAGGCAATTGAAATCTTAATTTGAGCTGTCTCTTCCCAATTTGGATACCTAGTACGTCTTTCATTCATTAGCATATGGTCTTTGTATCCCGTTTAGCATATCTTTCCTTGGGCCTGTGTCTGCCAGGAGAAAGTTTCTGCATTTTGTGCAGTCTATAAGCAGCAGCAGATTGCTGCTGGAAAGGAATTACAGTAATTGACTAGTGTGGTCACAAACAGTTAACTCTGTGGGAGAGGTGTTAGGGCTAAATGATGTTATAATGGCATTTCTGCTCAAATAAATGATTCCAGCATAACAAGATTTAGAAGTAGTTTCCAAATGTCCAGGAAATGGAAGTAAGCAAGTCATAAATTAGCACGTACATTCTTTCAGCAACAACCTGACTGTGTCATGCACTGCCAGTGGGGCTTCGTCAGTGAGCAATAGGGATGACTTGACGTAGGGGAGGCAAGTTTCAAGCTTATTGAGAAGTGACACAACAGGCATAAGGTGAATTCAGGGTTTTCTCTAAATACATACGCTGAAAGCATTTACAGAAGACAGGACTTTTTCATGTGCTGCGTCCTTAAAATGGATTTGTTTTATCACAGGCAGGAGAGTTTTAGTGAAGCACTAAGGCCCAGATTATCTCAAGAATTTAGGCACTTACTTCTTATTTAAGTGTTTCTAATCTCACTGATGAGAAACCAGTAGGAGTGACACTGATTAGACTGATGTCATACTGTTAGTGCTGTTGCTACTATGGCTCTTTCCAGAGGGAACCTCACCCAGGGCCCCAGCGCCTCTTATTATGGGAATACTAAGGCATGTTATAGACCGTGCTGGCTCTATATGTATCATAGTCTGATATATATGTGCCTTCTATCCATTGGTACAATCCACAGTGAGTTTCTCTCCCATGGAAGGGAATGGAGTATGACTCAAGCATGTTTCTTGAGCAGTTATGGATGCTGTACTTTTTGGTCCAAACAATTGCCATGTACCTCTGGAAACTAAAGAAAGATTTCTAGTCCTGTCTATTGCTGCTCCTGGATTGCAGCTGTGTATGGAACTGAAGGTGGAACAGGCAGAGGCTTTTATTTGCAGTTGCCATTGTCTTCACTAGCCTGATTCCTTTATCTGATGTGACTCTGGGGGGAAGTCATAACTGGACATGCTGGATGTGGTAACCTTCTCTTTGTCTAGCTGTGGTAGGACACCTGGAAATTCACATACCTGAGGTTTGTCTGGTTCATGATTTTGTAACCATAATTTTAACTGAAGTGATTAATAATTGGTAATAATTAGCATATTAGAATAGTGTTCAGAAAGTATTTCTTTCCTGAGGCACCTGGAAAGCTGTAGAATGTAATGAACACAAATTATAATACAATAAACAAGTAAAAATGTAAATTTGACAAAGTAAACTGCATAACCCTCATATCCCTTTGTCTACCAAGTAGTCGGGCTGGCCATAATGTACATGCTAACATACTGTTTTAATGTATCTCTGTATGAGTGATAACTAAATAATGTGAGATTATCATAGTGGCTGACCACACCGAATAAAAGCAAGATCATCGTCAGTAATTTACATGGTTATAAGACAGAAGCATTAATAGAAATTGATAGGTGTACTTTGCATCTGAAAGATGAGTTGTAAACTTTGAATCTGCTCTAGGCAGTAGGAAACCTGCGTGGTCCCAGAAGATGTGACTGGATGAACAGGAATTTATTGTCTCGGCCTATATGCGTGGTGCAAAAATTGAGAGTGCTGCATTCTTCAGTGGTGACTGGTCAAGTATCAACCATGCCCTTGAAGTTGCCTGCTCTCCTCTTGTCACACACTGAGCTGTGACTTTTGGTCTTTTGTTACAGGTCATAAATTTATTAGCTTTTGGAAGTATTTTGTGTGGTTTGCACACAAAAATACATGAAAAGAATGTTCTTTGGACTCTTCTAAGCAAAACAGGGCATGCTTGCTTGTGGCAAAGGTTGTCCTGGGGGAACGCTCCCAGGTCTACATTCTTTAAAGTTATCTGCGATGCAGCATTTTCAGAAACGGCAAAGTGACTTGAGAACATGGAAATCCTTCAGTTGAAACTGTGTTCCTTGATTCATTAGGTGCTCTTTGAAAATGCTGTTCATAATGGCTGCAAATACGTTTTTCTCAGTAACAGGTTCTCACATGTACCTTTATGTTTGAGAGCTATTTGTTAAAATATTTTAAAATATTGTTTGTTTTACTTACGTTTGCAGTATATAGAATATTTGCAGTTGCAGACCCTGGTGGAAAACTCAGTCTATTGAAATATGTCTGCAGGTTTATTTGGGTAAGAAAAAAATGTATTGAATTTGGAAATCAATAAAACCAAATACTACAAAAGTGCTATGTATTAGAACTTGGAGGTACATGGGATAAAGCAAGTATAGTTTAACTGCAGAAAGTCTAAGGCTCCGAAGATCTACAAATTAAATGTAATAACTTATTTTCAGGATCTGACTGGGAAAAAACATTTTTTCCAATAGTCACTATTCTAATTTAGTAGAAGGAAGCTTTTACACGGTTGTTGTTGCCAAGGTAACCACTTCCTTCATATCCATGTGTTCAGCATATGTGTATCACTTCATCTCTTAGCTCAGAGGCAGTATCATGGCATTGCATTTGGGAAATGATTTCTTTCTTTTTTTTTTTTAAAGCATATAAAACCTCTTAACATCTAGAAGATTCATTAAATGATCTTAGTCAAGAGAGATTTAAATTATTCTGTTGGGGTTCTTTTATGCTAAAGTTCTGGATGTGACTGAGTCTTGTTTATCTCTTGAAACTCAGTGCAGAAGTAAATTAAAAAAGTAAACAAGTCAGTGTCAATATTTTATTTCAAATGCATATGTATAATGATTTATGGATTATACATATGCACAGGCATATATATAAATGGATTGTGTTTATATATGTATGCAGCATGGATTGACAAAAAGAAACCTAAAGAGGTCTTACCATTTTTATCTTCCTTTTCGTTGATATATTTTGGCGCTAAGTTCTATTAACTGTCCAACCACCTGGACCTGCTTGAGACTGGGCACTGGAGCCATTGGTATCAAACAGAAATACTCACAACAGGAGTATTTGTGGTACTGTAGTGACTTGAAAGAAACTATTTAAGATTTGTTCTTGTGTAGCTTGTATGGTGACCAGCAAAGAATGTTTTACCAATTTCAGTATTTGCTGATAATCTCCAATGTGCTTGGCAACAGAGCTAATGTAGAAGTTAAAAAAAAGGGAGCGGAGAACAGACTAAAAATTATGGCATAGGTAGGTATATTGCATGCCTCATTTGAAATACCAACAGCATCATTTTTAGTGAAGTTGAGCAACTCCAGTTTCTACAGAGGTAGTAGAACCAGGAGTATGCAGCTTTTGGTTTGTCCTTCTAAATTTAAAGTTAACCTTGCAAAAAACCCTGATATATCTAAAACTCGCAAACTCATGGACATTTCTTCTTGAGTAGTGTTTTGCACAAGATGCAAGAAAATCCCAAAGCCACTGTGAGCTAGCTGTCTTCCTATTGGCATGTGTACAAAGTTTAAATAAATACATAAATAAAAAAGATTGTGCTAATATATTTATGCAGATGTTTTAAATATATCTTGGATAAAATTCACCCTGGTTTTTATCACACTTGCCAGTTTTGATGCTTTTAATGTTTTAAAGCTTCCAGAAAGTACACTTTTTCTCCATTATTTGTATCTCTTATTTTTACCTTAGAGCATAAAATAAATTTTGGCTTCTCTAGTGATCGTTAGAGAGGAAAAGATACTGATTTAATAGCCATTAGATCAGATCCTTTGAGTAAGGCATGAGTGAAAAACAATTAAGTTTGTCCATAGTAGCTGAAGTGTAAAACTTGGCATATTTCAAAGCCCACCTGTGCTCATTTTGAGACCTCATTCTCAGCATGCGCCATCCTTATACTTAAAAATTTTGAACCAAACCCAAAGAACATAGAAACAAATGGAAATGTTCTCATTGGATCATATTTCTGTGTCATTTCATTGGTACCCTCTCTATGAAGAAACTCTGTGCAAATACAAGTTTTGTTAGCTTATGTTTTCAGGCAAACAGCTTGCTCAATAGAGGCAATGCAAATGACTTGCCTCTTGAAACTCCTTGTCTTCATAAGCCCATTAGATACAGGCCAGCTTTTATGACTTACTGCTGCACTGTCTTAAAACTGCAGAAACTTTAAATTACTTCAGACATTTTTCTTTCCACTTGCGGAACACATCACCAGGTCAGTGGATGTTGTACTTTCCAGAAGTCACACTCAAAGATCATCCACTTATGTCTTATGCTGTGAAAGTGCAACTGGTACTTGTAAGCCCATAAAGGAAGGTGTATTCATTCTCACCATCACCTCTTGTTAGCACTTGAATAACTTGCCTAGTTTAGTTACATGAGTTTAAATGAAATAAAAATTGAACACGCGATTTATATCAACATAACATGAAAAAGGATTTAAACCTGTATTTTTGCTATTCTTGTTTCTGCATATGAAGACACACTTTTTTCATCGTTTTAAGACTTGGTTATAGAATTAGTACCTTTCACATAGTTTGAGTTCCGTTTTTCCTTTTCTCACCATGCACTAGGCCTCCACACCTTTGTACACTTCAAACTTCCCCCTTGTAATTCCTTACCCACTCCCCTCTTTCTTTTATGGTGCATGGGCTCATTAAACTCATTGGTCTGTACAGAGAGATGCACCTTTCATTTAATCCATATTTGATGCTTTTTACACTCCGTCTTTTGACTGTTTGTATTTGTTTATGTTGTGACACACAGTACCCATCTCAGTTTGACTGTCCTGTTCAGAGGGAGCCAGACTTGGCACAACGATCTTCTATATCCCTTTGGAGAGCAGAGCATGCAGAAAATGATCGTACTAACAGTGCCCGAGTTTCCTCCTGGAGAAAACTGCTCGGAGTGTTTCTAGAGGAGAGCCTCTGAGGCAGGAGTGCATCGTGGAGGGCCAGGGTGCCAAACTCTCCCTAAAGATACAGACTTGTAGGTACTCGGCATGTTTCAGAACCGTACCATAAGAGTTCTGTATCCCTTGGTGTGCTCTAGTTTGTTACAGTTATTTGAGTAATATGTAATAGAGCTTCATACTTATGACTTCCACATACGTACTTTTTAACACTGACTTCCATACTCAACTTTCTTGATCTAATGATTCAAGAGCTTGGGCCACTCTTCAAAGAACATGCTTAAACACAGAAGACAAATTATATTAGAAAGGATTATAATTTTCTGACTATAACTCTGCTTTAAACTTACTAATTATCAACATGTATGGTGTTATAACTAAACCTAATCAAGATAACTGAATAAACGGAGGGCTTTTTTCGTCCTTTTGCTACTGTGCAGTATACTGGCAAAATTAGGCCAGAAGTGGATGTAAATCTGCTGTTCTATCGTATACCTCAACATTATTTCTGATAGCATTGTCATTTACTTAGTCAATGTTCTGGAAAAGTCATGCTGTCTTGAGATCTACCATGCACACCAAAAGCAAAATTGTGTGTGTGTGCATGTGTGGAAAGAACACTCCAACAGTGTCTCCAGAGCTATGGTTTTGTTGCATTGATTCTTTTTTGACTTTCAGTGTCATCATCTGCACCTCCCCTTTTACTTACTTGTAACTTGAAGCTAATAATTCGTAACTAGCAAGTCCCCTTAAGTGAACCTGCAGCGTCAGTGTGGTGTCTGTATTGGAAATGCTGCCTTCTAGCTGTCAGTTCTGTTACCCAGTGCTACTGTGCACCAACATTAATTAGTAATGTGTGGGGGCTGATTTAAAGTCCAGGTGCTGAGCAAATTAAGAAGCATCAGTTCCCTGCAGTGAAGCAACGAGTCCCTGGAGTTTCTTTGTGTCCTTATGCCCGAATTCCACTCAAGTTAAATATCTGCTTGTGTACTTTTTACTTAACAGTGAAAGTTGGATTTGGCTGTTTTGATGCAACACTGTGAGAAAGAACATGAAATTTTCCTTTGTGTTATTCCTGAGCACTTACAGGTTTTTATTTCTAAATCCCACTCAGTTGTTTTGCCTTTTTTTTTTCAGGCATGGCTTGCAGGTGTACTGTGTGGGTTTTTTTCCTGCTTTCTCTAAAGGCATCAGGATCTCTCAAGCATTCCTACCACCCAACTGTGTTAATTAGCAATGGTGGTACTTCAGAGCAGTTGCACATCATGTTATGGTTGGATAAGCAAACCAAAGTCCAGATACTCATCCTGGCGGTCTACCTGATGTCTAGTACTGCCTGTGTTTTTTCCTGTTCTCCAAGTGGAGTAACTTAGGGAAGCTATGTGAATTTTTGCATCGCTAAAACACTTGTGTAAAGCTAAGAAAAGAATACTTATTCTCTTTATACTAAATTTCCCATCCTCAACTTAAAATAGTCCGTTCTACCAGTTTTTTAGTAAAGGACCACCACATTGTACCATCTTTGAAATGAAGGTGGCCACTTGGCTTATGGTTGGTTGTATTGCATGGGAAATCTCTCTGGGGTCAGTAACCCCTTGCAGAAGGACAGGGGAGACAGTCAAGGGCGATGGTGTTAAACTACTTCAGGTAGGTTTGCTGGAAGATGTCTGGCAGAGCCTCAAACTCTTATGATTTATCCTAAAGGCCAGAAGAAACATAGGATTTCAGGTCTTACTACAACCTAAGAATGGACAACACATCAGTTAAATGTTTGGAAGTACTTCTGTTGAACAGAAACTCAGCTCTTGGCAAATTGCAAGAAGTGTTTTTTTGCTATTTTCAGGGAATTATTTCCTGTTTTCAGGGTAAAGTTGAGTTTTTTGAAAAAAAAAAAAAATCCTTTTCTAGTCAGAACTTCTTGTTGAACAACAACATATTGAAGGAAAATAATTTTCTTTTCTGTAAAAGCTATTTCTGAATGTATTTTGATAATCTTTATATTTGGAATTCGTGCCATCAGAACTGTCTTTGAACACTGAATAGATCAACTGGAAGGAAATTTGCATGGAATAGGGAAAGGTTAAAAATAAAGGGAAAATTACGACAACTTTTATTTCAAAAAAATCTTGTTGCCAACTTTTGTTTAAAACAAACAGTGGAGTTCACATTTATACTAACTTTAATGTAGAAATAAGCCACCACTTTCTGAAACAACTACTACTTTGCTTTTTTTACCTATCTGTTCAGCTATTACAGTAGATTCAGGACCTGCTTCCACCCACTTTGTGTACGATCTATTCAGCAGGTGCTTGACAACTTCTTGGTTTGCTCGGCTTGCATCCAGAAATCCCAGTAATTCTCTTACCCTGCCACCACCCAGCTCCTGCACAACACATCCTCTGAAATCAGAGTTCTTCTTTGCAATCTTACATGACCATATGGGACTTCTGCCTGCAGTGTTCAGTAGTTAGTCTGAGGTTTATTTGCACATGAAAGTTTTGTCAGTTAAAAGAGTAAGAGACCCCCCCCCTTCTGCCTATAGATTCTTTGATAAAAAGAATACTCAGGGGGAAGGGAATGTATTCTGTAATGGAAGGGGGAATAAGATATCCTGGTATAAAGCAAGATTGTACTGGCATACTGCAGCTACACTGGGGACAATGTCTGGAGAAGTGAAATAATTAAAATAGTGATATTGGTACAGGAACAATGTCCAGACTACAGGTATGAATTTGGATCTCAGTGGAATGATGTAAAAGTCACTCATATGAATGGGGTTTTTCAATTGGCTTGTACAGGTTTTGGCTCGAGAATTTGTGCAAATCTCTGGGCGCACACACACACACACACACACACACACACAAATGCAAAGACCAAACATAAAAAGCTTATTGCCAAAGCAAGATGAAAAAGGCCATCTGCTTGGGTTTTTATTGTTTTTTTTATTTTATTTTTTTATAAGTTTGATGCTCCTTGCAGTTGCACGTTTTTCCCAAAGCTGCCTCAGCATTGTCAATAGTTACATATAGATGATTCTGTTCTTTTTTTTGTTTTTCTTCTATATTTCAAGATTTCTAGGGCATACCATACAAGAGCAAAAATCCCTCTACTGGGAAATCCTAGACTTCTGTTCTAATACAGTTATCTAAATAACTCACTAACGATTTTATAGTTTTAATTACCTAAAATAATAAGTGATTATTAACTTAAAACTAATACTATATGGGATAAAGGATTTGAAAATGGGGATCCTTAAGGCCAATATGTAAATATATAACTCTTAGTCTCTCGCCATATCTCCCTACCTGCCACTTCATCACTGAGAAGTCCCAAAAGGATCTCTAAGAGCTCTAACTAGGTATCTGCACAGCTCTACCTACAGTACAAAGGATGATAATTAGGGTTAGGTGAACATTTCGAAAGTAACTTAGTGAGTGCATTCCCCTTCTCTCATTCTCTTTGCCTCTTCCTTTATGGCTTCTGTAACAGGCTCATTTCCATAACATTTTATATTTAACAACATTTTGCTCTGTATTTCTGTGAATCAGTTTTAGAATATAGTTAGAAGGCAAACTGTTTGTATTGAGTATTCATTTGAATATTTTTCTTTTAATTGGCAATTTAGCACTTTGGATGGAAAATCTACTACTTATGATGACATTAGTGGTAGTCTCTGATTTAATTTTCTTTCACCACTGGGAACCTGGGAACCAGGAGACTTGTAACAGTGCCTGACTAGTAGAAGAGTGGGAAGAGTCACTTAATTTCAGCCTTAGGAAGGGCATTTCAAGATAGCTATAGATCTGCTTGTGCAGTGATTCTCTGTAGAGTAAATAATCATGAAACTTTAGGTTTTCACCAACACTATAGAAAATGAAAACAGGTGTGTTGAGATGACTGCAGTATTTGGAATACTGTCAGATCAGATTTGAGTAAAAAGAAAGCTCTTCAATTTTTCAGCTCCTGTAAGGAGTAATTATGAATTTCTTTTTTTTTTGGCTGCGGACTTAAATTGTCAGCCAGCATGTGAAAGATGTAGGGAGAAAGCTTCTGTAATTACAAACTGAGATTACAACAGTGTTGAAGCAAATCAAAGTACAATTTAGCAGCAAAGCAGCTGAGTAGAATGTGATGGAAATGGTGACCATGCTCTGATTTTACTATGGTCTGCTGTTACAGAGGAGTTTTTCTCTTTCAAATCAAGCTTTCCAAACAACATATGTTATAAACTATAATTTTTCCAAATATGTAATTATACAGTCACCCAACCATTAACAGTGTTGTTCCAGATTTGGATTATTGTATATATTCTGTATCTTGCCTTGTTCATTTGTTAAGAAAGGATGCATTAGTTTTGTGGAAGTAATGACAGGCTTTCAGTTTGCATAAGCTGAACAAAAATTGTAAGATTTTAGTACAAATATGTCCTACATTTGATAGAGACTGATATCTCTGGGGTTGGAGGAAATAATATCATCTCGGCAACAAAAATATTGACCTCTGAACGTTGTTTTTCGTATTTTTTTTTTTTACTTAACAGCTTCCCTTTGAATATTAGTTCAGTCTAAGAATCTCAGGCATTAATTGGAGAGGTTAGGTTTGTACCTGTTCAATTCATTAACAGCTGTTACTAATTAGTGGAGCTTAGTCATTAAGGAACCTGCTGGGGTTTGAGGAGAACAATTTATATTTTTTCATGGCATTTAAGCACACAATACGCTTGTGAGTGGAAAAGTTTCATTTGGGAGCACTCAGATTTGGCAACATTAGCATATCTATGGTGGGCTAGACTGGAGCTGTAGACGAATAGCCCCAGGACGGGAGGCTCAGGAGAGACCCAGTACTTGAGTAGGTGCTCCAGGAGGGGTGATTCAGAGCAGCCTTTTGGGCTGTGGCTGTGCCTGCAGCAGGAAGAGTGGGGTGGCCTGCTCTGCGCTTGGCGAAGTTGCATCGTTGCAAGCTCTAGCCTCAAGCAGTCTTTGGACAACGATTTTCATTAAGCCTCAGTATATGGACAATATGATGTCCCATAAGAGTATGGGGGAAGAGAATTGCTTCTTCATGGGTTGTTCCGGGCACGTCAGGCTGGGCACACATGGTGTAATCCATTTGAAAGGCGAGGGCTGGTTTCCCTATTTCATTATTTTTGTTCTGTGGAGCAGAACCATTTTCTCACCTTCCTTAATCTAGCCCCTGCTTCCCGTAGGTAGTGGTATACTTTGTGTCCTGAGCGTGTTATTCTAATACATGCCAGTATTAATTCCAGGAGCTAGGAGGTTTTTTTTAGTGTATGTCTCTGTCATGCTCTTCTGTACAAGCTCTGATGCAAGTCGGCCTGTGAAGTGTGAGGACAGCAGTTTTGATTAGTTTCTCTGCTGGGGAGAGATGCAAGAGGAAGCCTTCCTGCTTCTTCTCCCCCTTGAGCAGCTGTGTACGACAAGTCACACACTGTTGCGCTGACTTCAAGATTAATGTTAGCCTCTTCTGAGGTTACTCTTTCTAATGGCATCTTAATTTAATGTACTGGATTACATCATTGGGTCAGTCCTCAGACTTCTTTTGCAGATGGACTTCCAGATCTCTCTGGCTGTGTTGGATTTAAACTTTAAACACATCCCTAATGTATGCTGTTGCGTAGTTCTTCGCTGATGGTATGTGTGTAATAAGTTGGTTGAGTTCTTCCTCAGAACAGTTTTGTTACATTAGAAGCTGCCTATACTTTATATTTTAAAGTATTTAAGCACCACAGAATCGAAGTGTACTGCAGTTTGGTACAGCTGCTGGAGGAAAACTGACATTCTTTCCAGGTAGAGGCAGTATTCATGTATCCAGTCTACATGGTTATACTTTAAACCACCAAAAAAAAAAAAAAAATCAAAATAAGCAGAGGTGATCTAGTGATTGAACTCACCCAGTAACAAAAAAGTAATTGAAAACTGAGGAATTAGCCTTTCATGGATATGCGACTAATATTAACAACAGATGGCCACAGATTTCTCTCTTGAGCTTCAAAAAAACATGTTTGAAGGGATATGCCTACAGATGGGATGGGTGAAATAGGAGTATCTAGTAATTTATTTCAATGGTGAACCACAGTGGATTTTCTATTCCTTTAGCTCTTGCAATAAAACAATAGCACCTGCAGACATTTCATGCAAAGGACATTCTCCGAGTGATTTATTTATGTTTTGTTGTTGAGAACTATATTTAGTATACTAACAGTACAGCATAGTTTTGAATTTATGTAATTACCGGTTGAAAGATGAGGAGGAGTCCTTCCCCTTGGGAAATACCTTAAGCACAACATGCATTTGATGGAAGCAGTTTTTCTCCAAAAGCAACACCCACCTCCCTAAAATTATTTCTCTGATATAATTTTATAAGCCTCAGAAGTAAGTGATCTTCAGGAGGGATGCTTCTTAGCACTATCAAGAAGATGTCTAAACTGCATCAGAAGCAGGGAAAACATTCCCAATACCTTGTCAGGACCTTGCCAATAATAATTAACAAATCTGCAATTCCTTTTGTCTGGTGGCAGAATTTTAACAAGTAACTACTGGAGGTCCATGAGAGGACTTTCTAGCACGTTGCTGATGACAGCCTGTGTTGGGATAGCTCATTAAAACATACGTTGGTGTAGGAGAACAGAGAAGCATCATCCTGATTCTCCACCAACAGTGATTCCCCAGTGTTGTGGCTTAGCTTCAGTTGGCAACTAAGCCCCACACAGCCGCTCGCTCACCCTCCCCCCCAGTGGGATGGGGGAGAGAATCGGAAGAGCACAAGTAGGAAAACTCATGCATTGAGATAAGAACAGTTTAATAATTGGGAAGAGTGGAAAAAAAAATAATAGTAGTAGTAATAGTAATGAAAAGGAAAACAACAAACAGAAGCCCCCACCATATAGCTTGCAATCGGAGTAATCTCTTTCTAGCTAAGGCTCTGTAGTGCGTGGGCATGCGTGAGCATTGTGGGAAGTGACAACTTGCTGCTGTTTCTTGGCTGGCATAGGGGCTGCTGGGGGCCACAACAAGCAGGATGAGTCCACTGTCATCCCATAAGCTGCAAAAGGACAGAGCTGGACAGTTGAGAGCAATTCTGTTTCAAGAGGCATTGGAAGGCAAATCCTGCAACTGAAAATAAAAGGTTGCTGCTAACTGAAAAATTGTCCTATTTTAATCTGGAAAATGTCAAAATATTTTGGCCGTATGGGAAAATCCCCTTCCCCCCCTCTCATAAATGTGTTCAAAAAAGCCCTTCTGGCTAAAGGGAATTGGCTTTGCCAGTTATTTCAGTTTTTATGGGGAACACAGAGGCTGTTTAAACTTCTGAAATCAGCTGTTCTGGGAAGTAAGTTGTGGCAGTGGAGCAAAAGCCTCAGGATAATAGGATTTAACAATGGTGAGGAGAAAATAGGTGGCTGTCCTCATTTGTTCATGTTTCTGAGTGTGCACCCTGTCACATGAAACCCCAGCCCCCTGTCTCCAGCTACACAGCCGCTGCTTGGGCTGGGTACGGGAGTGACAGGTAATTTCTTTTCTGGGAGTGGGGCCTGTGGCCTTACCTTCCATAACTACCTTCTCCTGCATCTCCTGATGCATTATCTCATATGTCTCATAGAGAACCTTCATCTGTCAGGAGTTTCAGATTTGCTACAAACTGCATGTTCGTCGTTTTGATGAGGGTGCCTTTTCCTCGGGCATTAAACTCCCATGAGCATTAGAGTAAGGACTGAATTGGTTTCATTGGCTGTTAAACCTGGCTGTTGGCTTGTTTTAGAAATGGAATACGGAAAGGAACTGTATTTATCTATGCCATTTTATGTTGCTGAGTCCTCTGCACTCTTCTCTTGCTCCCACATCTTTAATCTGATTTAGAGGGAAAGTCAGATAAACTGTAGTGCTTTCCAAAATATTGCTTTTTTTTTTTTTTTTTAAAGATTCATTTCAAGACTAAGTTTAAGAGTAAGAATGAACTGTTGACCTCATTGAAATCATTGTAAACTTTGCCTTTATGGGCAAACTTTCCCAGGAAGCATTTCTTCTCAAATACTCTGTTCAGTACTCAAAGATTTAGCTCTAGAGGGTTATGCTAGGTTGCAAAGCATACTTGTCGTGGTTTAACCCCAGCCGGCAACTAAGCCCCACGCAGCCGCTTGCTCACTCCCCCCCGGTGGGATGGGGGAGAGAATCAGAAGAGTAAAAGTGAGAAAACTCATGGGTTGAGATAAAGACAGTTTAATAGGGAAAGCAAAAGCCGTGCATGCAAGCAAAGCAAAGCAAGGAATTCATTCACTCCTTCTCATGGGCAGGCAGGTGTTCAGCCATCTCCAGGAAAGCAGGGCTCCATCACACCTAACAGTTACTTGGGAAGACAAACGCCACCACTCCAAACGTCCCCCCCTTCCTCCTCCTTCCCCCAGCTTTGTATGCTGAGCACGATGTCGTATGGTATGGAATAGCCCTTTGGGCAGCTGGGGTCAGCTGTCCCAGCCGTGTCCCCTCCCAGCTTCTTGTGCAGCCCCAGCCTCCTCGCTGGTGGGGTGGGGTGAGGAGCAGAAAAGGCCTTGACTCTGTGTGAGCGCTGCTCAGCAGGCACTAAAACATCCCTGTGTTATCAACACTGTTCCCAGCACAAATCCAAACCATAGCCCCATACCAGCTACTATGAAGAAAATTAACTCTACCTCAGCCCAAACCAGCACAATATTAAAGACAAAAACAAACAAAAAACCTCAAAAAGACTTTCATCAGAACTAACAACAACGACCCAAGCATGAATCCTTAACTGAAGTAATAGTATTTCCCCTGGTCTTTGCAGACTCACTGCCAATATAGCAGCAACTTGAGTTAACCTAATGGATAAGAATGATGCACTTAGAGATGAGTGGTTCTTCACATGCTGTATAGCACTTTAAAATGCTAAGTACTTCCATATTTGGAAGTACTTATCTTTTCGTTTCTACAATATCTTAATTTTTTTAAAAAAGCCCCAGAAATCATATTAGGTTCTTGTGAGTGTTTGCTTGTATATTAATAAATCTTCAGGGAAAACACATAATTTTTCTGATTGATTTTATAATTTGACACCTGCTTCTTAAGAAGATATTTAAAACAGTTAAAAACAGTGTTAAGCCATCTCATTCATTTCTGTTGGATGCTATCATGTGATAGTAACTGATACACCACTGCCTGCCAGTAATTTCATTAACATTTCAAGTCAAAGAATACTAGAGAATTAGGACATGCACTTTATAACAGTACATTGTTTCTGGTATTCCTTTCTTCCTTTTCCTCTTAAGGGTACTGTAAAAATAATTTGTAAGTTATAATGTTGCTAATCTTCCTGCCATGAGGGTGAACTTCCTTTTCAGGATTTTAGAAAGGAAATTAGCGCTAATGAAATGTGTAAGATTCACAGAAATGTAAACTAAACCATGGCACTGGATGACGGAACAGACAAACCGGAGGCAACAGAACTACAGAATTCCCTTTTTACCCTGGCAAATGTGCCTCAGTCTGACCTGGTGGGCAAAAGGAGGTAGCTGAGCCTCCACCCTCATTCAGACTCTTGGCTCCTTGTTGAAGCTGACAGTACAAAAATTATCTCACAGCAGATTTGACAGAGTGTTTTGTATGCAGTGTGGCTTATGCTCACTTCAGTCCAAGTCCCACACCAGCAGCCGACAAAGGTCTTCAATCTTTGTGATCTAAAGTAGTCACTCATAAATCTTATAGCTGTTTCTTTGTGGCTAAGTAATGGTACAGTAGTACGTGTTAGCCATGACAGACACGAGTTCACTGAGGTTTAAGAATTACCAGATATGTGATACTGAACTTTGAGAAATCAGTTAAAATTTGCTTAAACAGAACGACCGGGTATATTCAAATACCTGACCCAAACAATTCTGTTCTGGAATCAACGGAGTTCTGCTGTCAACTTCAGTGCTCCATAAGTTGTTACATAGTGATGTAGATATGAAGGATTTAAAATGTCTGAGTCTTACAGTTCTCCACGTTCAGCATGTAGAATTGATGAGGGATGGCAATGAAGGGCAAGTGATGAGGATGAGTGTGGTTTGGTTTTTTTTTTTGTTACAGTACCCAAGTACCGTACATGCTGTCAGTCCTTCATAGGTACTTTTTCTACAAACAGAGGAGTGTTTCTAAAGGCTAAATATGGCTCGTGGTTTGAAATTAGAAAAAAATTCAGGAAGCTTGTGAAATAAGAAGTTTGCGCATGTCTCCGTCTGTGTGGTGGACTTCATAGACTTGCAAAACTGTTCTATCCCCAGCTATCCAAATTACAATTTAAATGAGGTGATTTTAATATTTGCAACTTAGATTTATTTAATAAGCGTAGCGATTTTTAGTGGAACAGTGCTGTTATCTGGAAGGGCCAGATTCAGGCTAACTTTAAAGAGGGATGGTCAGAGCCACAAAGTTGCAACTTCATTGCAAAGGTTGGGTAAAATCCGATAAATATTTGGTTTAGTCCCCTTTCCTGTGTCTACTATCTGTGGCTTGTCTTACTACCATTTTGTCATTATCTTATTATCATTATATACACTAAACTAGAAGGTTCACACCTCATTGCAGAAAGGTTCATAAAGCAAAAGCATCTTTACTGAAGGAGCGACAGATTAAAGGATAGCACCAATAAAGAGGTTTGTTACGAAAACAAAGCCGCTTCTGACAGAATTCTTCCAATGCCTTGCGTGTGTTTTCAGATGCAGCTACATTAAGAAGCAATATAATGTGGTGGTGAGATGGCTAAGGAAGGATACAATGAAATTGTGTAATGGCAAAGATGGAGCAGAACCTGTTGTATTCAGCAGTGACATGCAGTCTAATGCCAGAGAGCAGTTCTGCCTCCTATCCCGAGTAAGACACTACAGACCTCGATTCTAGAATAACAATGCAAAAATATGCCTTGTAAATACCCTGTGTCTTGACTTAAAGATACTGAATAATAAAAGAAATATTGCTTTTGTGGTGTTTGTGCTTTTTTTGTCAATTGAGTCTTGTTTTGTTCTACTATATTAAAGAATGCCTTAGTACCCAATAGCAGGCAAGACTACAGAAATACACAGTACAGCAAGTGAGAAAAAAATATCCATTAGGATAGTACCATGATATTGTTCAAGAAATTTTGAATAATTCTGTTGCATTTTAAAGAGGATTTTTTGGGAAATTTTCCATGTATGATGCTATTTATTAGTTGGGCAAAACTTTTCCTAGTTGATTGCCACCCCCTGATGTGTTGCTTCATATTTTAATAAGATCCTTCTGTTAATAAAATAAATGTTAGCTGAGTAGATGGGTGAGGGGGCAGTTGAAGAAGGTGATTGTTTTAATTTCTTACTGTTCTTATACTCCTCAAATAAAAAAAAAGCAGCAGCAAGAGTTGACAGTCAGACTTACTGCTTGTTGAATGACTCTGGAGACGCGAATATTTTGAACTTGAAACGCAAGTATGTGGAGAGGTTGTAAAGATTGTACATTTGAGGAGGTACCTATCTCAGGTGATGTCACATTGAAAATACTTCTCCCTTCGGGTGGTCTCATCTGTTCCAAAAGCAATGATGTTGGTAGCCAGCTTTTTATTTTTATTTCTTTTACTTGGGAGCTGATAAAAATCACTATAGTATCTGAGGTAACAGGAGCTGTACTGGTTTGAATCAGCTGAGAATTGACTTGGTTGTTTTTTAACTTTAAAATGAGCAAAGATCTTCAAATTCAGATTTTGAGCTCTCCTTTTCTTAGACCCTGCATTTCATGCTGTCTTTACTCAAAGAAATCTTAGTAAAGACTTGCAAAATAAAAATATGTGTATTCTACACCTGTTTTTCTCAGACTTTATACTTTGGGCTTACGAATTACTTTGGCAGGTTTAAAAAAAAATCAAGTCACCTTAAACATGCACTAAACATCACTGCTACAGAAAAGCACATCTGCTTTATTGACTGTGTCACTGCAATCAATATGTAGGAAAAGCCAAGTAGAAAAAAACTAGGGTTAGTACAGTGCAGTTGTTCTATTAATTAATTGGACAAAGGCTCAGTTTAAAAATAGACTGACTTTTTTAAAAGGAATGATGACTTTTAAAGTGTGCGGTATCATAAAGATCTTATTAACCAAATATAAATCACTCTTATGAACTCTTGAGCTGCGTGGGGAGGAAAAGAAAACAAAAACCAGATGCAGTTAAATTTCATGCCAAATATTTGTGTCCAAACCAAATTTTATCAAGTGTTTATTATTTTTTATGATGATAAAAGTACAATCATAGCCTAGTGAATACCAATTTATTCCAGCAGAACTGCAGATTTTTCTGACCTTCCTCTTGAAACACTTTGTCTAAGAGGATTTTCTTTAAATGGTACACAGCTCCCCAGGTTTCCATAACTTTGAAGATTACTTGTATATTTTCTAGTTTAAAAAACAGAGAAAACTTCTGGATTTAGCTGAACATAGATCAAATTCTAATTAATCCATTAAAAAGGAATGAGATAATCCTGAGTTCAGACCACTGTTTTGATTGTAATTAACCTGAACTATGGTGTTTAACTAGAAGGTGAATTAATTTTTAAGGGGCAATTCCTTACTTTCGTGCTAAACAAGGCCATGTTTATGGAATACTTTTAAATAAATAATTTTGATAGACTTAAATCCTCTTTTGTCATGAAGGCTCTTAAACGGTTTTATAAGGTTGCAAACTGAGATCTCTTAGAGATATGTAATGAGGTATTACATCAGTTTACCAAGTGACGCCACTCAGGTCCCACTCTTTCTACCTTTACCTTTAGTCCTGTCTAAATTCTTTAAATGTAAGTGGTAGCAGTGTGCTGGGACTATCACTCATACCTTCGGAAAAAACACTGTGGTATCCCAGCAGTGCCAAGCATGAGGAGAAGCTATATAATGCTTCCTCTGACACAAATGGTTAAAGGCTCCCAGGAGATGGTTTCTCTGTTCTCTATCTGGGTTTTCATTTCTGAGGCATTTACTGAAATAAGCTAAGAATGAAATACCACCTGCTCTGACCAGATGGTAAGTTTGTGGGACTTGATCAGATGCTGAAGCTGCATGAGTGTTTTGTACAAACAGGGATGGAGATGATCACTTTTACTCCCAGTCTCATTCCTTTGGCATAAATATTGCATAGCGGTTCAGGAGCTTATTAAGTATATACAAAGCTTATTAAATTCTCTGGCTTTCATTCACTGAATCCAGTCAGTTATACCTCAGCATTGCTATTGGTCTATGTGGTCTGGTCTCTGTGTTACACATACTTTGTAAAATTCCTGGATAAGAGGATTTCATTCTACTTAGATACATTAACATTAAAACTTTAGAACCTCATACTAGTTTTGACTAATGGGGTATTTAGCCAGTCTATCTCATCTTTGACAATGGCCAAAAGTGGATGCCCTAGGATGAATAAGAACAAGACAGGTGGATGTGGCACTTCCCATATACTTCCTGATCAGTCAGCTGGTACGGACACTACTGTTTGGATGTTCACTTTGTATCAATAGGTTTTGTTGTTTTATTTCTCTCTGAACTTCTGCAGTTTTCCCCTGAGCTGGATCTCCCTGGCTCCTCTTTGTCTAGGAGTCACAATTGCTGCTGACTAGGCTTCAGGCATTGTAACAGTTTTAATAAAAACTGTTAAGATGCTGTTGTTAATGATTAAACTGTTTCCTCCCTGAGTTCCTTTTGAATTCTTGGCTGAGTATAAGCTAGTCCTGGGAATTTGATAGTTTGTCCAGTTTTTCCTTGTATTCCTTAGAAGTATTTTAATTTCACAGAGATCCTTCAGGTGCCTCCAAAAATAAGGGCCACAGTATGGGAATCTCTCTAGTCTTTTCTATGATCAGCACTGACACAAATTATTTTGGTTTTCTGCTGACATCTTTGAGAGCTTCATTTGTGTTCTGATCATCAGCTGGCATGCAGATCATCTCATAGTACTTGTGTTCCTACAGTTTATCTGATAGTATTCATGTTCCTTATGTGTTTGAAGAAAGATTTATGAGCAGTTCTGAGTCCTCCTGATAATTTTACCTTGAATTTGTTTTTGGTATACCTTGGGTTTAGTTTAATCGCTTCTTTGAATCCTGTGTGTTTTTTTTAAATTGATCACAGCCCCAGCTTTCTGAGTGACTTCTTGCTTCAAAGAGGCTTCCTTACCCTTCTGGTTAACCATGTTGTTTTCGTTCTGCCATTCAGGTTTGCTGACAGTGAGACTCTTCGTTGGTAAGATTTTGAACCACACTCAGCATGTCAGTCTGTTGCAATGTGAGGTTGCAGCTCTTCTTGTGGGACCTCTAACTAGCAGGCCTATGAAACATTTCTTGCTAACACTTAAATTTTATCTCTGAATCCTCTCCTGACAGGTCATTTCCCTGATGTGTTTTCCTGTTTTCCACAAAATGGATCGATAGTATTCCAAGGGCAAAGAAATTTGATCCTATGCTGTTCCATTAGCATGTACCAAACTACTGGAAAGATATCTAGGAGACAGTTAGCAATTAATTTTCCCTGCTGATTTAGACCTCAGATTCTCAGCCACAGTTTCCGTTAACTGCGCTTTCTATGAGAAAGACATGATACATTTGGTGGGAGATGAACTCCACCATACAAACCACCTAATAGTTGTAGGATGCAGCCTTCTTTGGTCTTTAGTCTGTTTCTTCTTGCAATGTCTTAGATGCGAAGGGTTGCTACAACCAGTCCTCTGATGTGCACAGTTCCATATTTCCTGTTATTTCTATACAGAGGAAGGAAAAGAAGATTACATGAGAAGAGATGTAGCTGCGACACATAACAGTACCCAGCATTTAGATAGGAATAATTTGCCCGTCAGATGGTTACCCTAGTATTCCTGTATGACTTTATAAATAGAAGGTAATTTTAATATTTTTTACTAGAACGCTCAAAATGATATATAACTCATTTCATACCCTTTCAAGACATGATAGTCTCCTTCTCTTCATCCTTAAGGAACTCCTTAAACCCTCAAAACCAGAAGTAAAATTACCTCATGGTGATCTCTCTTTTTTCCCCCCCCTTAGGCATGAAGTTATGAAGTTGCTAATCCAGTCTTTTATCTTGTATTCACAATTATAATGTCAAGATTTAATAATCTGCCTTTATCTCCAGGGTGACAGCTATGTAGAAACTTCAAAAGGGACAGTTTTGCCAGCATCTAAAGACTCTTGTTAATTACTGTATCTTGAAGTAAAGTGAAATAAAGCAGGATGAAAAATGGTATTTCTCTTTGACAACCTTGTAAAAATATCAGTGATGAAGCAGTACATTTTAAGTACTTTAAGAATGCATTTAACTGAGATCAAGACCATTCTGATCATGGTGCAGGTTAACCTCTACAAGATGCATTACAGAAAGACACACATGTGTGTGGCACTGACGGTTTAGAAAGCTCATCATTGGAAATTAAATATTTTACTTCTATTTTCCTATTGAAATTGACTGAGATGAGTTAGTAATGGTGTTGATTTACAGTGTGCAGAAAGGCTTGTATTGTTATGTCTTCCAAATATAAATTAACTGTTTTTCTTCCATTTTCATGAACTTTTTGTATTTTGTATTCCAGTTTTATGCTGGTTTTACTACTGTTGGCCTTACATGACCTAATTAGCGTAAAGCCAGATTGCATGTATTAATATGACCTGTAGCAAGCGCTGTGTTACCAGCAGAGAATACTAATAGTGTATTAACTATACGTTTCTGCAGGATTGGGGTTTGAGGTGACAGTTCTGCACTGAGTGCAGGTTTGTCTACGCGCTACTTCTGGAGAGTCAGAGGCCGAGTGAAGCTGTTCGGCTCAATCAATGGAGTGATAGTTGCTCCGTAGGTTATGAGTGCCATAAGAAAGAAGTCCTTAGATCAAACCCATAGAACGTAAGCCAGTCAGCAAAAGCTGTGGATCCGTTCTTTTGTTTTAAAGAGCTGTTGCCTTAGTTATCTCTGAAAATCCGAGGAAGGTGAATGCAAGTAAGCAACCAATGAATCCCTTGTTAATACCAAGTTGAAAGTAAATACTTTATTGTCCTGGTTTTGGCTGGGATGGAGTTAATTTTCTTCCTAGTAGCTGGTATAGTGCTGTGTTTTGGATTTAGTATGAGAATAATGTTGATAACACGCTGATGTTTAGTTGTTGCTAAGTGGTGTTTACACTGGTCAAGGACTTTTCAGCTTCCCATCCTCTGCCAGGGGCACAAGAAGCTGGGAGGGGGCACAGCCAAACTGCCCAAAGGACTATTCCATACCATATGGCGTCACGCTCAGTATATAAATGGGGGACAGTTGGCCGGGGGGCAGCGATCACTGCTCGGAGACTGGCTGGGCATTGGTCAGCGGGTGGTGAGCGGTTGTATCACTGGGTTTTTTTCCCCCTGGGTTTTGTTCCTCTCTCTCTCTCTTGTTGTTTTCCTTCCCATTGCAATTTTTATTATTATTATTATTATTATTATTACTACTACTACTACTACTACTACTACTACTACTACTACTACTATTATTTTGTTCCAATTATTAAACTGTTGTTGTCTCAACCCATGAGTTTTCTTACTTTGCTCTTCCAATTCTCTCCCCCATCCCACCGGGGGGAGGGTGAGCGAGCGGCTGTGTGGTACTTAATTGCCGACTGGAGCTAAACCACAACATTCATACAGATTCATGATGGGTAAAATCAGGCTCCGGTTTTCAGAAAATATATAGCAGTTTCTATTTCCTTTTTTGATCTGGTTTAATATAATATGCAACTATTTATATGATGAAATACACAGTATAAGCCACAGTGGATAGCTGAGAAAGCTGAACTGATGTTGGTGCTAGAACACCATTTGTTTCATTACTTTCAACTACTTGTGGAATTGTAGCTTTGTGAACTTACGTTACATTGGCAAAGGCTTTGAGTGATATTTAAATAACAACTGTTACACCAGACTACTGGCCATCGCTCCAATATCCTTGCATTAGTAGTAGCTAATAGATGATGTTGCTAAGGAAGGACATCTTAGTAGTAGTATAAAGGGCTTAAGCAATTGTAGAGACTCTGGCTGGGTAAAGGGGAAGAACCCCCCTCCTTGGTCACCACAGTTCACATCCCAAAAATAGTTTCCCTGCAGGAGGTATAACGTAGCTGTACGGGAGCTGAGAATTCTCTTGGTCATTAGCCAGTCATTCCTGTTAACACCCCATTTCAGCAGTGCTCTTCACCACAAGTATTTGCCTATTTGTGCTGTATTCATTCATTGTGGCATCTTTAAAAACAAACAAAAAAAACAAAAAAGAAAAAAGAGGAAAGCTAGAATATTAAAGTGAGATAATACTCCCTCCTGGCAATGTAAAATCAACAAATGTAACATTCCTTTTGTTAGCATAACCTTGTAATGGTCTCATCGGTAAGAAAAGTGCACTTATAAAATCTCTAGTCCAGGCTTTCAGTCTGAGTCTCTCCCCGTGTAACAGGAGGGAATGCAAGGTGTGTGGCTTTCCCCGTGTGTGTAAGTTTCCCCATTCCTTTTACTTATGTAAGAGACTGACATCTAAAGTGGAAGTTCAGTAACTGGATAATTGTGGTTAAATGAGGGGCCCTGGGGCTTTTAGCAAAGGGACAGTTTTAAGGAATTACCAAGGTGCCATCAAGAAATCACCATGGTTAAAATGAGCGAAGCGTGGTAACAGGGACATGGCAGTGCTTGCGCCTTTCAGAAAGGAAAAACATCCACTGGTGTGAAAGTTTGTAAAATATATAAAGTTGGATTCCATGTTGAATACAATGTGATCTGTAGGGTGTGTTTCAGTAATATCTGAAACTGAGCATCTCATATGTTGCTTTAGGTTGGGATGAAGTTATTGTTTGAGTTTAAGTTATTATTACCAAGTTCTGTTTTAAAAATGCTGAGAAAGTTTAAATGAGGTACTAAAGCCCAGGGTTTTTTAAGGTAGTTCGAGTGCCTGAGTAGCTTTCAAAAATGAAACCTTGTACCTGCAGGACATCAGCGTTGTGGTGCAAATGCCCTTTCTGAAAGTAGACGTGGAAAATTAAATTGCTTGGTATGTCCACAGTGGTGTCATTACACTGAGAGCTTTGTAAAGCTAGTCCTCAGACTTGGGTGAAGTCCGGGTGAGTATATCTGTGCTGACCTGCAGTCAAAGCAGTGCCTGCAGTATTTACAAGCATGTTTATGGTTGGAAGCATTTTAAGTGGATGCATTTGAAGTTTTCTGTTATTACGCCAATTGTTGTACTACGCACGGTAATGTATCGGTAACAAATCTAGAAAGACTGACCTGTGAATCTTAGTGCATCCCAAGCTCATCGAGCCAGAAGTTACTGCTATTCAGTGGAATGGGCAGGAAGAGAGATCAGCATGTGATGAAGTGGGCACCACAGCAGGGACACACAGGCTCCCTCCTAGGGCTGGAGGGCAGTAGTGTTCTTGTATAGCTCTTTGTATTACTGTACTAAAAATCAAAATAAAAATAGACTGCTGAATTCTTGTATAATAGCGGACAGAAAGTACAGTGCTGGCTTAATTGTTTTAAAATAGCTAAGCCAAGTCATGTTCTTACTTGGCTGGTTTTGATAAGTAATAAAACCCACATTATATGCATTTGTGCTTTTAGAAATATCATATAATTTGTTATTATGAGTACATCTAGGTTTGGATTTTCAGAATAACTTCAGTTTGTGAAAAGAAAAAACATTCCTTTTGTAGTGACTGATTTACACAGGCAAGGAGTATGAGGGTTATTATACAGACAGTTAACATTTCTCCATGTGAATGTGTTTTAGTAGTAAAAAGTATCGTTAATATGTCTTCAATTAGTTTAACATTTAGCATGTTTGGTATCCTGGACTTGCCGGAACTGGAATATAGTCTAGTTGTTGCTGAACACTTCAGTGTTTTATTGCTGCAAAACTTGCAGTAGTTACTTAACCAGATTTCCCTACACCAAACTTTCCTGGGATTTCTGAAAGGAGTTTATCTAATTCTAGAGAGGAGGAAAAAATATTCCAGCATCTTTTCTGGAATTTCATTCAGACCTTAAATTAATGAGCAGAATATAACTAATTTCTGAGCATAAGTCCGGGAGGGATAGTGAGTGAAGCATGAGAAACAATCAAATAATATGAATGGAAGTAATTCTCAGTACACATAAATAATTGCAGCTATGCTGCATTTTGAGAAAAATCTGTGGGTTTTCAGTTGCTGTTTGTTCAGATCCTCTGAACCAGGAGGCTGGTAACAGCACTGCACTGTCACTGTACAGTGCTTCCAGGTCTGCGGTGGCTCAGCTGAAGTTTTTAGGGATGTATCTGCGTGTTGTGTGGTCCTATGTAAAATTATATCTGCTGTAAATATCCAGACACCTAATAAATCCAAAGAACAGGACTGCTTTTTTGTTCTCTTTTCCATCCCTTTGTCTGCGGCAATTGATTCATAGTTTTAATTAGCCTGCCTTCTTTCACAAAAAATACTCTTCAAAGAAGCAAAAATTATAAATATTTTAAAAGACGCTTTTTTTGCTAGGTGCATCCTTTGGTTTCTAAATTTGTACTTTCAGTGTTTTTTAGAAATGTTAATTGCTAGCTCATTGAGAACTTTTAAATGTAAAATTAGTGAAAGAGCCTGTTTCTAAACTATCGGGGCATGTGTGTACACTCTGTCAGGGAAGCACAGATTCTTTTAAAATTGGTGTCATTTTCTTTTTAAGCATCTCAGGAAGGTCTATGTATTTCAGACCCTAAATGCATGGTAAACAGTTGTCAGCTCATTTCTGCTCATCTACTATCAGAAAATCTGTTGCAGGATTATTGTCTGTCTTAAACAGTTCAGCAAAAATTATCATACTGGCAAGTCCTAACCTGAATATTTAAATACTGAAATGTCTGTCATAGTAATTAACGCACAGTAATTAGATCAATTCAACAATACTGGCTATATATTAATTTAGTCCATGGATACCCAAATCCAGCAAAACAGTTACATGTAATCCCATTGAAGTCGATATAATTGAAGTTATATATATCCTTAAGTGCTTTTTTGGATTAGGGCCTAAATACTTTTTCTTTTCAAAGAAAATGCTGTTCAGCTCCTGGCTCTTAGATACTCTTGCTCATAAAAATAAATGTTGCCACCCGAATACGTGAATAATGAGGAGGTCACTACTCCCATCTCTTTGTGAAGCTGGGTTTTCCACTCTCCACTTGCCTAAGCACATATGACTTGGGTCAAGAAATACATGATGACAGAGAGCTGAGAGGCTGGGGAGAAGTTGGCTCCGTGAGACAGGTGCTTGTGGGAGAACAGACTGCATTACTTCACAGAAAAAGAAGTACAGATGAACTGTGTGAACACAAGTTTTAGGTAAATACAAGTTATTGTACAGTAACTGGTGTAATGTAATTCCTTTTTTTCAGTCATGCCTTGTTGCAGTTAAGAGTGAGCAAGCCATTCTTTTAAATGCTTACATTTCCTGAAAGAAAGCACTTGGAACATGCTGAGGAATGGCAATTCTAGAAACTATGCCCTGGAAATATAAAATAAAAAATTAAAAAACCCATCCTCTTTCTTGAAAACAATACTGTGGGTGTGATGCTATCAGAAGTAGTGGTGAGCATCCTACTCTGGAAAGGGGCTCCTGAATAAGGAGAGTGCTGAAAAGGCTAGGTAGCAGCTGAGGACAGAATGTTGTTGTTATGTGGATTACAGAGATTAGACAGCTGACAAACTTGAGATTTCTTTTGTATTCTTACAGGTGTTATTCTTGAGATTTTTCTCCTTTTCCTCCTAAACATCTCCTTTTTTATGTACGTGACTGTCGTGGTTTAACCCCAGCTGGCAACGAAGCCCCACGCAGCTGCTCGCTCACTCTCCCCCGGTGGGATAGGGGAGAGAATCAGAAGAGTAGAAGTGAGAAAACTCATGGGTTGAGATAAAGACAGTTTAATAGGGAAAGCAAAAGCTGCGCACACAAGCAAAGCAAAGCAAGGAATTCATTCACTCCTTCCCATGGGCAGGCAGGTGTTCAGCCATCTCCAGGAAAGCAGGGCTCCATCACGTGTAATGCTTACTTGGGAAGACAAACGCCATCACTCTGAACGTGCCCCCCTTCGTTCTTCTTCCCCCAGCTGCATAGGCTGAGCACGATGCCATATGGTGTGGAATAGCCCTTTGGTCAGTTGGGGTCAGCTGTCCCAGCTTCTTGTGCACCTGGCAGAGTATGGGAAGCTGAAAAGTCCTTGATTTAGTATAAAAACTGCTTAGCAACAACAAAAACATCCCTGTGTTATTAACACTTTTTCCAGCACAAATCCAAACCATAGCCCCATACTAGCTACTATGAAGAAAATTAACTCTACCCCAGCCAAAACCAGCACAAGGACATAAGAATTTAATGGGCACTCTAAAAAGAAAGTGCTTGGGAACTCTGCGAATTTATTTTTAGAGGTCTATATTCTGAAACATTCTGGGTGGTATGTACAAGGGCTTCTACCTAGATAGTTGCCGCTGTAGATCACAGCACCTAGCAGGAGGATTAAAGTATAAGGAAGACATACATATAGTGAATACAGTTGACTGTCTCCAAGGTGTATTTCACCTCAAGCATTTTGCATGTAATTCATTAAAAGTAACTGCTTTGATGCTTGCAAGACAGTGTGTATAACGTTCATCTCTTGTTCCCTCCATCTTATTCAAACTTGTTTGGTTAAAGTGTCTTCTACCTACATAACATTCTATTAAGCAGTTCTGTTGGTCTGCCAGCTCTGTTCCTGTCCTTGTCCTTTCTTTCATCTGTGCCTTGTACGCAAGCAGCTTTATTATGAAGCTCTTCTGTATGGTTACTACTTTCCTCTTGGACTGCCCCATGACACAGTACCCTGCTCCAAGGGCAGGGATTTTGTCATCTGTAATATTGTCTTTCTGAGTAGCATACCTGAAAATTCCCAGATGTAGAAGTAGGAACATTACAATTTTCTGACAAAATTTAGGATGAAACATAATGCAAAGCTCTTGTCATTGAGGAAGCACTGGAATAAAAACTAATGGCTGTACTCAGCTTGGACTTGGGGGCACAGTGCTGTCAGGGTGTCGCTCCTGTATTCATGACTCCGATAGCAAAGGCTATCCAAAAGAGCTGGCACTACTGGGTCTATGGCAGCTGTTGCAATGCATAGTTAATGCAGCCCTGAGATACAGTTTCAACCGCTGTGTGTCAGTGCATGCAGGAAGCCTGCAAAATGGGCGGTATTTTCAATAGTCAAATATTTATGATTAACTACTTATATAATGGCGTACACATTTCTGCAAAATTGGGTGAAGAGAGGAAGGATTCCCAAATAGGATGTAATTGAGAGATTCCAGTGGAATTTAATGTCATTTTCATTCTCTACAAACAGCAAGGAAAAGGTGGATTAATGTTTGCTTAAGCAGTTTTGGGCAATGTACAGCATAAACAACAAAATGAGTAGAGAAAGAAACTTCTAGTTGGCTATTTCAGGTCTAAGTAGGTCAAAAAAAGATCGAGGAGGAAGCAAAAATTCTATCAATGTTTGGGCAGTGTGATTAGAGAGGTGGTTTTGAAGCAAGCTGCTAGGTGAAGAAGGTTTCTCAGGGAAACACTTTAGTCAGCAAGGTACGTAATATTTATATTGAGAATCGCTTTCCTGGCAGGTTGAGAAAAGCCCAATGGCCGTTTAATAGCTTCCTTCTCTATGTGCTGGTAGCCTTTGCCATATAATAGGAAGAGGGTCTCGTCCTTTAGCTGTGACTTTGACTCCCGCAAACCGAGAATGTTACTGGAGCGTGCACTTGGTGTCCAGTCATATCTTCACCCATAAGCATTTGAATAGCTGAAAACAAGCTGCCATAATAAGAAATTGTCCAGGGGAAATTTTTGAAAAAATTATATCAAAGGAGAAAATCTGATCTAAATAATTGTGCCTGTTGTGTTGTGTGTTGAGCTTTCTTTGGCGGTACCGTGTAGCAGTAGTAGAGAATCTCTGGGCAGGGTAGTAATTAT
This sequence comes from Mycteria americana, assembly GCF_035582795.1. NCBI lineage: Eukaryota > Metazoa > Chordata > Aves > Ciconiiformes > Ciconiidae > Mycteria > Mycteria americana. The sequence continues at coordinate 27,761,381 of NC_134370.1, forward strand.
GCTATGTATATTTCTTTCTGGTTTTGTTTGTTTTTGTTAAAGTGTCTAGGAAAAATATAAAACACAGCTGTGGGAAGGATCCAAATTTAAAAATCTACTCTCTCTGACCTTAAACTTCTTTTTTTTACAAGACTAGTTTTTCACAGTTTTTACAAGACTATCCCTTATTGTATATGAATTACATAAATGACTTGAATTATATTCCCAGTGCCCACGTGAAAAACCTGCTTCATGTGTGAAATTTAACAGACAAGAAGTAGAAATTGATTTTGAAATTTAGATCCTAGTCCACCAGTTTTAGCACTTGGATTAAATTAGTGAAGTTTTATGAATTTCAAGTAGCTGAAAACTTTAAGTAGTATCTCTATCTGTATATATATAAAGATCTCTAAATGTACCCCTAAGTATAATGTAGTTTCAGGACCTGTTTCTTGAAATGCTTTGGATTTAATCCAAATATGAAAACAGATCATTACTAGGATAAAAATAAAAGGGTTTTAACTGTGTCTAAAGCACATCTGATTTTTTAAAATTAGAGGCCTTTGAGAGATGTTAAGATCATTAAGCTTTACTTAATTTGTTCTTTACAACTTAGACTAGTGAGAGCAGCCCAAGCTTGAGTTAAATGACTTTCCCCAAAAGATGCGCTGCTTGACAGTACTACTATAGGACGTCTTTTTTTTTCCCTCGGTCATCTCTGTGCCATTCTACCTTTAAAAAACAAAACAGTGTCTGTGTAAACTTGAGTGAGTAGCCATAGAATGAAATCAGCTAAGAAAACTAGTACGTGTGTTGCAGTAAACTTATGTTCTTCCTGATGGTAACAATTCTTTCTACATTTATGTAATTAGATTGTTTGCTTCTTCAAAAGGCAGGCAGCCCCGTTCTGAAAGAATCATTTTTGCACAGGTATTTGTAACCTGCGGAATTGATAACAAGGTCTGTCAGGGAACTCTTTAGTGCTACATGTAATATCAGCAAGCTCTGAAAGATCTGGAACAGTGAAGTATGAAGGCTGGCTTTTCTAGTAGGTATCTTTTAAATAATGGTTAAGAAAAGCCTGGAGAATTGTTCTGAGGACCACAGAGGCTCTGGTAAACATACCCCTCCAGTCAGGGAATGATGGCTAATGGGCTTGCACTGAAATGTGCTATTCTGAATCTGGCTAATGATTGCTGCTGTTTCACTCCCTCTGGATTGTGAAACAAAGAAATTATGCATCAAATCGAATAGCTGCAATTTTGCCACACAAAAAGACAAATATGTGTATTACACGTCTTCTGTAACTAATTTATGTATACATATCTAATTTGTTTATTAGTAGATTGACATTTACACATTTAAACAAAAACTAATTTGATGTGGAAAGAATCAGAAGGGAGACGATGGACTGCATTTAAAGCACAACCCCTCCCCCCAAGCAAACCAAAACCAAAAAGAGGGGAGACCTGGATCGAAGGAATTTTTTTTCTCTTAGTTTTACAAGGCAGTTTTGGGTAATTCTTTACTCTTTTCCATAACTCTTATTGACAAGTGTATAGTTCCTTTGCTTACAGAGACTGCACGCTGTTGAGCAATATCTGCCCCATTTATATAAGTAGACTTGTCTTAATTGATTATACTCGAGCTGGGTGTATAACAGATAACTTAAAGTGAAAAGAGAAAATTGTTCTTCTGCAGAGAATAATTCCTAGTTAATAGATGGAATTTTATTAGTAGTTATGAATGAATAATAATACGTATTTTCGGAGCCATGGCCAAATATTACCTAGCCTAAACTTCACTTAAAATAAGTAAGGCAGTCCCCACCACAGGGGAAAAGGGCCTGTTGTCATGTTATAGGCTTGGGTGATGCCTAAATGAGCCAGAACAAAGGATCTATTTGGAAAGAAGTTACATTAGGATTTGGTCCAGTTACTTCATATGTGTCCCCTTTTGTTGTCAACCGCAGAAGGCTATCCCATAATGGGTGGCCCTGTCAAAGACCATTTAGGTATAACAGAAAGAGTCTCCTAGTAAAAATGCAAGTAAATGTTTCGTCTACCTACAACAATGAGCTGAAATGCTTGCGGGGGGGAAACCAGAGCAGTTTATTTTATTTATTTATTTGTTTATTTATTTATTTTATATGAAAGGCTTGGAACAATTCTGCAGTGTAGTTCTGACCTTTTCATATACAGAACTAAGTGGTAAGGGAAATTGGGTTTCCTGTCAGCTCTTACAATCCGCTATTTCTCTCCTTTTTCTTGTGGTCAATACTTGGCTTTTCTCTAAAGCCTTGCTGGGGATATTGTTATTTCAGTTAGACCATAAAGACCCTCACCTGCCACTGCCAACATGTTTCCTAGCAGAAATAGATTAGCTCAAATGACAGGATCCAGGCAAAAGTTCAACTTTAATGTCTGATGCCTTACAGAAAACTAGCAGCATGCAATACATGGCTTAGCTGCACTTCACTGTCAATATATGCTTTATTCAAGGTTTGCTTTCTCCTTTTCTTAGAAACCATTTTAAATGCAGAGATATAATAGAATAGAACTTTTTTCTTGTAAAGAAAATATGTTTCTGGCTTGTTGTAGGATGAGACGACAGGAAAGGGCAGAAGAAAAGTATAGGATGATGACAGGGAAAATATTAGAAGTGAAAAAGATCAATTAAGCGCATCAGTCTGATTTGTGAAATTGATTAAATTAGGCACATTTCTAAGCCAAAAGGGAATATTATTTATTGGGACTGATTTGTGGGAACTCAGATAATGAGTAAGCTCATCTGTGCCACCTTTTCTTAACTGGTAAAATTCTTAGGAGTTGAAATTTCAGAAGTGGAATTAGTTTAAAATTCTGAGGAAAAGGGACTGTCATATGAAATGCCTTACAGGTCCAGCGGTCATTCCCTGGGGTGAAAACAAAGGCTTAGCTTCAAAACTCTGATTAAAACTGTTTTGTAAGAACACAAAATGAATATATACACAAAGATGAACCCTTGAAAGTGCTGATTGTTTCTATGACTGTGTGATTTGCAGCTCTCCCTCCCTGCATCTATAATTAAGGAGAATTAATTACCATGGAGGCCTTGTTAAGACTAATGCTGGTAAGAAAGGGGGCTAAAACAGATAGCCTTCCATATCCTGAGCTTATCCATGAACAACCTTGTGGAAAATAAACAACAAGAGGAAAGATTTAAGGGAGGCTGGAGTGTCAGGGTATCAGAAGACTTCACATGAAGAAGAAGTAGAGAATTCTGGCATGATTTAGGTAAAATGAAATCTGTGGGAACAAAGACTGATTACTTTTATTCTGTCCCTATAACTTCATATTTTGGGAAGAGCATAGCATTTTGTTATTTCTGGGAAAGGTGCTTTAGGGAATTCTAACTTGAGAAATGTGGATTTATGAAAGGTTCTATGTAGATAAATCGTGAAGAAAATGTCTTTCCTATAGAACATATTCAGCCCATAGATTATGAGAGGTAGAAGAGAATAAGAGAAGGCGTTAAGATAAGAGATGGTGTAAAAACTGTCATAGTATGCTATTCTATGCAACCCGCTATATTTAGTGCAAATCAAAAAAGCAGAGGTCAGAATGTAGAGGACAATGCATCTCTATGGAAGCTGTGTTTTGGCACAGCCGAAGCCTTGGTTACATGGACAAATCTGAGAAACGCTGCCAGTTTTAGTGAATAAAAAACAAGCCATGCAAATTTAGTAGATCGGGGAATGGGTGTGAGAAGCAGAAGAAATAGCTTTGAGTGCAGTTGCATCAGGGACCTGCCTAACCTGGCTGTGCTGCTGAGGGGGGTGTTCATGTGACATTATTTTGTGATTATTGGTCAACGTGACTTTGACTTCTCATTTTGGTGGGTTTTATGTTTCAGGCTTTTTTCCTTAAAAACTGGTTTAGATGAGAAGAATAAAAGGTTAAATAAAAGGACAGAACTGCAGATAAAAAGAGACATCTGCTTATGGTTAATAAAATATTTCTGATCAATCCAAAATAAATATTTGAAGACTTGGACTGACCTAGCTCTCTTATACCCCACCAACTGTGGGTTTTTTTGTTTGTTTGTGTAATTTGACTGCAAAACCAGAAACCCCTCTGTTCGCCCAACTGTATAACTGACTTAAGGAGTGTCAATAGTCCATTTCTCCTTCCATTTGATTTTTCTTCTTTATTTCTTGAATGAATGGTGCAGATAGGTGGAAGCAAAGGCCTGTTGTTTTGCAACATTTGTTTTTTATGAATGGAGGCTCCATTTACAGTTGACAACGTCCCCTTTAATAAAACCTCTAGAATTCAGTTAGTCTTTTGCTGTTATTTTTGACAAATTTCAACTGTGAAATCATAAGTTTAGTGAGGACAAGTAACTCTAAAGCACTCCATGCCATAACAAGTCCTCCTGATGCATTGGGATGGAGGAAACATGGTTCTGATGTTTACCATATATATGTGTGTGTTTATACATATATACGTATGTGTATATTTTTGTCATAAATATGTAAAAAAAACAGGAGCCCAAACAGAAAGGTTTGTAGTCTCTTAGGCTATCGGTCAGGCATAGAACATTAGAATTGGATTCACAAAAGAAAAAAATCCACACACATAAAACACGAGGGGAAAGTGGCTGGGAAGATTCAGAGCAATGGAAATTTCATGGCCCCTAAGGCTGAAGAGGTGCAGCTTTTTGGTAGGGAGAAGGATCAGAGGAGCTGCACCATTTCAAATGTTGCTCTCTTGCCTGGTGGAGGACTGACTGGTGGTTTCATCGTGTTTCCCCTCCCTGTTGTTTTCTTATTGCACTGGTACAGTCATTAGTCACTGACAATATCCTGCAAGCTAGGAGAATTAGCAAGAGGCCGGGTCAAGGTTATGAGCAACAGACTACTCCACTGAGAGGACAGGACAAAGCAGCTGAAAAGACCCAAGCACTTAGTGTGGAAAGACATTGCAACGGAAAGTGATGCAGCAGCCAAGTACTCCATAGTGAGTTTCACTTAAAAGTAAAGACACGGCTTGTATTGTCCTGCACAAATTCCTCCAGGCCTTACTGAATGGCTGGACTGCTCCTTCTAGAGTGAGCTGTCCTTGTGAAGAAAATTTCTTAAGAGAAAGAGCTTGGATCACAGTGTATTTGTTATGCCAAAGGGTATGCAAAAGACTGCAGTACTGAATGCCTTCTTTGCCCCAGTCTTTACTGGTAAGACCAATGTTCAGGAATCCCAGGTCCCTGAAACCAGTGGGAAAGTCTGGAGCAAGGAAGGCTTTCCGTTGATGGAGGAGGATCATGTTATGGAACTCTTAAATAAACTGGGGTTACATAAATCCATGGGACTTGATGGGATACAGCCACAATTGCTGAGGAAGCTGGCTGATGTCATTGCGAAGCCACTCTTGTCTGTCTTTGAAAGGTTGTGGCAATCAGCGGAAGTTCCTGAGAACCGTAGGAAAGAAAATGTAACTGCCTTGAGCAGGAGGTGCTTGGACTAGACAGTATTCAAAAGTCCCCTCCAACCTCAACCATTCTGTGATTCGATTATATTGAGCCTTTCCTGAAAGTGAATGAAACTGCTTCTACCACACCAGTACCTGAAGTCTCTGCTGTTGGAGGGATGCATGAAGTAAGCCGTTACTGGAATGATAAGGCTCTTACTGACAAGGACATACAAGCTCTTTTTTTTAAAACCTGTCTACAGGGCTTCTTTTTAGATTACGTAGAGATGAGATGCTCTATGGCTGATCCTGTACTTCGTAAAATCAGTGATTAAATTTCCACTGGGAATAGAATGTAACGGGTGAGCTCAGGGAGGGCTACAATATCATAAGTATAGTTGTTGTCTTCTCAGGAGTGCCTCAGGGAGCAGGGTATTTAAAGTAAAAAATCTGTTTCCTGCTTGTCCTCTGTGTTGTAGCTCCACCTGAAAGCTGCTGGACTTTGTTGATCCTTGGGGGGCAGCTGCTGAAATTGCAGTGGAAAGCCCACAGATAAAAGACACTATCATGGCAAAAAGAGAAGGTTGATCCAAATTCCTGCATTCTTTTCTTTTTTTTTGTACTGAGTCACTTGAATACATAGGGATACCTTGTGCTGTCCGTCAGATATTCTGTTCACATTGTTTTGTGTTCACATTGGCTAAATAGATGTTTCCTTCCAAACTTCACTCGTTCTGGTACAGATATTCAAGAAATCTCTATACCCTTACTGTGTTGTTGAGGAGATTTCTTTCTGACCCCCCCCCACACACACACACTTGTCTAGCTCAGTTAAATTGTAATTTATTAAAGACACTAGCTTTCTTATGTATGTATGTGGCTTCCTACAAACTCATTGTGGCCTCTACATGCTGTTGTAAGAGAATAAAGAAATAACATGAAGACTTCAATAATACATGCTAGTTGATGTATAGTTGATGACACTTCTGTGAGATGCGATTGAGTGAAATGCTATGGAACGGCATCAGATCAGTCTACTGTGTTGCAATTAGTTACTCCGTTAGTAAAACTACACTTTGATAAGCCAGTTGGTGCACGCTTCTTCATCCTGGCTTACATTTTACCTCATACGCTAAATAGCTCGTGCTATCTCTGGCCAAAAATGTACTGGGATTGGAGGAAGGCTTTTTCAGGGAGTTAAAAATCAGTGAGACTATGGGGTTTTTTTCACTGATTATGACAGGATTTTGTAGAAGTTCATATTCTATTTTTTACTTGTAAGGGAGACGGCTATAGACACGTCCATTGCTGAGTGTGTGTTTGGTTAGAATAATTTGTTCTAATTCAGTTTGATTTTCCCCTCATTTTCATGAGTTTCGTTGTGGAATAATGACAGAAACATTCTGAAATTTCAGTGACATGAAATTGATATTAGAAGGCTTTTTAACAAGACAGCACTCTGTGTATTAGCTGACCTCTGTATTTTGTCTGATATGACCATTATTATTAAAAGAAAAATCATCTATTCTTGAATAGTTGTCAGAGTGACAACTTCTCTAGACAGAAGGAGTTCTCATAGCAAAGACATCGCATTCATGCTCAGACCTTATTTACTATTCCTAATGAGAATGAATGTTTGTATTCCTGTTCTTAGTCAGTTTGCTCATCCTTAATTTGTTTATGAAGGAGCAGGACTGAATGTTCTGCAGCGTCTGTGAAATACTAACAATTACTTACCAATTACATCACTACTAAATAGCACGCAGGTTTTATTGTTGAGATATCTGTGAATCACTGATAAAAGGAAAAGTTTTTTTTCTTAGAGATTATATTTTTAACAAATCACCCCTTACATGCAGACAGCTTTAAAGTTCTTTATTATAATTTTAAATAATTGCTTTATCTTTTCAAAATCTCTGCAAGTGCATATCCTCACTTAATTCATGTAGCAGTTTCCTAGCCTTCTCTGGGTGTACAAACAGATGTCTGGGTAAGCCAGAAATGAATAGTATGAATGCAGAGAGGCACTGGGAAGTTTAATTTGGCTGCAAACTTCAGAGCAGCCCACCAGCTAAATTTTCTATTTGACATAAAGGGGTCAGGTTGTTACCGTGCAATCTCACGCTGGCCACAGCAGCGCTACCCGAGGAGTACAGGAAATCAATGGTGACTGACAGATTCTAGTTGTGGGTACAATTTGCTGCTTGTCTCATTCATTGCTCTAAGATGAAAGAAACCTGCATCAGTTCTTCTGCTAGGATAAAACTGCTTCTCTCTGTGTGTCAGTTCTGGTGCTTGCTTTAGCTTGCAAAGGACCCAACAAACTATTTCCCCCCTGTAACTGCCAATGCCCCACATCTTTTCAGAAAGAGGAGGGTGACAATTTAGTGGTGGTTTCCTTTCCCATTGTTAGTTTTAGTGATACAGGTAGTCTGCGTCCAGAAATTAAGCTTGAGTTTATTGCAGGTCATGTAGCCAAGCTCAAGACTACAAATAATGACAAATATATCCCAAGGTGTCTGAGAAACAAACATGCTTTGGGAGGGGCACTAACACTGGTGGGCTATTCTGCTGGATAAAATGTCTGTGACAGCGCTGCTAACCTAGTAGCTGCATTGAGGCAAGTGGGTTATGGAAATGATGGGAATAGGTACACATGAAACTTACTTCTTCTCTTTCAGAGCTGTAATATTGCCAGAAACAAACTTTCAGAAAATTACGTTCTCCTAAGTAAGGGTCTGTTGTGTCATTGTAGGCAGTGAAACGGGCAACTCATTTTTATTACTTAGTTGATAGTTAAATACAAAAGACAATGTTGTGGCGTACAGAATCAAGAAATCAGTTTGGGTTTTTTTTTTCTGTCTGAGACACTGAAGCACGCAAGTTGGTTGGAAAGGAAAATCTTCTAAGCCTTAGACTCTTTGCATTCTGATACTGGAAATACGAATATATGGATTCATTTACTATTATGTATGTATGGAATAGTGAATCTTAGGCAATGAATGCACCAAGAGTTTGACTATTAACATTACATTTGCTTCTTTTTTTTGACTGTTACTGGTTTCTAAGAGAACACACTGAAGGGCTAATAGCAGAGAGATTTTGTAGAGATTTTATCCTCTCCATTCCCTTTATTCTCTCTATTTCCTGTTTATAGAAATTTTACTTTCTGTTGCTGAGGCCATGAGCTGGAAATGGCAGAGGAAGAGAAAGACTTGCATGTTAGTCAATCACTTCAGAATACAGCCAGCTGTGGGCAGGAGCAAGCACACAGTCCTGGAGTTTGGCAAATGAAGTATATCCACTTGACACTGAATAGTGTTAGTTCAGTAGTGCAACATAATGGTCAAAGTTCATCTCAAACACAGGGTACAAGTTTGTTCATCATGTTCAAGAAAGATGAACTCAAACTGAAACGGGTACACAGAATTGCTATGAGGTTAATGAAAAGCCTGTTTTATGAGAAGAGACTGAAAAGAGATTGCTCATTTAACTTAGGAAAATGAAGTTGAGTGGGATCTGAGTGCTGTCGATGAATACATCAAAGAACACAGAGGTAGGTAAAACAGAGAGGGAAAAGAGATGAGCTACTTAATCTAAAGCACAGGCACAAGAACAAATGGGTATAAACTGGTCACAAATAAATTTTAGGCTGGAAATTAGAAGACGGTTCCTTGCCATTAAAGCAGTCAGACTTTGGAATAGCCTTTTAATTAGAGTAGCAGAGGCAAGAAATTACCAAGGAGATTATATGATATGGTGCTGCTGATGGCAGGGGACTGTAATCGATGAATAAGGAGGGCCGTTTCAGGCTCACTTCCTACATACTCTGTGTTCTTTTCTGGGAAGATAGTTTCCCTTTCAAAAGACAGAAGAGAAAATCATGGCATTACTCAAAGCAAGCCATCTCACAGTACTTTCATACACAGTAACTGCAAAAGACATTTTGAGGAAACCAATCACGTATATCACTGTTAAGCTGCTGGCATCGTGGTATAGCTAGATTCAATATACAGAAAAGAACTGGATGTAGAGCAAGAAAATATCTTTGCTTTGGACTAAATAGATTTTTCAGCAAAAATTGTAAAGATAAAGCCAGTAGGCTTTAATGCGGCCAAAACTTACATACGAAAATATAGTAGTAAGCATCTCCAAACTGTAGGGATCAAAGGGTGGGGTGGGCGGTGGGGGAAAGAGATTATTTAGATTATTTAATAATATCTCAGGGGATATACTAAAAGGAGGAATGATACCTTGCCATTCTGTTTTCTCCAGCCTTTTCTAGTATTACTTTTATAGGAGATGTAGCAAAATATAACGGGTTTGAGACGTACCATAGAGAGAGCAGACTGGTCTTAGGGATGAGAGTAGTACTTAATTATCTCATCGCCAGCTTGTGTCCTTTTACATCTAAATCAATGCTACGCTATCCCAAACGGATAATTCAGTTATACTTTGGTTTATGAGAACTAACAAGAAAGCTGCAAAAAAGAAACATTGGGTGAATTTATATGATGTCACCAATTAAAACTAGGCCATGCTTCTGTTTTAAATATTGATTCTGTTACTTTATCTGATATAAAGACTATGCCACTCAGTCTAGTAATGGAGGCTGCACAAGTGTTCAGGGTAGGATGGGTTTGTAAAGTAAAAAACATTTATACTGTTCTTCAGGGCTCCCTGTTAGACTGGCCCGGTGCGAGCTCAAGCTTTGACCTTGTGTGACCCAGTGAGGCTACAGAGGCCCTCCGTCTCTGTCATCAGACCCTTCTGATATTAGCGCGAAGCCATGATAGGCAATGTGAGCAGAGTCATGCAGCACAACTGAGGAATTCAGAAAACTCCTTCTGACCACCACCTAGTTACTGCTTTTCAAATAAGACTGCAGCTCCAACCACACGAGTGCTCATCTTTGTTCTTGGGAGGTGGGAGCAAAAGGTGCTCATTACAAGCTGAAACCACTGCCTGCCACCTCCTTGAAATAAAAGTCAAAGAAAAGAAAACTTGTGCACTGGGCTCCAGTCGCAGCTGGAAGGGGGTTTAAGTGCTGCCTCTCTGCTGAGAATGGCTTTGAGTGAGTCTTTGCCAGCTCTGCTTCCTTTGTGTGTTAGTATAAACAACAAGTAGTACAGACCATAAGTGCACATTTTGTCTACATTGAGATACATCAGAGCCCAATCCCTAAAATTAGTTTGAATCACAACCAGGTAAGAAAATGTGGTGATGCTTTGGGTGTGAGTTCTTTCAAGTTGTAGACAGTATCACTGGGGCCTAGACAAGTGCACCTAGCAACTGAAATGGAAGCATTTCTGCTGAAAGTCTTTCATAAGGCACAAAAAAGTACAATTGTATGATAAATATTTAGCTTTTAATAGCACTAATGACCTTGATGGAAGGTAGTCCTAGGGATTAACGAGCACCTAAGGTTAATGGAATCAGCTCCACCCAACCAATCATTAATTCAGAGCCAGTGCCCTAGACTTTGATCATTAGTGCTTAAAAACAAAATCAATTTTACATGGTTTGCGGCACCTTTTGACCAGCAACATCAACAATACAGTTTCTTAATTTTGAAAATGACCTTCCTGCTAGACTTTTCTCTTTTTCTTCCTTACATTGCCCACCGTTCAATAACGTGTAAGCGCAAAATGAAAATGCCAAATTTCAGCATGCTGTGTTTTGAAATGCCTGGTTTATTAAGTCCTGAGGTGTGTTGATAATAGAAGCATAACAGCTTTTTACATGGAGCACTTCCAGATTCCACAGGCTTACTTACAAATGGCAGTTCTTAATAGTTTGAAAGTATTTTCTAAACACTTTGGACACTGTGTTTGAATTTAATAATGTTTGAGTTCAACATACTATTAAATATGTTGGTTTTGTGCATGCCCTGCACCTGTAGGTACATGGTGGTTAAGGAGCTGTATCCGTAAACACTTGTGCTAATGGCTGTTTTTAGAAACAAATCTTGAATTTTGGGGAATTTTGGAAATACTAAGCTAAATTTTGGAAAGATTCCAGTAACTTCAGGTGTTTCACTGCAGACCACAGGGGCCTAATTTTTCTGACATACTGCCTATAGACACCTCCTTTTGAGCTGAATACTAAAAACATAGTGTACATTGTAATGAAGTATTACTATTACTGTTCATGTTTTGTAAAATACAGCCTGAGGCTGAGCAGACAAAAGTGATGCCACAGTGTTGCTCTGGTATGGGATAACACGTACAGGAACCAAACATCGATAGCCTCCTGAACTGCATAGCCTGAACACTCTCCCATCCGTGTTAGAATATATCGTGTATCACCTTAAGTGCAGCACTCCATTTCTATGATGATGTGGATGCTAAGCTTCCCTGGAAAAAAAGAGCTCTGTAATTCAACTCTCTGCTAAATGCAGATCTGATTATGAAGTATGTGAGTTAAAGGAAATGATTCGGGACAAGGAAACTGGCTCAAGCACAAGGTTTTAATAAGAACAGCCCCATTTTTAAAGTGGAGCACCTGAATAAGGAACTTCCATCTTTTGTGTCCCAGTGCCACAAGGTATCTGATCTTACCTGCAGTAATACACGCAGCAGCAGCAGGAATCTCACAGGATGCCTAAATCTAAAAACTGTTAATTGGACCTTATTGTAAAATGTCACACAGATAAAGTGTATTTATTTTTTATGTATATGTGTGTATGTATATATACACACACACAGATAGTCAAAATACAAGAAAGACATTCTCAAGAATCAACATCTTGCAAAAATGGCATTACTAAAAGGCATTACTTATAACGGCTATTTGTCTGTTTGTTTTAAAATACTCTGTTTTCCTTTATTACAGAATAAATTTTTGTTTAACTCCCTATATTTTATTAAAAGACTAGGAATGGAATCCTAGCCCATTGAATACAGTGGCAAAATATCCTTTATTTTCTGTAGGATCATAATTAAATGTGAAAATTTTTTATCAGATTAAAAAAATCCCACCACCACAATCCCAAAATGTAAAGAACAAAGACCAGAGGAAATTAACGTACTGAAACTTCATAAAAAAATACATCTGGCTGTTTCATTGTCAAGGCATACATTCTAAGAAATTAAAAATGTTTCTTTATGATGTTTTTGAAAATATCTCCGTTTTATGCAGTGTTATTTCAGTTACCTGTAAAAACATGTGCCTAACACATTGTTGGTTTGCTTGAAAACTCTGTAATTCTCACACCTCTCCTCTAAATTTTATCTTAAGCCTCCTCTAAATTTTATCTTAAGCCTCCTCTAAATTTTATCGTAAGTGTGAATCTCAGTTGATAACGCAGCACTGTTTCTGCTCGGTATAATTGGAAACGCCTGAAATTTCAATTGAAGTCTCTTTTGTTTGGGTTTCTCGTTGTTGGTTTCACCTTAGAAATACTTGAACAACTGTTCAAGCACAGTGCCACTACCGTCTGTTGCACTGTGAGTAAATTTTTAAACAGTTTTTGGTTGTAGAGTATAACACTCCCGCACAACCCCATGAAAACACTCCCCCATTTAACTCGGCAGAGCTTTATTGAAGTTATTTTTTATAGCACCGTTCGTTTTCATAGCTGTTTCTCTATGGGATTTTCTTTGCTGTTTAAAATACCACCGAAAATCTTATTCTAATAACTGCTTGGCCCTTCGTAGTGAAATGACGGGGGAGCTTGGTGAGGCTATAAAAGAAACCGGTAACGCAGAGGGAAGGTGCTGGCGGGCTGTGCAGCAGCCTTCTACCCTGCGGTCTGCAGCCCCATAAACAACTTCCTAACGAGCACCAGATAATGGCCCTGGATGCTAAATAATTTCTTTCCCTGCAATCGAGCTGAAATGCTTAAAATATGGTAGTTTAAAAATTAAAAAAAAAAAAAAAAAGCCTTTCTAGGGGAAAACAAATAATTTTCTGTTTGATCTACACCACCTTTTTAATAACATTTTATGGTATCACACAGCGGAGAAAACAAAATAAATTCAGCAAATGTGGAAATCGATAGAGAAGCTGGTATTTCCTCCGGTGAATAAAATCAATTACGTCTTCAGAAGAGAGGTGTTTCTTTAAAAGAGCGAAGACGACGCGGGGGGAGGCCCCCCGGTGTAAGGCGGGCCCGGTTCCCGCCGCAGCCCTCAGGCGGGGCGCGCGGGCCGCCCGCCGTTGCCGGCTGTAGGTGTCACTGCAAACATGGCTTTGGGGTCAGGTGCCGGGGCCGTCGTTGTAACCCACTGAGCTGCCCGCGTTATTGAATGAGTCGGCATTCAGATGTTCAGCATGCATGGGACATTGTCTGCCGGGCTGTTTGAGGCTCTGGCAGCAGAAGGTGACATCTGGTGACTAATGGGCTCAGATGTGAAAGCCGTTCCCACAGTTCCGTGGGCTGCAGCTGCTCTGCCACCGTGCAAGACGCAGGAAGCGGGGGGGAGAATATCGCTGGGAAAAATTAATACCTTCTGATTTCAGGGGAAGTGTAACATGGCCCCGGCTGCAGACGTTTTCCCAGCCCAGGGCTTCTGATAAATGAAAAGACGACACAGCTGAGCACGGCGCTTTCCTGTGCCTCCTCTTTTGCTTATCTAAACCGATCAACTTTTAACGAAATGGCTCCACCTCATGAAACAAAGATGGACCCTTTCCAGACGCAGTCCAGACTCTGCTCTGTTTCTCTTACCAGACAGGGCTCTCTCGGAGCCAAACTGCTCTGGTTTCAGGGTAACCTCGGCTCTCGATCATCTCCCTGTAATGCTTTCAAAACCGAACCAGAGCTCTCGCTGCTTCCTCGTGGGCAGGTACGTGTGAGGAGAAACGCATCTGTCATTCAGGCGCCCTGAAACAAAGACTAAGCCGGAATGCGGTGCCCGTATATTTCATGTTTGATCCCCTGATCGAATGTGATTTATTTGTCAAATTCTTAGAAATGGCAGAGAGAAACCACAGGAAGAGCTCAGTGCTGCAGATGGTGGTAGAAACTCTGTTATTAGCAGATGACAGCGCAAACCACAGAGTGGAAAGCACACATAAATTCATGGCTGGAAGTTAGTGTTCACAGCAGAAAAAGGATTTTAAGAGGGGCTTTCTGGTGTGTGCAGGGGAGGGAAAGGGGCAGGGAGCTGGGAGGCGGGAAAGGAGCATTGCTTAGTTCTTGTGCCCTTCCACTACACGTAAATCAGCGTGTGTGGTGTTAGGGAGTCACTGAGAAGAGCTGACAGGAGAAAGGAAGAGCAAGGACCTGCGAAGAGAGATACATTTTGCTGTGCACGCACACATACGTGCACAGATAATCACATGGTTTTCCATCATGCAAGCCTCTAGTGTGACAGAGGGAGGGAGGATAGTCACATGCATCAGCCTCATAAAATCTGCAAAAGCACTGTTCTTAATTCAGCCATCGGCTGCTCCCAGACCTCACGCAGAGAATTACAACGAAATTCTATTTGCAGACTGACATCCCTAATGCTGCTGTGTCCTTATGTTTACTTCGGTTAACTGTCAGCCCTTATAAAGTGCACTGTACCACAGCCACTGCTGTGGAAAAGAAAACCCTCAGAGTAGCTGCTTTGGGGGAGATATTTGAGAGAAACATAAATAGAAGAAGCCGGGAGGGGTGGGGCGGGGGGAAGGAAAGAAAATCTACTTGTGTATCTGCACAGTGTGAGACTCAAAACAGAGATCATTCAACCCTTGTTTTCAGCGCATTTCTTGGTTTTAGTCTAGGCTGATAAAATATTTAACAGCCATCTTAGCACTCAGCATAGCAATAACCAAAGAACATCCAAGCTCTCAGCCCCCACTGAGACAGAATTCCAGTGACGTGAAGTTTTCTTTTCCCCGTTCCCATATGATGTGCTGTCTAGCCTAGCTCCAGGTTTAACATGAATTAAAAAAAAAAAAAAAAGCCCCAGTACTGCATGCCCTGTTACTGAAACATACACATGGTTTTCTGGAAATTACAAATTGGAGGATGGCACTGGCACTGCTGAATTTATTGGTCAAGCTACTGTATTTACCTGCTTTTAAAAACACAGATAAGACAAAGGTTACTTAATTTGGGTCCCCGATTAGGATGGAAGTTCCTGATTAGGATGAAATTACATTTTTCCACGTGGACATAAACCAAAATGCAATTTCTGCTCCCAGGAGTGTGCTTTCTAAATAAATTAAAAAAAAGGTTGGTGAAACAAATCAATATGGGAACTCTGGCAAACAGAATTAAGTACCATGTAGAAGATTCCCACTGTTATTCATTGGTCTCAAGTCAGGAACTGAATAAGGAATAGCTATAGTGCAGCCTGTGCATTACTACTACTAATTGTAAGATCACTGAAAATTGTTTTTCCAGGTAGGAAATTGGGAAAATAATAATTTAAAAAAATTACTTTTAATACCAGCTTTCCTTGTGGCTTTTCATACAGAAATACAGTATATTAATTGCTAGACCATGATATAATGATGGGAGTTGGGTGGGGTTTTTTGTTTTTTCTTTTGGAATCGCTAAATACTGACAACTCCTTTTCTGATTGAGTAGTGTCTTTTCAACACCTTTGGAGGGTTGGCCGTCACAGGCTTTTTGTAAGAGGGGCCAGTATCAGTTCTTGAGATTTTTAGTAGAGCTGTTATGGGTTTTGGTGGTTTTCTCTGTGTGCCAGCTGCCAGAATCAGGAAATTGTACCATCCATTCAGCTGCTGTTACTTAATAAGTAAATAAGCCTAACCCCTTCTGATGGAGAAACGTGTGATTTGGTGAGGCTCAGAAACTGCTGATCAACTACCAAGACTCCAAAGCTTATCATTTAAAAATGATGTGTCCTTATGAATGTTGCACATCTAGGTTCCCATACTGAACAGGTCCCTGCTTTCAGTAAAGGCAGAATGAAGCGTTATGTTTTTATTTAAGATTGTCTCATCTTTTTCCTAGGTGCTGTTATACATTGCATTAGTGTCCCCAGACTTCAGCTTTGCAGAGTGAGTTTTCTCATGCCAGGTTATCTGTATTGAGATGATTACCTTTTTTTCCTCTTCTTAATTCTAAATTTTAGCTTTTACTCAGAATGACAGCAGAACAGTCCTTAACTCTGATTCACTGAGAATCTTTAGCACTTGCATGCTCTGGAGCAGGGGCTTGAAATACAGGGAACAGGTTGTTGAAGACCACTAGTTGAAAGAATAGATGTACATATAGGGAGAGGGGAAAAGAGAGGCCTTGAGGAAGAGCAATATGAGATGTAGGATGGAGAGCTTGAAGTGATAGCCATTAGAGAAACCCTTTAGGAAAACGAGCACAGACATGGACTGATGGGGTAGTACGAGAAAGGCTTTTTATGGTACGATACTGCTTAGGTAGTGACTTTCCGTGTCTTAGAGGGAGTTTCATGATAAATCTGGCATTTTGAAGATTTTTAAATTAGCTACAAGTACCCTTTTCTGACATCCAAAAGGCATTTTAATAGGCATTTTTAAAGGCATGTTTTTTTAATAAATTCCTAACACTTGAATGATGATGAAACTTCTTATTAAAACTCATAAACTAAGCCCTACAACTCTTTTCTACATATATCAATTACTTGGTTTTTAATGATAAATGAAGTAGTGTTACAACTGAGTTCCTTTCAGTACTGCTGATATATAAGGGGAACTTAAACTAGTTACTCAGCTTCCCAAGGCCTCTGTTTTTCCATCTGTAACGTGGTGACAAGTTTTGTCAATTTTCATTCTCTGAATGAAATCACAAAGAACTTTTTTTAACAGGATGTTTAAAATTATATTCTTTCCAAAATAATGAGCAGGTTCTCTAGAAAATTCATTTTCTCTAGACAGTTTGGGAAGGCGCAACGGATCTGTATGTATGTTGCTATTCACCTTTCAGGAACTCTGTAGTGCCTGGATAGTAGTCTTTCTAAAATTTTCTAAAAAGCTTGTTGCAATATATTATAATCCTCTTCAGAGCTTCTGGTCAGTCTTGTTGCAGTTATTTGTGAAGTTATTATTCCTAGCTGTAAGATCTGGGAAATGGATGTCAGCCTCATGCTGTGCCTTCAGGTACTGATGCTTGGGTTTTCTGTTACTTTCCCAAGTAATCAAGGGCTGAGGCAGAGTGGCTGTGGCCATGGAAGTCAGTGGAGGAGGCATTTAGGACGCAGCCTGACCTTCTGTATCTATCAGTAACAGCTGGAGAGAGATGGAAGAGAACATATTCCTTTTCATGTGAAACGACTGCCCTTCTAATGCAAAGCTAAGAAACTTGTTAAAGGGCGCTAAGCTACTCTGAGTTGAGATTTTTCGTTGAGGGGCCCGGTAGGGTGATAAAATGTGTGGAAAGGATTAGGAATTGAAAAGCATTTGTACTGTTCCTGGCATGAACCTGGGTCTGTAGTGTGTGCTCGGGCACATAAAAAGAGTAATTCTCAGTGCTCAGCATTTTCAGTCATACGCTGCAGTATTACTTCCATGTCTATATTGCTAATAACCTACACTACTAAACACGAAGGAAGGGTAAAAATCCAATTTGATTCTCATTAGATTTCTAGTAGCAGAGACTTTGCTAAAGGCATAGTTGTTACTAGCACAACTGGTGCCTTTGCTAGTAGGGTGGGAGTGGCAAGGATAGAGTGGAGGCAGAGCTACTCTTTTTCTCCAGCAAGCAACTCAGCTTGAGGCCCACCTCAAATTAGTGTCAGGGAATCTTTGAGAATTTGTTGTAGGAGTGGAAGCTTATATTTACTTTGGATGAACATACGCTTATTTATTAAGAAGGCTTTCAGAAGTTCCCATCACTTTCCTGGGTTGTGGTTGCTGAGATTGTGTAGTCAGGTGATGCTTTGAACTCTTCTGCTGAACTGTGCTCTTCCCTATGAAAGAAAACATTTGCTAAACTAAAGGCAGCATTGAATTGCGATGAAGGTAAATTTCTTTTAGCTGATTTTATTTGCTTGCTTTCTGAAGAGTGTTACCCTCCTTTGTAGAGCCTCTCCACCACCTCTGCTCCTGTTACAATTATAGGTGTACGTATGTGAACATACAAACCCTAAAGTTTGATACCCTCGTGTTTATTGGAGATGACTTGTAATATGTGTTTGCTCTGAGAGGTACCCTTCAGTTTCCTAACTAAAGCCTTGTTTTTTTCTTGTGTGAATTTAGCTGTAAGCTATTACTATGAATGATTTAACTTAGTCAGAAATGTTTAGATTATTCTGCAGTTATGAATGCTGCACTGTGTTTTTCTAGACAGATGAACACAGTTAATAACATTACAACGATAAGGCATTTACTATTTACCAAAAAACATTTAGCTCTTGTGTCTCTGGGAATTTATTTGGAATATCTGTATTTTCACAGCTGCAAAATACAGGTGGCGTGGGCTGTTGTTGAATGAGTATGACATGTTTTTTGAAGGCAGAAAAATGAAGTCAACAGTCACACGACTAATTGACAATCATTAGTGAGTTGATCTTTTGCACCAATTGTTGGTTTAAGGCTTGAAAAATCTATCATTATCCCTGACAGCAAAAATTAGCCTGGTGAGATTCCAGCTCTCAGTTGACTAATTAACTTCTCTAATGCTGATAGACTTCTACCAGGTACACCTAGGAAATATAGCCATGGTAAGAATCCTCAGATGCATCCTCTGATTCATTTGAATGCAGTCTCTCTTGGGAACTACAGTGTCAGGAGATAGGCGAGCATTCTATCAGCACTGAAGGTGTTAAGTAAAGAAAGCACTCTCTTGGTTGCCTTAGAGAAGAAGGTGGTCATGCCTAAGCTAAAATATCTTATCAGAATTTCAAAAACTTACTTCTAGATTAGGGAGCTAGCAAGCACTATCTTAAAAATTATATACAGTGTTGTAGATGCTTCTGATTTGAATTTTTCTTGCAGGAACTGCCAAGTTCATGGTACTGGTGGAGCACAATCCATTTAAAAAAAATGCTGCAAACCTGAAGTGTTTGTGTTTCTCCAATAGCTGAATGTGGATTTGTAATCTCGTACTATTTGACTAATTTTGAAAATTACATTTCTCATTCTGTAACAGGAAAGTTACTAATGAAAAAATACTATAATTAATAGAGTTGAATTGAGGTAGTAGAGGTAGAAATACTAGAAATGAATTTTCAAGACCATGTGACTATTCCTGTGTTTCTGTAAATCAGTGTGACCAATTGACTGGTATTTCATAGCAAGAATGTAAAGGTCTTTCAGGCAAAACCTGACATTTACTGTCTTGACTGAGGATGATCCAGCACAAATGGCATGTTAATAATGGTAAATAGCAAAATGTTAGATGAAAGGCACTGTATGGCACACAATATGAAGATATGTGGCGCATCCATTTTATTTCTTAAGTTTTTTTCTTCATCTAGTTGTAGTTCACTAAGCTGAGACTGAAACAATGATGTAGTTTTGAATATTATCAACTTACACTGCTTATACTCTGCACCCTGATGTCTTTCATATCATTTGAGCACTCACATGGCTTTGTATTCTAATCTGTTACTATCACAGACTTTCTCTGACAACCTGATGAGTTACTGCCATTAGTTTTATCTTTAATTTGACCACATCTGGGTGTTCTGCAGGGATGTGAAATTAATAATGTGCAAGTTCTTGAACACTCTTTGACATAGCACTTTCACATAACTTATCACCCTCTCACACTGTATTTTTAAGTACATTTTTTCAGTGGAAATACTGGTATCTAGTGGTGTTCAAACATGTTGGTACCAGCTTTTAATGTTGGTTGACTGCAAGTATTTAATTGACAGAGCAACTTAATAAAAGCCTGCTTGCGTTTATATATTAGGAGAGATTACTGCCAGGCTTAAGTGCTGGGATATTTATGATTACCCCCACCCACCCCAAAAGGCAAAAAAAAACCCCAAACCAAAACCTACAACACAAAAAACAGTGTGATGATTCAAGCTTCCAGAGTTGGTAGTATTACGCACCAGGGTCAGTAGGATTACTCACTGTGTAAGTCAAACAGGCCGCACATTCTTGATGGGTAAAGCATGTGTCCTTCTACCTCAGAGCCCAAGGCAGCTTGCAGTGAATGAAGGGGATTTCCCTTAAAGGACTTCAGTGATGGACAGCTGAGAACATTGGTTTGTACTTTGACCTACAAAGCACATTCATGAAAGGAATATTCAGGCACGGTTTAGCAAGATTAAAGAAAAGGTGAGAAATGGGAAGGGTCCGGACGCAATTGCACAGCCACCCCAGTGCAGGGCAGGCCCTTCCCCTCTCAGCTGCTGTCTTGCAACAAGCTGTAATGGAGAGAGCAGGGCCAGGCAGGTCACCCTGTTTGAATGCCAAAGTATTTAAACCTGTATCACTTTTAAGAGTACACATAAGGTTTTCATGAAGAAGAATTGGCATGGGTGTGCACTTATGGTTAAGCACATGCTTAAGTGCTTTTCTGAATTGGAGTTTAAAGAGTTGAAGGAGTCTCGTCTTCATGCAATCTGAATTGATCCTGCCTGCTCATGAGTATGTAAATGGTTGGTCTGTTACTAATGAATAATTTTAGTCCTTTATCTCAGAATGGCCTAAAAGTGTTTGTCCACTCAATTTTTTTCAGCTCAGTGATTTGTCCATGTGTTTCATGTGCTTGCAGAAATCCTTACCGCGTAAGTGTGTTTTGCTTGCAATTGGTTCTCAATTTGTCATGCTGCCCTCAGTGTGCTTATTCCTTAGCATGTATTGGAGTAGTTGATTTATTTAATTTGGACGCTCCTTTTCTAAGCTGTGGGTAAGAACAAAGTCTTGTGTTGAATCCTACTTCAGTGATTTAGGTGAAACCAGGATCAGGCTCTCAGCAGCTACATGTACACTTAATTTGCTACCTGATAAGCATCAGTAAGTCACATACTCCACCACTGGTCACATATCAAAGGCTTTTTAGAGAAAGAAAACGTGCCACATGAGAACTAGCCCTTTAGATAATTGCAGATGCTACAATGCATCTTGCTTCAGTATCAGGAGTTTCTGCATTCCAGCCTTGGATATATCACTGACCATTTCCTCATTTGTAAAACAAGATTTAGATGGTTTACTTCACAGGAAAGCTAGTTAATGCCTTTCAAAATTCTGAATGTTTAAAATTCTCTGTACTTTACATACTATTATTTAACTGAAATATATGAAGAAACACAATGTGTCTTTTAATAGTTACTTATGTAGTACCAATCAGTTCCTCTCTAGTCTCCCTCCCCAATTAATTTCTTTCTCTGTGTGCTGTTTTAAAATTACCTAATTATCTGTAAACAAAAGGAGACATGTTTCTGGGTTTTTAATGGCAGAGTTTAATTTTTACTAATCTTATTAAATAATAATATTAATAAGACTTAACAGGTCTCATACAAAGAGAGAGAGAGTGCACTATAGAAAACGTGAATGCATTTAACCAGTGTAAAACAGCTTGAGCCATTTTCATTTCCACTGTGTATTATGTATTTTTTTAAAGAAGAAAATTAGACACGGGAGAATTAATTTTAACATCATTGCTTATGAATTATTAATTCCTTATGACTGGAGTTATTTACATACTGAATAGTAGTTAGGCAAAGAGCAATTACAAAGGTGTAGCTTTCTCAAACTTTAAGAAGCCAAAATAACAGGCTGTTGCCCTTTATTCTTTTTTTTTCTTCTTTTTTTTAAAGACTTATTTGGTTTGACAGTCACATTTCCATCAGTTTTCCCATGTGGATATGTACACCCTTACATGTATTCTTGCAAAGGTAGTATTGTAACTTCGATATTCTCTGCCGTTATATCTACCTCTTGACCTCCCAGTCACACTTTAGCGGTTTTGTGTTTTAACTATATATTGAATATTTCTTTTGAGGCCACCAATATCCCAAATTCAACATCTCAAATTCAATTGCTTTCCTGCAGCTCTGCTTCCCTTTCTGCTCCTCAGAGTGACTTCTGTGCGGCAGTAACCATCTCCTGCTTATTCTTTCAGCCCTCCATTGATTGCCTGTGTGTTTTTCCATAAGATTCAGCTCCATTTGTTACTTTAATATTCTCAAATATCAGACTCCTAACTTCTTATCTGCTGTATTTTTTCTTTTCTTATTCTAGTCTGAACTGTCACCTTGAGACTGTTCCTACTATTCCTTTACCTATCTCCTTCCTATTCTTGGCCCTTGGCCGTGACTTCTCAGATTGCTTCCATGGCTTGGTCAATCTTTAAGGGAAGCAGACATGTGTATAGATTTTTGATCTGAAATCCTTTTTGTCATAATTCTTTGTTTGTACTGCTAAAAGAGATTGCAGTTTCATCTAAAGAAATGTACCCGTTTAATGTATACCTCTGGTCACTGTTAGAGCTAGGTTTATCATAACTTGTGCCTTAAAGTTACAACTTCCTACATCAGTCCATCTTTCACATCTTTCCTGATATGCACTGTCAATTACTTCCGGCTTTTATTTTCTTTTCTCTAGTTTTGCAAACATTTATGCTCACTAAGGAATTTTGGCTCAGTTTCTAGAGCCAACGAGAAGTAATGATATTACCAAGTAGGAAGGTACAGAAAGGCCAGGTCTTTATGGACTAGACTGCTGGACTTTATGCCATAGTCTTCAAGTTAAATTGTAAAAATGCTGAGATATTAGTGACACTGTAATATTATAGCATTTTATGTGATATGAGAGTATCTGGGGATCTCTGATAAAAAGATCTCAAAAGCTGTTCAAGATTTGTACTAAATTGCAAAAGAAAGAATACAGCCTTGCGTATTATTTCTTCCTTAATGCCAGATGGATTAGTGTTATGATAATGAATATCCAAGGACTTAAACATGATTTGCACTTGTTGCAAAGTGTTGCCCAGAATAGTAATCCATCATTGCTTTTTCACAAAAGAAGCTTGATCTGTGAATGAGATCTCAAAGATATTACTATCTTCATAAAAATGCCTATTGCCACTATTAACATAAAGCAGGCTAAGCCCTGGCAGTTTAGCAGGAGTCGAGACAGGACCTAACTAAGACTTTTAATGAGATTACATGGGTTTACAGTAATGGGTTAACTTTCCTCCTAGTTACAGTCATGCATGACTATTCTGTCCTTCCCTGCAGTGTGCAACAAGCAGATGGAATGGTCAGCAAGTCAAAATATGAAATGTTGGAAAGGTCATGATACTACAGGATGCCGCTGTCTTTCTCATCTGTCTTACAATTAGGATAGCTTGTTCTTGTAGCAAGAGTCGTAATGAGGACTGTAATGAATACAGCTTATATCTGTTCCTCTCACCCAGAAGCTGAAAACAAAGGACAGGTGAATTTGTACTAATGAGGGACTAGGCGAGGCAGCTTTTATTTACGAGAGCAAATGTTTCTCATTCATATAGTTGTACTTATATTGGGAATTATTCAAGAAAAAAAGGATTGCTAGATGGACTCCTAAATGAGGGGGTTACTTGAAGACTATTTTGAGTCTTGAACTTTTTAAGGTTGAAAAAAGCTCGGTGAATTTGCATTATTTTCAAAAAAATTTGGCCCAGGTCCTGGCCACAGAACTCATGTAGAATTTAGTGAAGATTATTCCAAGACCACTGATGTTGGTGGAAGATTTGGGAAAGGTATCTGTACAACTTCAGAGTTCTGCTAGATATTACGAAGCAGTTGCTGAGGGAATTGCTCTATTACTGAACATCTGTGGGATGGCAGGGTTGGATTATGTGTCTCTGCTAGCCTGGGACAATAGTAGGTTATTAGAATTTAAAAAGTACCTATTCAAGGAGAACTACCTCAACCAGTTGCTCTTAAAGGAATCTGAGATGCAAGGGTAGAACAAACAAAAGAGATAGTGGTCATCATATCAGGACTAAAACATTTATGGGATTCAGGTGTAGTGAGAGATTAGATTAATTCACATGAAGCATTTTTGCCATAGCCATAGCAGTGCCCTCGGGCAATCTGAGATGGCTAGAGCAGCTGACAAACCTGTAAGTAGGTCTCTGCTGAGTTGTTGCAGCTACAAATAGGGCTGTTGGAGCTGAGCTTTCAAGGTGTTATATCTGTAAAACTGCAACATTATTTTCTTTTTCTGTCTCCTTGCAATTTATGGAAAAGTACCTCTGAAAGATGGATAAGTTTGTGTATTCAGCCTTTATGATAGCTGCAAGATAATGAAGCTCTATAAGTTCACTCAGCAACTCTGGCAGCTCTGCTGGAACCACTTCTTTGTGAAATGGAGCAACATTTCTTTCTGTCACCCACTAACACTCAGGACCAACTGTGGAAGGTGTCTTTTCTTTGGTGTGAACGGAGAATGAAAGTAATGAAATACTTCTTATGGCTTCTTTTAGGTCTCTGTTCTCTGGTTGGTTTCAATATCTTGACTGTCTTTTAAACCATAGTTTCAGTAAGTTTGGGTGACTTGTCTCAGGGCTCCATTACTGCAAATCCTGATGTCCAGTATATCTGTCAATCTGTGCAATGTTCCCATGATTTACCAGGCAATGACTGATGGTCACACCTGCCATGCTAGTAAGCATCTTTCATCAGGTAAACAAAAGTATAGAAATAATGTCATGAAACTTAGTTGTTTTTTTTTTTTAAGGCCCTGTGTTATCTTTAGTGTTGTTATCTGGATTATAGTAGTGCTTACTAACCCCCAGCAAAATTAATAATTATTGCTTAATACACCTAAGAAACAATGAAGAAAAGCAGAAACGTAGTTAGACAGCCATCATGATTTTCCCAAGGTTACATAGCAGGTGAGTAGCAGAACCAGAAATATAATCCATGTCCCATGATTTCCTGGTGTTTTCTGCTATCTGTGCTAACTTTCACTAAAAGTATCTGGCTACACTGAATTACACTATTGAAGATTTTGTTCATGGTGTCTCTGTAATAATTTTTAACGATACAGTGTATTTTCCTGCTTTCTTGTCATTTATGGTAAAAGTAGCACTAACACATGTAAAAGCATAAATTGAACTGTAACATGTGAACAACAAGGGATTTATACACCATGAACATTTTGTATAAATAGATATAAGACAATAAACACAAAACAAATATTAGAAAGTTAATACTTCTAGTAAAGAAAATGCTAGCATTTAGATTGCAAACTTTTTACACGTCATTCAGTGCTGGCTGTTTTTTATATGCACCACTTCAGCAAATTACCTCATGCATCAGGGAATGCAGCGTACCTGGTTGAGGGGCTGATCCTCTGCTTAGAGACTGTAACGATGGAATGTTAGACCTTTGCTGTAACTAGATAAACATGGGCGATGGAGAAAAGCCATGTATGTTTTGTTCTGATTCATGGCAGAAGCTTTACACAGTGAAAAGGTTCCGAGAATGACTTTTCATTACAGTTGCATAAGTATTGGAGTTATGTCAATAGCAGAAATATATAGGAGCTTTGCAAATATTTTTGTGAATACTTTATTTTTGGTGAAGAGGAAAAACATCAGGAACTTACATAGATCAACTTTTCTTGTTCTCAGGCATATGGTGTATATTTTTGACTGTGCAGTTCATGGGATGAAAAATGATGGATGATATACAAGAAAACTCTGCTGAGTTATGTTCTGCACTTTTTCTGAAAGCTGTAGTGTACAAGAATTCATTCTTGGTCTTTATCTCCCATAGCTCACATGCTGAATCTCCGTGATTATACGTAAAATCCTTTGCACTGCCATCAAAAATCTTGTAGCCGAATCAGGATGTATTTCCTACAGAACATCTAAAGATCAGTGGAGGGAATCTTTCCACTGACTTCAGTGGGCTTTGAATCTCATTCTTTAAAGCATTACAAATAGAAGATCTGAAGGCAGGAGTGTATTTGCATATCTCCTTAACCCCCTGAAATACTAGAGGTAGTTGAATTTTTATGCATTTTGACTTTCATGAGACTGTTATCCTTACCCTCCCCCTTTCCTCTTATCTAATCCCCACCCCCTCAAGTTTGATTTCAGCCCCCATTCTTTTTTGCCATGTTCTATATATTATTCTCTCTCTCTCTCTCTCTCTCTGAGGGGAGGAGGAAAAGGATCTGGTTAGCTTTACAAACTGTGTTTCAAAAACAGATACAGAGCATGTAGAGCTAAACTTGGATATTTTGTATGCTGTAAAGATGTCATCCTTTGCTGAGTGTTCCTGAGTTGGGGATTTTTTTTTGTTAGAGCATCCCTTTTTTAATACTTTGTCAATGTAAGCCCTCTAAAAATTAAGCAGAGAACCAAGCTGATATTTTGGAACACTATATGCTGATAAAATTAACACTAAAATGTCCAAGCTCTCCAGTTTTTCAGGGGTACTAAGTGGGAATGGACTCCACTGGAGGATTTGACCCTGAGTTTACATAATCCCTGAATGGCAAGGTATATATTCTTAAGATTAAATCAGATAAACTAATTTTCTGCCATAATTAAACTAGTGAGAAACCCCTAGAGTTGTACAGAGTCAGTTATTTACCTACTTGGTTACTGACTGACTCTTTTCTATTGCATTAAGTGAAGGGGAAATACCAACATGATCTTGTTGGTCTAAGGTCACAGATGAAACAGTTTCCATAAAGCTTTTTCAGGTAACAATATTTGTTTCTCACTATTGTAGGTATGAAAGTATTAGTGGGAAGGTATCCTGATATGAAAAAGTTGCTTTATTAGGTTACACTGTTGCTGTAAATGTTTCCTAATTATCTCTGTTATGGTAGAAATCTGAAAAAGTGTAAATTGAGTGCTTTGCATAATTTATAAAAGCTGAATGTTTCCTAATTAGTTCTGTTAGGTTAATGATACTGCAGCCTCATTTTTCCATGTCCCTGAGCAATGACCTTTACCCTCCCCATTTTTAACACTTGCTTTTAGTTCAAAAACATGTGGTGACCTTCCTCATCTCGAATGATCTTTGGGAGACATAATGCTTTGGAAAATGTTACAAATCCCTTCTCCCGTCTCCCTTTGAAAGTAAAGAAATGGCCTGCTTTATGCAGGCAGAGTAAAAGCCTGATTTATACAGATCCTCTGAAGAATGCTGGTGAAGTGCATTCCTTCAGTGTTTTCATAGAAACTGATGTGAGCTGCATTAGCAGAAGATGTGAAAATGGTGAGGTGGGGGAGAGAAAAACCTCTCTCAAAAGGATTCTAAAATAACATTTTGCATCCTCGAGTAATTCCCAGCTCTCCCTGGCAACCATTCATTTCTTCCGAACAGCAGAAATTTGCAATATGAAAGTGGATTGGCTTGCTTTTCCCATGGGGCTCTGTATCTCTTCATCCACCGCCTAGGGTAAAAAGCAATGCATACGTTTACAATATAAATGTGATTTAATCGACCTCCCTGTCAGCGAGAAATGGCAAGCATATCAAACAAGCCCAAGATGTTAGGAAGAGAAAATCATAAATTATTCCAGTGATGAGTTTCTGAGCAGCATTTTGGACTACTGGATGATTCTATGTAAAGCTGTTCCTTGAAACAATAATTAAGATAATTCTGTGTGACAAGGAGAAAAATGTTAAGCTTTGTATGAAACGTACTTTATATTTAGAAAGCTGAACGTTCACTATATTGATCAGAATTTCCCTTAGCTGCTGCAATGCAAAGCTAAAACTAATTGAATGATTCACCATCTATATTTCTAAGTCCTTATTTATTTCATCCTATGCAAAATCAGTTAGCTTCTGAATCAGGAAGACGATCGGTTCCTTTATGGGTGGGTGTCTGTGGGTGGGTCTCTGTACATGTATACTGTAAAGTCTTCAATAACAGTATCTTTTTAAGCTGTGAATATACAGCTATGTGGAAAAAAGAGATTTATTTATTTATTTTTTATTATTATTTTGATTTCTGTTGCTTGAAAGACACTTGAGTTGTCCTGGGAAGATAAGCAAAAGGATTCTTTAGTGAGGAAGTGCTCATAGAATCATTATGCCACTTAGTTTATCTAAAAGAGCCCCTTCCAGAATTGTTTCCTATTCTTAGGCACAAATGCATGTTTTCTTTATATGCTTTATTTCTTAAAAATACAGGAAAGGTAGAAAAAGGATTTTTTGCAGATGGGCCCGTTCTCTACATCAGTATAATCATAGTTGGTTCCTCCTCTGTGCCTCCCTCCCCCAGCAATGAAATTCTTTTTTGGTTTACCAGATTGTCTGAAGTCTCCTATGCCTTTTTTTTCTTCTTTTTTTTTTTCTTTTTTGACTCTAATACAGTGTGGATCAAGCCACAGGGACCTTAGTGCAGAAGTCCATATGGGATTTTTGGTCCCCTCCAGATCTCTTTCTGCAAAATATCTGGTTGTGTCAATGTAGGATTACTGGAGGGACCAAACTGTATTAAATTTGTGTATACCAGAAGGATACTATGACTGGATTTTCAGACGACTTCCCCTTCCTGACTTTCAGTGGCTATTATTATTTTAAATGTTATGCCATTGCATGTATCTCTTCAATATTACTATAACATAGCAGTAGTTGGTGGAAAGCTTAACATTACTTCATATTCTTAAGAACGGAGATTTGGCACTTTGTTATACTCTTTTTGTCTACTTCATCCTTTTAATAGTGAAAAATGCTTCCTATTGACCTCTGTCCTCCATTGTAATGCTTAATTTGTGCATTGTTTATTTTGGATTTTTCTCTTTTTCTCCTGTTAGGAACTTACAACTTTACAGTTTCATCCCCATCATCACTTGCTTCACATCTACCTGTTACAGCTAAGGTTTTGGTTAAAAACAGTTATGGTCTAGTGGATTTTTCCAAGTCATTTCCTACATTTTAATGTTTTGACCTGGTGTAGTATGTTTCTTTCAAACTCCTTTGACAGAATGTGTCATTTTTGAACTTTACACTTGGATTCTTGGCCCCAGCACACTGAATTACTGCCTTTCTCCCCCTCTTCTGAATAAATTATAGTTCCTACCTCTTAGAGGACTGTCATACTGTCTCCTTCACTGACCTCATGTTCTTAATTCACTTGAAAATTTCTTGTTATTTAGCTTAACCTCTTGTGTAGCTTTGCTTTCTTCCTCTGCAGTGCATTTTCTTTTTGTGCTCTCGGAACCTTGGTATATAATCTTCCCAGTCTTCTTTTGTACCTGATGTTTTACCTTTTGAAGGTCTTTACAGCAAGGTTGATATCTCTAGTATCCTGGCAAGACTCCAGTTTAAGTAATTACATTCTGTCTTTCTAAATTCTTCTTACCCTTTCAATTGAATGTGATGGTCCCTCTCTTCCTGCCCTTTGCTATTGTGTGCATTGCTGAGCAGTCCCTGTGCTTCAGCCTGCAGCTTTCCTACTATATTGTCCTGTCTGATGTGCTTTGGGACAAAGGCGAAATTTAAGATACTATTTATCATTATTTTAACATGTAAGCCATACCTCCTTTATGCTTTACTTTTACTGACTTACAGGTTGTTCTCATTCAGTGCTTCTCACTGTCATTCCAATAGCTTTAATGCCCTGTTTGTCCTATAGGACACTTCTGCAGTACTTTGGGTCTTTTGTCCAATGCATGTTTCTCTCCCTTTCTATCACTTCTCCTGTCATGGGTATTGATCTATCTCTCTCCCTTCCCTCTGCTCCCCCCCATTTTTATCCCCAGTCTTTCTTCTGTGCTTTAATATATTCTATTTCTAGTGAAGTTCTCTCTGTTCATATAGGACTCAGTCTGCTCACAAATGAATGTTGTGCATATATATCCTGTTCGCTTCACGATTACATGTGCATAATACCTTCGCCTACTGCATATGCCTCAACAGGCAGGCCAAACTCTCAGGGCTCTATGCAGACTCCAGTAAGCATAAGGTCAGGTCCATCTGGTTTTTTTGGTCTGTTTGTACAATCCAAGGTGATATCACTGCAGATAGATGAGGAGATTGAAATCTCTTGGATCTCCAGAGCACCTATGTTGCACAACAAAGAGGAGGGGATGTATGTCACTTATGGTTCTGTTCTTTCCAATACTGTTCCAAATTGCGTGTCTTGGTGCAGGAATGGATGCTATAATGAGCTGTATCTCTTGGTAACAACCAACAGTTGGTACCTGCTCCCAAAGCGCTTTGGAGGCTGGGGGTAGAAGTACACCGATGAAGATCAGAAACAGGGTCCTATGTTTTGTTTGTGCATTGGCCTCTCAGAAAGGAAGGTGACTGTGCCACGCTGCCGAGTGAGAGTCATGGCAAATGAAATAGTGTGGAAGTGCCTCTTTCCCTGAGCTTTCAATCTTTTTCTTAAAAGAAAGTTTTCTTCTAAAATGTACTGTGTTACAATGAATAGATGCTGATGGCTCCTGGTGTAAAATAATTGTGTTGAAATGACATGCAGAATGAATTGGATGCTGATGTTGTGCACTGTGATGAACATACGGAGAAATCTTAAGAGCTTGGCTATTGTGTAAGAGTTTGGCTGATTACTTGAGATAACCTGTGTGAGTCATGCCAGGGCCAACAATGAGATAATGAGGCTAGCTAGGTTTGGAGCAGCATAAACCTCTGAGACATTAGAAAGAAATCATTTTTATCCCTCCAAACAGATATATATTTTTGCTTAAGCAAGTACAGTTTCCACAAAATGCAAAGTGTCTGAGAGAAGGCGGCTACTGCAGTGTGATGTAAAATGTAGCAAAATCAATGGAAAAATTCAGATGGTGATTAAGTGGCTTAAAACCAGAACCATACTCATCTGAACACTTTTATTTCACAAAATCTTGCACACAGAGTAGTTTAGGGCTCATATTATTCTGTTGTTCTTTAAATCAGTGTCTGTTAGCCACCTGCGGCCATTGACATTTATCATACAGTTTCTTTAAGCCCTCAGTGTTCCTCAACTCAGAAGAAAAAAAAAAAAAAAGACTATATTAGTTCTTCACATTAACATCAGCAGACCCTGTTGCAAAGAGTCTAATCTAGGGACTGGATCACAAAGAGTGTTCAGGAGCAAGGTATATAATTAAGCAAAAGCAATAATATATCTGTCATAACCATAGAAACAGTCTAGTTGAACTATAGGCATGAGAATATTCGTGTGAATTTGATGCAGATCCATGTGACAGTCAGGGTGTACACTGTGTGACTGATTCAACGATAATAATTGAAGACTTATAGAGATGCAAAGCAGCATGGGGGAGAGCACAGCAAGTGGAAATTAAATACATGGTGGCGAGATATGTGTTTCTCTTGCTAACCGGATTATTTACATATTCAAATCTAGATGTAGAACCTTCTTTTATTCAGTGAATTAGCTGTAGCCAACAATAATGGGCTTCCCCCTGCCCTCCCCCAAACTGTGGTACCGGGAAGGAAAGGCTATGCTGTTAGAGTCATTTGTTGTGTTTCCTTTCATTTTCAGGAAAACAGTGCTAAAAAGAGACAGAGCTTACAAATCAGCATTAAGTAGTAGGAAAACAATCTACTTGAACAATAAACACTGCAGCATTGCTAAAGAATATAGTTAGAAACCTGGCGCATTGTTGATATTGCTGTGAGCAGATGGACTGTAAGCGCATTCACTGCCAAACCTCCCTAAACCCCACACACCAGACGTGGCTGCATGGCAGGACGTTTAAGTGAGTGGCAGCTTGCTAACTTGCCCCTAGCATTTGTCTTTTTAAATTCTGTGGATACATAAAGTTGTATTTTTATATATATATATATATCTCTATATATCTATATCTATCTAAAATATATAATCCTTATGAAAAAGCTAATAGTAACAGTGACCTTGTACTTATGTCATATGGTTAACCTGCCATTTTACTGATGTTATTGATTGATGGTGCAAACTGTGGCCCAAATTCCGATTGTCACAGCAGTGACGGCATCCTCTGCCACAGGCACTGTCTCCTTCAGGGCAGGACGGAGCAGCAGACCTGAGCACCACAGGGTGTATACAGAAGAAACTGTGTGTTCCTACCATCTGGTGGCCAGCACTTATTTCTAAAACCAGAATAGTGTTTCTCAAGTGGTGGACTGTGGCACTTGAAGGAGAATGAGGTTTATTTACAGAGGCTGTCAGGAAAAGTGAAAAGGACATTACTACAAGTCTTTTTATGATATAAAGCAAAACTGTACTCCTTCACACACCACCTCCCTCAAGACCAAGTAGCTGTCAGCCTGTTGCTGCATGCAAATACTCTTTAAGGTTTTTCTCTGTGGTATGTTTTTATTCTAACTCTTATAAGTAATGTAAGACTGTTGTGGAAAAAAACACTTTGAATAAGGGTACTTCGAAGCGGAAGTTTTGTTCTAGAATAGTAATTTTCACTAGCAACTGTTAAGAACAGCAAGACCTCCTATGACTTGGGACACCCCTGTTGAAACAAGTGCTGAAAATATGCCAGGCTCTGGCACGAAGTGCCACGTCTGGCACAAAGAACCACAAGGCTTAAAAATAATCCCATTATAGCAGCAGTTCATGACCTTCATTTTGGATGGCATCAGGCCGCCTGAACCAGTTCTAAATATCCTGTTAGACAATGTTGTGCAGAGTCTTCTCTGGTCAGTCAAGTGATGCCAAAATTTTCTTTTTAAGCCTGATACAAAAAATATTATTTCTAGTCCTCAGTAATGTTATTTTCTGATAAAATGTAAGTACTGTGGTGTCTGCTTTCTAGGAATATTTTTGGTTTTAAACACTTTTGTTTTCAATTTGCGTAGCAGATACTGGAAAACATTTTCCATATTTTCACCAGTTCACTTGGCGCTGCAAAATTTTCTGGGAGATATGAAGGCAGGACAGAATGAGAAAGAATGAAGTACACTAAAAATCTGGAAGGACATGAGAGAGATTTCAAAAAATATGTAGGCAAGAAAGGGTGTAACAGCCATTAATATCAACAGGCCTTATTTGACTGCCAGACTAAGGGGGTTTTGAACATTGGCATTGGTGTGCGTCTTGGAACATATAAAATTTTACTGAAAACCAGAGTTTCTATGGTCTGAAACAGCCCATCCATTTTTAACCTTGGTTAATATTTCTAATGTAAAAAACAATAGTTTTAGCTAATATGTGTACTTTGATTAAACCTGTAAAAATGATTTAATGCTCTTAAGATAATTTAAAATGTTCTTATATATTTTAATAGCTTCTTGTAGCAGTTCTTCTGTGTAGTAAGCAAGGTAGGCATCATTTACCATTCTCTAACATAACAAAAATGGAAGAAATAAAAAATCTTAGTAATTGTAAATTAAGGTGTGTAACTTGCTAATGTATTTATATTACCTTTTTCTGATCAGTACTTATGGGCATACATACCTACGCACAGTATCTGTGCAAGTGTGCATATGTGTCTCCTGAAATACACAGGACATTCTCCCTGTTAGAGAAGAGTTACGCCACAGCTAGTGCAAAGGCATTGCAGAACAACATGCTTCAGGGGTTAGACTACTCATCAAGAGAGAGGCTTTAGAAAAATAGCTGAAGTACAAACTGAGAGCAAATTTGGCGTCAGTTATTTACATTCATTCACTGCTATTCTCTCTCTTCAGTCATCGTCCGCTTCTGTGATGGTGTTAAATCAGTCTGTCTTGGTTGACTCTGCTACACTCTCTCCTTCCTACTTCCCTGCTTCCAGTTTAAGAAGATACCTCTGGACAAAATGATACAGTGGTACTTGCACTATTATATCTGAAGTTTTGGTATCAGTAGAAAGTGCAGGTATCTAAACAAAGTAGCATAAACTGCAAACCATGAATCTAAAAAACGCTGTCAATAGAACAGGTGGCAAAACAAATGAGACCAAGTAGATGCTAGTGTGACCTCCTGGTGCATGCTCAATTAATTCAAGCACTCTTTAAATCTAAGTATAGTACACAGAATTCAGTGTTCCTTGGTATATTAGTATATACATTTGCTCATTAGTGCATGGGTATCAAAGAGGTTAACCATAGACACTGATGGTGTTATATTTGCTCTTAGTTCAGAGTTGGTGTATCATATGATTCCAGATTTATCTCTCTTTCTTTCCATCAGTACCGGCAAGTATTCTCTAGACATTTATCATTTTAAACTATCACAGTCCAGTGCATATCTTGGTTTGGATATTTTTCTGGAGAGGTTCTTTTTGTAGATTCACAAGTAGAACTAATATGTGTTAAAGCTATTTACCTTGGCATTTCACAGCCCTATTGACATATTAAATATAGGTATTACCCATGACTATTAACCTTACAACTATTAAGTAATAAAAATCCTGCATACATATTTACTAGCTTAAAGTTATACTGTAGCATGCAGTATTACAAAACAGAAAATAATGTACAGTATGGAAAAATACGTCAAATCGAACAGATCTCCACCAAATTCCCCAAAGTACTCTACCAAAATGCCCCACTTGTCATGAACTGCTTAGGTCAGAATCCATTTCTGTTCAGGTTTTGGGCCTCTCTGGAGACTTCTTGGCAGCGCACAACTATAGGACCCAAGTTGCAGACAATCCAATCAGATATTAGGTGTTTTCTTTGTTTGTTTGTTTGTTTTCAAACCATGAGGGTGGTTTGACACTCACAGTGTGTTTCACTGACCTTTCTTGCTAGAGCTCCAGCAAATGGAGATGTTGCTTCACTAAATGGAGTAAAGTCTGCTTGTCACTAGGTTGTTGTCAGTCATGACAGATATTGTGTTTACCTGCAGCTCCGTTCATGGAAACAGGCTGCCTTCTGCAGCCTCCTGCAGGAAGGAGACCTCTAGGGACAAAGGAAGAAGTCTCCTTTTTTTCTCAGAGGTATTGTTTTTGGACTGTCTGCAGACCTGCAAAGACATTGTGGTGTCTTTTATCAGAGTAACACGTTTTGATTTTTTTTCTCTATGATTTTGATGTATTTTGGAACTTCTGCCCCTTTCTTTTTTGAATGATAACTCAAGGACAGGGGATTCTACATTTAAGCTACTTGCATCTTAATCATTATTTCATTCTGTTCCTTAGGTGGCTCTTGCTTCTTTTCTTACTTCTTTTCTCCCTTCTTTATTATATTATAATCAAACTTCTCTTGAAGCTGTTTCTCTTTGGACTGCTTGCTTTCATGAATATGGGTACCGTCCTGAAAACAAGTCTTCTGATCCACAGGCACTTTAACTCACTTCTAGACTCCTCTGATCGTAAGAGACTCTATTCACTAAGGGGAAAAGTACAGCTGAAAGGAAAAATTCCCCTTAGCGACTTCTAGAGGAAATGGGCCATTGAAAGGGCAAAGCAGAGATACTGCATCCCTCAGTAATCCAGCCAAGAGATTAATAGCCAAGATAAAAATAGAAAAATATAATTATTCTAACTTCATTTCCTCTCTTAGAAAATATAAGAGCAGGCAAGACCTTCACAACCCTGATTCCCAGGTTTATATCTCCCTATCAGATTTGCGTGACTTGAAGCACATGGAAGCCTTAGTAGTAAAACTAAGTGAATAATTCATGGTGAATAGCTTATTTGATGAATTACTGAAGCCTCTTTTTCTGTTTGTGCGGAAAGTTTCTAGCAGATGACAATTTCTTTCAACTTATGTATTATTCAAATTTACTCAACCATTTTCTTTGGGTTTTTAACACGCTGATTTACTGCAAGCAGTTTTCCAGGTACTGAGTAGTAACAGACTCTTGACACTGCAACTGGTCCCCAAAGCCACGTGGGAGAGTTTGTGTCTCCCAGCTGGCTGAACATAACCTTTACACTGAGGAAAAGTACTCGGAAAAGAGGCAATGCTCATACTTTGATTTTCATATGGAGAGGCAGCAACGGGTTTGAAATTCTATAATTCCTTAATCTTTTTCCTTTCTGGGTCACAGAGGCATTGTATGAGGTGTCATTCTTATTAGGTAAAAGGCTAATGTAAAATTTATTGGCTGTGGGTAGAGTTCAGATTCAAATTTCTCCTGTCACATTCATACAAAGTAATTGCCTGCACGTTTACAGACCTACTAGGAAAGGGGGCAGTCAGACCCCTATCTGCTGCTTTTAATTACTTTCATGTTGGGACTACATAAAAAGTATATTTTGTTTTTATTTCCCCAAAATTTATTTTGCTCTGCTGTGGTAAACAATGTGTCATCTCACCCCAAATCTTCATCTTTTGTGGTGCAAAGGCTTTATGTGCTTAAGTGATAGTGAGAAAGAGAAAGATTATTAGGATTTGTAAAAACAAAATTCTTTGCAGGAAGTGTGATGGCAAGCTCCCCAGAGTCTGGTCTCCAAATGAACATATGCAATAAGGAGCAGATCTGCACTGGGCTCTGCGATAACACCAACCTTAGTGAAGAAAAACTGGTTTTGGAAATGGAGAGTTGATATAACGGGTTGGCAAACTGAATAAGGGAACAATATTTGGTGGTCTGTAGACGAGGCTCAGGGAATAGTGCTGAAACAGAGGTTAAACATTATAGCTTTTCTTCACAGTTAATTATTGGGATTTCTTTGGAGAGGCTTTGTGAGCACTGGAGTCTTAGTTCTTAGAGAGGGGCAAAGTAAGAGTCGAGGGGTTATTAGCAGGTAACATCCTTTAACATTTGGGAGAGGGAGGAATTTGTAACAGCAAATCTTAGCAATTCATTCTCTGAATCTTTCTCTTCTTTTTTTCCTGAGTGTTCTTACACTCATCATAGTGAGTTGTCTGTCTGTATAGAATTATTTTTATTTATGGAAAACAAACAAACAAATTGCCTTATACTTGACATACTGTTTTATTTTGGCCGTTTTTCTTTCTTTGCTTAGCATGAAAGGTGGAAAGTTATGCCCTCAGGAACCTGTGTACTACCTCACCAGTTCTTAGCTGATGAGACAGATTCTTGTGTGAAGAAGGCAAGTCTTTTAGCAGAGATATCCTCAGAGTCCACCATAGTCTGTTCTGTATTTACTGCTGAGGTGAAGAAATTTGTACTGCATAGCCAGGATATATTACTTCAATTAACGTGGGGAAAAATTAGCGTTGCTGGTTTCTATGTGAAACATGTAGAGCTAGGAAAGAATTGACAGAAATGGGATGCAATAAGTTAAGGGTGCAGTTTAACAACATGTCCAACCTATGTCACAAGAAATTATTTGGGATTTTACTTGACTTACACCTTCTGATTTTCCTTAGAAAAGGAGTTGTTTCCATAGTAACAGCCACATTACATGGTGCTATACTTATGATACCTCTGAGATAGACCGGCATCGCAAAGAAATATACTTCTCAATATGTCATGTAAAAATCCTGTACTTGTTAGTAAGAAAAATCTTATTTTCAGCAAAGTGAGACACTTGTTTGAGGTTTCTAGGCTATGGTTAATTTGTTTATACTCTCTTTTTCTGTCCCTCCCTCATTTATTATAGGTGGTGCTTATATTGCTGCCTGTTAAGATGCCTGACACTTCCCATTATAGGCTTTTGTCTTCAGCTGCTTACAGCTTTACCAAATATTAACTGTTTAGACTCATACTGTCTGTTCAGGGTCTCTGCCTTGTGCAGTCTTTTGGAATATCTCAAAGCTGTGCAGCTATTTCTGAGAATTATTGTGCGTGTGTTATCTTTTTTTTTTTTTCCCCCTAGGTTAATCGCTTGGTGGATCTTTTTTGAAGATTTCTGTATCCCTTCTGGGCAAAAATCTAGTGTAGGGTGTGCCTTTTGCTGTGTGCCTGTTTCTCACCCACCCCCATCCTGAAATTTCACTCAGTTATAAATATGTGCAATCTCTCAGTATCCATGCTGTCAGTTCCTGACTTTTGAATGCTTCTGGGAGATCTTGGTAACATGTTACTAACACATACATGTATTTATTAAGTGCATATGTATGTATAGGTACAGTGCATATATTCATGCACTTAAATAGGTTCCAGTGATTGTCTGGAGAATGACAGGTATAACGTACTATTCCATTTGTGTCAGAGGAGTAAGAGATCAGATACAGATATTAGAATAATTGGAAAATGAAGATAGGACATAACTCTAGCTCTTAACAATTCAACTAGTCAATGAAGAATCCAAAATGGTAAGGAGCTCAGTAGTCTGAGCATGTTAATTTGCAACCTGTTCAGAAGCTGCCCTGGAGACTATTAATACCTCAGACATTTCTTAATGAATTTTAAAACAATGTGCACTTGGTTACTGCAGTCGAATGCTGTATTGTGATTCATTCCTGTTAGAAAAGGTACTGAGGCGCTATTTCTGAGGCCAGTGCTGTTCAGTGCATGCAGAATTACTTCTCTGGTCCTTGGTATAACACACCAAGGAATTTTCTTATGATAATTTAGTATTTCAGTATTATACTCTATTTTGTGAATTTGTTTGGTGGTTTGGTGTTGGTTTTTTTTGGTTTTTTTGTTTTTTTTTTTTTTTTTTACTGTGAACTCTATGGATATGTCACTATGCTACAAAATAATGTGGTGTCAAGATACCTGAGTTAGCTCTGGAGTACTAGTACGGCTTTTTTTTGGTGCAGTACTCCATCACTATTAAGTGTAGTTAATTTGGCTGAACCACAGCACTGCACAAATACAGATCCTGACACCTGAATTCTCTCTTTTATCGGCAGCTTGGAATATTGTGTAGTATCATATAGATCTAAGTTACGCATCACTTACCAAATTCCTTCTGGATGCACGTTTCTTCTGGCATCTGGAACTGGCGGAAATCTGCCTATGGAGCCTAGCAGAGTCCCTCAGGCTGTTTCACCTCTTTCTGTTTTCTGAAGAGAACACACGTGGGGTCGTAAAGGTCAGGTTATTTAGTACAGAAGTAAGAAGTGAACCGTTACCTCCTGCAGCCTTCACTGTGCTTCTTTCACCACTGCTGCTTTGATTTGTCACTGGGGTAGTCTCCTCCAGTCGCCTCCTTGCATGACTATAGCTAGTGCTTTGTCATTTCACTTCCTAGTGCAGATGTAAAGGGCTTGGTTCATACCAGTGAACTGCCATTCCTAGCTTGTCAGGCAGCAAACAAATCAAACTCAGTAATGCAAGCAAGATCCCAGTAATTCATGAATCTCTGAAGCACCAAAGATAGCAAAAGACGTGTTTGTAGATGTATAGGCTATGTTATACTATCACTGTAACACTTTATTTTGACAAACTAGCGGATTTGTGGTTGTTTTCTTCCTCAGAATTTCAATGTCTCTCTAACTGTAACTCTGGCATTATTGATCGGGTGGTGTGTAATGGCAAGCTTGCTGTGGGAGATTGTCAGAGCACAGGAGTGGAGACATGGCTGGGCACGTAAGTGTACTTAGTCCAAATGGGGGACATCACTTGCTGTTTCTCAAGTAGAGACATCTCAGGGAAATGAGTAAAAGACAACAGCACACAGTACCCAACTTACAGGACCAGGTGTTGGTCTGTATTAGGTCACTCCATTGGCCTTATTGAAATAATTTACCTACTTTTCTCTTCCTTGCAATTCCTCTTTTAAGAGCTGGGAAGCAGTGTGTTGGACATGAGCAGAAATACAGCAGGAAAATAAATGTAGAAGTTCTGTCAGTAGGTTTTGGGACTGAGACAGGAAACCTGCGTGGAGGTAGCTGAGTGTGGGTAGTGTTCTTTGCAATGGATGATAATTTGGAGGAAAGCCTTGAAGTGCGTGCTGCAAAGTGAAGTAAATAGTATGCCTAGTTATTTGCTTTTCCTGCCAGCTCTCTTAGAATCTATCTGTGTATTGTCTTCTCCTCCTAACTTGTTATTTAATCCAGTACAAAAAGGCATACTAGAAGCTGGAAGCTGAAGCAAGATAAGTAAGTCTAAGCATAGATGTAAGCTTTTAAAAGTGAGAGCAATTAATCAGTAGAACAGTGTAGCTACGTAGTGGGTTGTCTGTGACTTGCAGTCTTCCAGTCAGCATTGGGTGTGTTTCTAGTAGATAAACTTAGCACAGAGCTTGATGCAGAGTTGACTAGATTAGAAACTATGGCCTGTGTATACTGAGTCGTCCCATGAGATGAAAATCTATGAGCCTTTTGGGAAAAGATTCTTTAACTCATATTTCTCCTGGCTGACTCCGTCAGGTTCCCTAATTGACATTTATTTTAATTTTGCCTAATATCAATACTCTCAGGTAAAACTATCTGAAAGTGAAGCTGCTTTCTTTCATCTGGATGAAAATAGGTAAATGTATCAAATGAATAATATCTAATATTAAAGAACCAATATACTGTGTTATCGAAGAGGCAGTTTTTAATACTAGATCCTGAAATTAGATCAGCATAGGCATATCTTTGTGTCCGGAGTTTATTGCCTTCAATTCTGCAGATCTGTTTGCTGGATCATTGCCTTGATTTTCCTTCACAGTACTGAGAGGATTATAATTCGTGTCCAAAATGATGGAATTCACACCTCAAATAATATTGTGTATTAGGATGAAAACGTGTATGGGGCCAGATCTGAAGGATCATAATACTGTGACTGAGCCATAAAATGAAGGATGAAATTCATTTCACTAAGTGCAAATAAACATATTCAGGTGAAAAAGTAACCTTCGGGGTGTGTGTGTGTATATATATGTATATAAAGCAATGGCTCTAAATCAGCTATTCACACCCAGGGAAGTGATGGTGGAGACCTGTTTTCATATTAATTATGGGATAGCTGTGCTTCATAAGGCTGTGGTTCTTCAAGAGTGCAGACTGAAGGACTTAATGGAGCACAGTTTCTCTGCTTTCCTGCTTAAGCACATGTTCGTTTTGAAAGACTAAGGTGTGTACCTAGATCTTGTTTGTGTACGTAGCTGAGATGTGCTGAGCATTCCCACCAACACCTTGGAGCCAGGAAGTGCTTCTTTTGGTCCCACAGTTTAGACTTGCCTCTTACGGACGGTTTTCTGAAAACAACAGCTCATTCCTCCAAAGTTGTCAGAGGCCCAATAGAATGATTACAATGTTAATGTTATTTAGTTAAGTGCTACAGGAAAAAAAAAAGTCACATTATATCATTATAGGGTGCATGCACTTTCTGAATTTTCATTCAGTTTTGATCATCCCATCAAAGAATGGATAGAGCAAAGGAAGAAAGAGTACACTTTACAGAGAAGGATTAAAAAGGGTGAGGTAGAAAAATAGAACCATTTTCCTATAAGGGGAGACTAAGGCCCTTTAACTTGAAAAGAAATGGAGACTACATGAGAGCTTAGTCAAACCTTGAAGAGATGATTATGTACTATTTCTCTCAATATAAGAACCAAAGGCACCCAGGCTTAATGTGACTGAAATGAGTTGTTTTTTTTTTTTCACATAGTGTGTAAGAATGATGTTGTGTAACTCAATGCATGTAATGATGTTGATACCTAAAAAGTTTAGGAGAAAGGTTCCTAGCTAGCTATTAAATACAAAAGCCTGGACGGATTACATAGATTACAAAATCCCTGAGTTACTGACCTTTGGAAGGCAGTGAGATACGCAGAGGAGATCAAATTCTGGTTTTGTGACTCTGCATGGGCATTCACTACTGAGTGGCGGACTTAATGGATCTTTGGCTTGCAGTAGGATCGTGCTTTTCCTCTTAACCAGGTAGCTTATTTTGTGTGTATTGCAATCAAAAAAGTTGTGCTAATTTATACCAAAAGAAGATCTATCCAACACAGTATCTGCATCTATTAGAGCAAATTTTATCTTTACTTAGTTACATAACTATTGTTTTCCCTTAATGCTTTTATAGTGAAATTTGTACTTAATATTTGTTTTTAATTACTAAGTTGAGAGTGCCTGAAGTAAGGTCTGTCACCTATTTTTGTCTTTAAGTTTCCATGTGAGATTTTTAAAAGTTTACATAAGAAAGCAAAAGCACAAAATTACTTACAATATGTATGTGGTTTCTTTAGACTGTCCACACATGATAATAAGGACAGCACTGCAAATGTCAAATTAAAAGATCAGTTCTGTGCCTGGTATAAACCAACCCTACTGTTGCCTTCAAGTAGCATGATGCCGTTTTTTCAGGATCTATTGTCAGAAAGCGATTAATAATGAATCCCGGTGCCAGTGAACCCTACAGGCTTGAATGGAAGAAAGGAAAAGAGGAGGAACAAATTACATGGGTAAATACCTCTTTGAGTTTTTTTTTCTAACCACATAAGAAAGTTTTTCCATTTATAGTCTCTGATCATCTGCATTATCATGCTTAAAATCCTTTTAGCTTCCAGCAGTGTTGCTGTAGTGCTAACACATAATCATGCTTTGTCTCAAGGAAAGTCAGAAAAGAAGGACAGAGGAAAGAAATAGAATCCAAGCAAACAGAAATAATGAAGTAAATGTTTTGTGCCCTGTCCTGCATCTCACCTATCTTCCTTCACCAAAGCAAAGCTTGGTTGCAGTTTGAAGTGCTTGAAAGGATTGCTTCCCTCTTTTCTTTTGGAGCAACATAAATCCCTACTGTACATTTGTTCATCTGTGGGGAAAAGACAGGTGCCATAACTTGTATGGTTCCAAATGTAAAACTCTGAAAACTTTGTAATGCAAATATTTTGAAAGAAACATAAGGCAAACATGAATGCTTATTTTCCTCTAATGAAAACAATATGCCAATTTTTTGTGAAATGGAAATAGGTTCTAAATTATATTCCAAGTGAAGAGCTGCATTCCTTTAGTGACACATTATTCTTACTGCACACAGTAACTCTGAAGTTTCTGTGTTTCCAAAAAACTTTTGGCATATGTTCTTAAGTGTCATCCCAGCTGTATGTCTGCAACTTATGCTAAACTCCAGGATAATTTATAATCTGTTTCAAAGCCAATTGAAATCAATAGAAAAAAACATTGACTTTTAGGAGCTTTGCACCATGCCTTTAAAGATTTTTTGGTTGCTGATTTTGTGTGTCAGTGACAGTGTCCAACCCTTACAGGTCTGGTACACTACAAAGAAACAAACTTTCAGTATCTTCCTTTCATAGTTACGGAAATTAAAGCACTGCAAGATGACGTGGTACACCAGTGATCACTAGGCAGTCAGTAGAAGGAATAAACCTGGTTCTGATGCCATAAGCACTAGACCATAGTGCACCACACAGAGAAGTTTAATGCAGTCTTATTTTTCTAAAATATGCCTTTGCACAATGGATGTGTCTAATGCAATCAATATTTGCTGGTCCCTAGCTGTATTTATGAACAGTTTC
The DNA here is from genome assembly GCF_035582795.1 of Mycteria americana. NCBI lineage: Eukaryota > Metazoa > Chordata > Aves > Ciconiiformes > Ciconiidae > Mycteria > Mycteria americana. The sequence continues at coordinate 27,804,817 of NC_134370.1, forward strand.
ATACCTGAAACATTTCAGCACCTCAAATATGGGTGCTGCAGGTTGCCTTGTTCCAACACACACCCATTGGCCCAAATTCACAGAACAACATTCATTAAGGCAATGGAACTAAAGTCACTAGCTTGTAATGGCAGCTGCAGATAAATGAAGTGATAGTAATCAGTGAAGTGAAACACAGCAATGATCGGTGTCTTTGCAATCTATAGTAGCATGCGTTGTCTGCACCTGTCTCTTCAGTTTTTATCATATGTAAAAACAGTGCATTAACAGAAAAAAGTGTTGTAATTCTCTAGTTCAATAGTTCTCTTGTACCTTTAGACTTAGAAATAAAGTAGGGTATGTGTGAGATGTTTCTTACTCTTTAAAAAAACCTTAAATACAAGAAAAAAAATCCCACCACATGTTATGGTTTTAAAGAAGCCCTTGACACTGGCAGCTGTTTACCTGTTGTGCTTCCTTCCTGTAGTGATGAACCTTCCTGTGCTCTGCATAGCTATTGGAATTTCTTTAATACACAGTATAAAGAAGGAACCTGTATGGAGCTGGGGAAAGATGCAGAATAAAGAACTTTAGCCTGTAGTGATGGTTCCTGTGGTTAGTTCTTGGATATCTATTTTTCCAGAGTGGAAAGTGTCTCTTTCTCCAAAACCTCCATTATCACTGTGCTGGCAGAACCAGCTATAACAATAAACAGTATTATAGCATAAGCAGAGCTGTTGTCTGCCCATTTTATGGTCAGTAGGATTTTTGAGAACTGAAATAAGGCCATCTGTGACCACTATTCACCAGTTATGGTCTATGATTCCTTGGTGGCTTGAGCTGGGTGGCTCTTGGCTTACTGTGGACTCTTGCTCCATATTTTGCTGCTTCTCCTCATTATTTCCACAAGCTATATGAAAAATATTTCCTTTCCATGAAAGCTGTTCCTGTAGCTATATCAGGACCACTATTTACTCACCATTGGAAAGTGACCTATGCATCTGTGAACAGAAGGTTAAGTGTTTCATGAAACAGTGTGTCTATTAAGTAGTGCTTGCTGTGGGGAAAAAAAAATAAAAATTGAGCCTCTGCCAAAAGATGCAACTAACTACTCAAACATAACTTGATGGTCCTATTTGCATGGACCAAGGATCTAGCCCTGCTGTGTTTGTCTAGGTGTTTATAAAATACTTACCTAGGAAAATTTTTACTTAATTTTTCAAAGTGACAGCTAGAGGATTTTAGCTACATAGGTCCTGTTAAAGTCAGCGGGACTGTTGCTGATAATGTCCTAGGTAAAACACTGAACATGTTAGAACTATAGAATATAATTATATATCTCTGTACTGCACAGCCTACCTTTGACTGTCCAACCACTGCTTTTATGATGCAGCTAGCTAAAGATAATGCGCAGTCATGAATGTAATGTCGTGCTGCTGTCAGGAAAACAAGTGGGTGTCAATCGTCCCGGTGTGTTTGGAGGTTTGTATATGGTAGTGGTTTGTTTACTGTGGAGAAGAGTCAGGCCTATTTTAATTTAATATTATGCCCATAAAATTACTCAATCCATGACAATAATTTTTTATTATTTCTTTTGTAGTACTGATAGCATTGAAATTCTGTTCTGAATTATGTTTTTATACTCACAGAACTTACAAAATAAAAAAGTTGACAATCAATGCAGGATTTGACCTTTGGTGTGGTTATGAGGAATACAGCTCACATGATTTAAATGAAATCCCCTCTTAGTTTGTAATTGTAGGTATGTCTAGATTGCTGTTAATGCCTCTTACCACTTGAGATTTTTGAGTGTACAGGAAAACTGGATGGTAAACAGTTGAACTCCTTCAAGAGGTGATAGTGCTGTAGTGCTTGTCAATTTAATATTACAATTGTTTCAGTTACACCTCAGATAATGTATTTTCATTTACACTCGTTCACTCTGAATGCTTTTCTGTATTGAAAACTACTCTAAAAATAAGCATATCCATTGTTCTTTCCTTTTTAATTCCTGCTTAGCAAATAGTAAGGAGACTAAGACTACTTATTTTCTTATTGCAGAGAGAGTATTAGTGGGAAAGAACTTGCTTACTTGCCGTGGCTTTGGTGAAAGCTTAGCATGACCTTTCCTTATACTCTAGGCTGCAATAGTGCAGTAAGGGATTACAGAGAAACTGTGCTAGGAAGAGAGTTGTGTGAAGAAAAGTTACGTCAGGAGTAGGTATTGTGATATCTCCATTAACAGCAAGCGTCTTTTTACAGTAAGTACAGCCATTGCAGCATACTGCTGGAGAAAAGGAGCAATAAAACTGAAACCCCAGAAAAACCCTGTGCTTTTGCCATCTCCCACCTCACAGCTGGCTGTACGTTTGTGAAAATGGGAGTATCTTCTGTTGCTTTACAATGTTTGCCCATTATGTTCACTAAACTAGTTTTCCTTCTTCAAAGTAAAATGAATTTGCCTCTGGGAAAATAAACTGTGGGGTCTGAACTGAGACCCATTGTCATCAGCACGAGAGCTCAGGAAGTTCCTAATTTAATGAACAAGCCTAAAATCCTTAGTAATTTCTGAAAATCTTTATATATATATATATATATATATACACACACACACAAACACGTGTATATGTGCATATTTGAAAATCGACTTCTGTTCTATTATTCAGAGCATACAGTCCAAACTGAGGCCAATAGACAATAGATAAGTATGAAAACAAAACAGAGCACGATGGAAAGTATTTTCTAGCCTATCTGGAGTTATCTTAGTCTACCTGCAGCCTAACTTTTTCTGTTATATATGGGTAAATTTTTAAACAGATGTTTGAAAGAGATGAGTTGAAAGCTGTAAACAGATGTTCACAGCCTATTATGCGAGGAAGCACGATGGTGACTGTTAGAAAATTTTGTGAGTAGATACAGACTGCCGTTATTGCCTGGACAGAGGACAGGTTTTGAAGTGATATTTCCCTACCAAATGAAAAATTTTAAGTAGGGCAGAGATAAATGATGAAGAGCCTTGAATTTGAAGACAAGTAGTTGTAATTGCCTTAGACCACACACATCTCCCAGTAAGTGCCATATTTCTATATGGTTGGTGTAGGCTGAAATGTATTGGAGCAAAGTATAGTTAAGTTTTCTAAATGTGATTTTCTGTCACTTTTCAAGGGACTAGCCTAGAAAAGACAATTCATATGAATAGATTGAGTTTCTCAGTTCCTGTATGCTTTTCTTTTGTTATCAATCTTGTACTAAAAATCTCCTTGTTTAGGGATATGAGAAGTGACAGCAGCAGCTGATTGGATGCTATTCCAAAAAAAGAAAAAAGCGGGGTGGGGGGGAGAAAATCAGTGTCTCTGTGAAAACAATATCCCTGGCTTGTACTCTGAAGCCAGGAATAGGCCGTTTGAATGATTGCTTAGTTTCTAACTATGTGCCAGTATTAATACCACAAACTGCTAGGATACCTTTCCACCAAGATATGAGAAGGGAACATCTACTCTCACCGGTTGGAAGTGGATCCTCCTTACACAGGAATGACCGTACGTGTTTTCCAGAGAGATAGAGAGGTATACAGAAAATAAAGCTATACTTCTCAGAAGTGGCCTCTCATACGCACCAAATGTCTAAGTTTTGAGTTGTTAGAAGAGTTCAGGGTGATCCATGCAAGAGGATAGGAACATAATGGTTGCTCTAATTCAGTGTTGTGCTCCAAGAGTACCACTAACACCAGAGAGGGGAAAAAACCCCAAACAAATAAACCCCCACTCCAAACTACCAGTCCCTGCGCTACTGGCAACCTCTTTGAGTATTTTGACCTCAGATGCATGCATCACAGAACCCAGCAATCTGAATTTCCATGATCCTTTTCTAAGCACTCCAGGCGGAGCCGTTTCCATGACTTTGTAGGATATATCCAGGAATTATATATTTATGATTGTAACTTTGCAGGTTATATGCAGGAATTATACAGTTGTAATCATAACTGTGATGCAGCTTATTTTATTTATTTCACTGCTCCCACCTGACATTGCTGGCTGATTATTGTTGGCTTGCTATGACCAAATTTTATTCAGCAGTTGTTATTATTTACTGTTCTTTTCAACAGTACTTGACAATAACCCTTAGGAACAACAGGGTTTTATCATACTTGTTTGTCGTTTGGGGTCCGCACGTGTAGGACTAACAGGGAAGCGCAGGTCTCAAGGCTTGTTGGTCGTCTTACAACCCAACTCTGACTGCACATTGGCAGATCATCATCTCCTAGAGGAAACTGCTTCTGGAGGTATGGCACAGGGGAAAAAAAGGAACTGATCCTGACCTCTTTGTTTGAAAACACCTCTATAAAAATAATATATGAAATATACAAAACAGATAAAAGATTTTACTGTTGTTTAATAAACTGGACACAGATTTTGCAGTGTACCACAAAAGTTTGGGGAACAAAGTATTATTTGGTCAAAAGTCATGTCAGATGATTGACAATAAAAGATGACTGAACACTAGGCTTTTAAGTGTACACAGCATTGTTCAATGGATCTGCCCTTCAGCTAGGCAGTGCTGCTTAAGTGTCTGTCTGTGAGGTTAATACGTGGCAGTTTTGTTTAACTTTAATGATCCTAAAGGCTGAAGGAGGGAAAAGAGCCCTTAAACCTCTCTGCAAGACAGTTCGATTTGTGGCAAGCTTTTCAACCCTGTGGCCTGCAGCGGGAAGAGCTAACCAGATGAAAGCGTGGAGCACTGATTCACCTCACTTTCTTTCCACTCTCTTCTGTGCTAGAAACTGATAGCCAAAGAGGTTCCTCTCTGCTCTTCCTCCTTTCCATGCTACAGTCGGTTACAATCAAACAGGCAACACCTGAGAGCCTGAAATTGTGGCCTGTTATTTCGGAGACCTTAATACCTTGTGTGCCCATTCTTGCTGTCCAGTGACACAACTGAGGTATTTGAGCATCAGTGATACCATTTGTGAGGTAAAATGCCACTGGGAAGGGGAACTTTCCCTACTAGCCAGTGCAGTACGATGCTGAACACTGTGAAATATGTAGCCCACGCATGCAGAGGTAGACATAAAATAGACCACATAGACCTAAAAATGTCCTTGGATCATTACAAAGGGCCATCAAGACAACCAGAAACCCCTTGTGTAGATGTGCAGTTGTGAAGATTAATCACTGAATCAGCCAATTAGTGAATAAAGAAGTTCTCTAGTATAAGGTGTTTGCTACACACCCCATATAATTTCTGTTAGTTGCTGGTATTTTTTGGCCTTTCTATAACTACACTTTTGGAAAGCACCTGCTATTGGCCTAACTTTTCTCCTGTTAAAAGCAAGTTAGACTTTCTGTGACATTAGTAGGGAGAGAGGGTAATGGTCACATTCAGCCTGTTGAATTGTCTTATCTGCCCTTGGTGAGATTTTGGCGTGACAATGATGGGAAACAAATGAATAGATTTTAAAACATCATTCACAAATTACAGAAAGTGCAACAGATCTACCACTTTAATCCTTTTTCCTTTACCAGTGGAGCTGCTGAGAGGCAGGGCGGTAGCTGGAACAATGCTCAGGATTTGGCAATGGTTGGTGAACGAGAGGCTTATAGAAACCGTCTTTTTGAATGTGTAACTAGCCTAAGCAAGCAATACAAGTCTAAATTTACTTCTAAGTACTCCGCACAGCTGCAGACAGCATCCAAGGTGGCTGTGATCCAGAAGACGGGTCTGAGGGTGAGCTTCCCCTTCTGCTGGCATTTCTCAACTTCTGCAACAGGCTGGGAGTAGGAATCAGACACCCACCCACCTTCCTGTTCTCTGTCCTTATTTCTATTCTCAGATCTCTGAATATTATGTACTTGAAGCCAATGACACCTGGGTCCCCTTCTCTCTGCCTCTTCCAGAGAATTTTTACTATTTTATGGCTACATATTTCTGAGTGTGGGTTTTTTTTCTCTTTAATATCCATCAGCAACTGGAAGGAGCGGAGGAAGGACAACTGGAAGAGGGATCAGGGAATGGGGGAACGAGAGGAAAGATTTGTTAGGATCAATTCCCTTATTTCAGCATGGTCTTTTCATTTCCTAGAAATGTAAAATAGGAAAGGGCCACTGAAGCCATCTCATACACCCTGCCGTTCCAGGCAGCATGAACTGCAGCTATGCTGTTCTTACCAGGTTTTTGTCAACCCGATTCTTGGAAGCTCTATGCTTCCCAGGCAATCATTTTCAATGCTTCACAATCCTTACTGTCAGGAAGATTTTGCCTAGTATACTACATATCAGTTATTTCTTATTGCAGTCTGGTTTGTTCCTTCTTGTCCTGGCCACCGTGATTACAGAAAATAGATCATGACTCTTTTTGTGGTATGATTTTATTTAAAGACTGTGTTTATGCTTCCACTTAATCCTCTTTTCTATGAATAAACACTTAAAAAAAAATTTTTATTTTACTCTTTCCATGTAGGTGATGTTTTCTTCATTGCTTTCCTCAGCACTCATACCAAATGGTCCACGTATTTCTTAAGATGTGGTTCTCAAACTAAGACACACTTCTTCAGCTGAGGTACCAGTGCTGCTTGTACTTGCTATTACTGAACTATTATCTTTTTGAATGGTATACCTCATTTCCACCATCATTTTGAATTTTACCACTATTGTCCAGTATGTTTACAACTAGATATTACTTGCCTAAAGAATAATATTCTCTATACAATCACTTTCATCTTCTGTGATAATACCAAGTTGTACCAGATCCAGGACTGACACATGAACACCCTCAGTTGATCATGTGATTTTGATATAAGTTACTTTCACTTGAGGCAAAGGTCCAGCCAGCTTGGCACGTATCTTTTCTTAATTTCTTTTCTAGTCCATGTTTCCCAAACTCATTTATAAGAAGCCGCACTGGAAGTATTGTAAAGATGAGATGCCATATGCACCATATTGTTCCTATCTTTTAGGTCTCTTTCCCTATCAGAAAAGGAGTTAAGATTGGCTTGTGTTGACAGTTACTAATCTTTTTTTGTGTTCGTATAACAGCTTATAAATAGTGTGTTTCGTTATTTGTTTCAATACCTTTCCAGGAACAGAAGCTAAGCCAACTAGTCTTCCTGAACCTCACTGCAGCAGCTAATAGCTCTGTGATTGCTTCAGACCAAATCCAAATACAGATTACATCTGGACCAGATACCCTTAGCTCTTACTAATATAAATAATATTACATAAATAGTATTGTCAATAAATTAGGATCTCTAGTTTTAGTTATCTTTAGCTTCAAACTGCTTGCCAAACAAATTTAACGTAGTCCACTTACTGGGAGAACAGGAAAATACTCTCTCTTGGGTTGTCTGAGCAGTTAGTATAACTATCAATAATTATAGTTACTATAATTACTAATATATGGTATAATTTTTAATTATAGGGTGGTAACTATCAAACCTGACAGCAGTTTAAAAATCTGCGCTTCCCATAATTTTACATGATGTCTTACTTATTTGAATGTAGTTTACTTTTGCACTTTACTGGACTGTAAAAATACAATGGTCAGCTATCATTTATTTTTACTTCTCATGCAGTGAAAGAGTTCTGTAGATCTTCATCTAAATCCAAAAGACTTTTATTAAATTATAAAATAAACATCTTTCTATATCACTAATATCAAGCATTGCAAATTTGATTTTGTTTCCCCAAGCTTTAAAGATCCATTGTATACTTAGTTTTAGATGCTGTAATGGTAATAACATCTACTTCTAGTATCCTGCTTTTCAGTAGGTTATGATGTACAAAGAACATCAGTACCACTGTTCAAGTTTTACAGCTAGAGAAACTGCGGCAAAGGAGGTTACCACAGACGGCAGGCCCCTTGTCTCTGGTTAGTTATCGTCATAGTCTCCTGCATCTTTGTCTATCCTATGGTGTAAACATCTGAACACTGGGAACTAAATATTGAAAATGATCTTTTATAACTCATAGTTGGTGGCTTAAAAACAGCTTATAAAGTAATAATTGTCCTTCTGGCAAACGTTCAATAACAGAGAAATTAGCAGCTCTTGCAAATGTAACTTTAGTTGTGTGAATACCATCCAACTCTTCAATTTCTCCTGAGTGCTCTCAGAACACAAACCAATGAATCCAGCTCTTGTTAATCAGTCTTAAGATTGATGTTCAAAGCAGAGGGAGAAGAAGGAATTCTGTGTTTTAAATACTTTCTCTTGCATGGCATTTATGTACATGTTGTAATAAAGGCAGCCTTGCAGGGACCTGTCCCAATTAGTAACGCAGTTACTGGAGAACCACAAAGCCTCATAAAATTTTGTAGCTGTATATAATAATAAACGCTAGCAGGTATAGACAGATGACCGACTGGCTGTATAAGTCCAGACTAAAAGGTTTATTGATATTATGCAAGGATATTTTGGTTTTGTGACTGGTAAATGGGAACATAATAAAATCCTGAGAAGTGGGAGGAAAAAAAGTGAACGTTAGAAATTAAGCCTAATTTGGCTAAAGAAAGATAGATCCTCCTCTCCCTTGTGTCATTATGTTACTCTGTCTTATTTTTCCCTCTCTTTTCTCTTCTTTCCCTCTCCTTTTTTAGCTGGTATTCGTAGCTTTTCCTTTTGTAACAGTATTATGACTTTCTTATCTGAAATACAGTTTCAGGCTATGCCAGTGTTTCAGCATAAAGAAATGGGCATCACCACCACAGACAAAAGCTGCTTTCTAAATCTGGTTTTTTCTCTCTGTAACTGATTAAAATGAGGTAAACTCAGATTTTAACAGTTCCACGTCATCCTAGTTAATTTTGTCTTTCCTTAGAAAGCACACTTTTCATAATCTTTAATCTATCAAATGATAGTCAAAGGACACCTTTTGAAGACAGGAGGGTTACCCTGTGCAAATCCTCCCCATCAATAGGATAATGGCATATGTTGTAGAATGCACTAGTATTTTAAATACTTCAAGCATTTTCCATTCCTTTTTTTTTTTTTTTAATCTCCTAGAAAGATACCTTTTAACAAAGGTTGTTTAAACAGTCCAAACTCATAGTATTTAAGGCCCTGAATCAAGATGAACTGTAGCAGAGTGGTGCTACATGATGCTAGCATCTTTGATCCTCAGAGGCAATTTGTTCTGTTGAAACAAATACGTCAAATCATATTATATATAGTTTATACCAACTGCTTCCAGTGTGTTATGCTGGACGGAGTGGACTTGAGATGCTTGGATTTTATCCTCATTTTTGCTGCCACTTTTGATGAAATCTTAACCAAATCTTGACCAAATCTTAACTATCCATGTGCCTCAGCTTACCAACAGCTCTGTCATTTGGCTTTGCTACATTAATGCCTGTAAATGTTTTGAAATAGTTGAGCAAAAGACTTCATGCAGTACAAATGCTTAGTACTCTAAGCATTGAAAGGATGATAGTCATGACTGCTCAGTATTTTAACTATAGATATGTTTAAAAAATACCACCTTTCACAGATCAAATACCATTAAGTTTTTTTGTGAAAGAGGAGAACACAAATTTATCAATAAGTCAAAGGACAAAGGTGACAAAGGAGAAAGGAGTGCTTTAGAAGGAAAGTGAGGGCATTTTGTCTGAGCTCGATTGTTAAACTTCCAGGAGGCTAGCATTAGGGTGTTGACATGTAGAAACCTCTGAAGGGAAAACAATTTGTTTCATTTGTTGATGTTTGTGTTTTCATTTGTTCATTGAAACATAGATATTGCATTCTTCAGAGTTAATGGAAAACATCTATCCTCAAGCAGCAAACCAGAGCTGTTTTGAGTGTGTGTTAGAGTATAACCTCAGTCATTTGACCCAAAGAAAGCAAGGTGGCACAGCCCTTTGCAGGAAGAAATCTCAGAGTCCTGGGGATATAGATTGAATACAGAAGGTAGAGAGAGATAGTCTCTCTCTCATTCTTCCAGTTGCACTGCAGCTTGCAAACAATTCTTTGGAAAAATGATGCTTTTTCAAAAAGACTTGTTCTCATCCATTTATACTTTCTATCTGCTCCTTCATTTACTCTTTCACATGTTATGTTGCCTCCCTAAACACATTGCTTCCTTTTTCTCCTCTGCAGTGCTTTTCTGTCACTGCTGTTTCCTGGTGAAATAGTTGGCAATTGGCAGCTCTGCTTGTGTTAGCCATTTTGAGGCTGCTTCTCCTTATCTTCAGCTAACTGTAAAATTGTCCTGGCTTTTCAATGACGAGATTAGCTTGGGATATCTGCAAAACCAGCTAAGAACAAGGTGGAGTCATTACTGTGTGAGATGCGACCTCTCTGCCCATCAGCAATTTGCCAGCCACTTGGAAAAAGCACTGTTTTATAGTACTTCACACAGTAAGAGACTGAAACTATCCTATTGCTTTTCCAGAAGGTTTGCTTGCACCTCTTGATGTAAAACTGCTTGAGCTAGAAATCGTCACAGTTTTTACAGTTCATCAGACCTCTCGACTTAGTTTAAGTTATTGTTAATTGCTGAGATCTTCGTTGGCTGATCCTTAGGCTCTTCACTGCTTTTATATCTTAACAAAAGATTAACGATCCTGTCTTTAAAAGGAAAAAATAGTCAAGATGTTTTGCTGATATTTGGCTGTATGACTGGAGTCCTAAACTTCTAAAAAAGGAAATTACTTTCTTGCCCTTGACCTTTCACATTGACCTTTATAGCTCTTGTTGCACTATTTCCACTCTTTGACAGTTTGAAAGTGTTTGCAAGGGATGTAATTCCTCCTGTGTTAATGGTTCCTGTTTACACCTGAATGATTCTGTGTAAATGTGCAAGGGGCAGAAGGCCTGAACTTCTTCCCATAACTCAGGCCTTTTTCCATAACTTGGGGGACTTCACCAAGAAATCTGACCCCTTACACTGCTGCCAGGACGGTTCTGAAAAGGTATCTGAACTAGATGGTGAAACTAAGAAGGAAGCCATTTGTTACTGCCAAGTGTTTTCTGTTCCCTGTTTCACCATCTGCTAGAAAACAGCTTTGGCTTGCTAGCCTTGTACGTTTCCCTTTTTTTTTCTCCCAGGAAATATTTGGAGAATCTGGTCAGGGAAGCATATGAAAAGGGGAAATGTTGGAATTGTGTATAGTCGGTAGATAATTGTTATAAACTGAGTCATGGTGAGATAGAAGAAGCTGCCGTTTTCCCTGTAAATAATACGACAAGACTTTATTTTAGTTAACAAGAAAGAATATATAGTTAAACAAAGAAGTTATTTCACTTAAATACAGTTTATTTATGTATATATAGTCTCAAACAAATATTAGCTTTAAGATTACTTGATTTCATGCAGCCATTTCCTGGGGAAAGGAGCACTGTAACCTTTAAGGAACAAAATTTATACAGTCGAGATATTTTGCAGCCTACTCTTCTCTCTCAGTATCAGTTAAGAAACATGGTTAGCAGATTCCTCTGTCGATAAACTATTATGCCACCAGGCTGCAACAAAGATGGAACAGGGAAAAAGACAAGGAGATTAAAGTGGTCAGGGATATTAGTCATACAGCCTTCTGCTCTATTCTTGTCTAAGATTGCATTCTGTGGGACTATTAGTCAACTGAATCAGTGGTAAAATGATGACTAGTGTGGTGACTGGGCAAGTGTGAGGTAGTTTCATTGAAAGGTAAGTGGTGATAATGTACGTTTTTATGTCATGTTCTTCACGCAGAGATTCCTATTGTGTTTTCAGAGACTGCACTTTAGAGAGTTCCCTACAATGTTATACAGACAATTAAAAATGTAATTAAGAAGATGGACTACTGAAAAAGAAAATAGTTAACAAGTAAAAGCACAATGAGGAAAAGAAATATTCTGGTAGATAGATACAGAGAGGGAGAGGGAGTGAATGTTTCATCAGAGAAATAGAAAAAGCATTCTTAAAAGTCAATCATAAGATGACTAGTATAGGAAGGGGGAAGAGTGAGTAACAGCAACTGAGGGAAATGGAGAAATAAGACTAGCGGAAATGACGAGGAGGGAGTGTGGGATTTTTTCCTTACTCTGGGTTTGAGTAATTATTTTTTTGGACCAATTAATCTTGTACATAGTGGGTACACAAGAAAGTTTCCCAACTCAGCTCAGAGATGGTATTTCATAACCAGTTCTCTCCTGCCTAGATGCCTGTCACCCAGACTCATGTTTTTCCATTTGGGGATGAATCCTAACAATCTTTCGGGCTTTTAAAAGCCTATGTTTTTGAAAGGCCATTGAAAATTGCTTTCAGTTTCTGCTGTTCTCTCCTTATATAGATGTCAAAATAATTGTTGAGAAAATATGATAGTTAAATTATCATAGTTAAAATGGTCTCATTTATGAAGAGTACCCTGGAGAAGACAGAGAAATTCTGATGAGCTGTGCAGGGGGGTTCTGCACTAAAGACACACACTGAGCTGGTAGAAACAATGTCTTAAATGGTTAATCAGAGATCTTAACTCTGTGAGTTGTAGGGGAGAATCTATAAAGTTGAAGCAAACTATTTGTGTCCTCTCAGGATCCCCTGATTTAATTTGCAAATGGCAGATGTGTTACCTCCAGGCAGTAATACTCAGAGATGGTATCCTTTATCCCAGTGGGGGTTTCCCCAGTGTGCAGGGGACACACTGTCCTTCTGCACCAGATGACTGTGTAAGAACAGGGAACAGTGACGTTGCAGGAGGGTTGTGAAGGCTCCTTGTGTGATGTTGTTACTTTGTGTCCGCTGTCTAGACACCACAGCCAAATGGCCCAAGATAGTATCAAGAAATTAAGCTTTCTATGTAAACTTAGGAACTTTAGTTTTAGAATTAAACTAAATTTAATTAAATAAAACTAAATTTCAGTTTAATTCCTCTGGTTACTGGCTCTGTGATGGGTGATACCGTCTTTATTAGCTGCTCCCCTTCATTTCAGGCATTACCAGTGCTTTTGTTACTCATTTTTTATGTATTCATCAATGAAAGGGTAAAAGTGTGACAGTTTAAAAATTCATAGGCTTTAAGACCTAAGACGTACTTGTTGCTTTTCACCTTCAGAGTACATGGTATGCTTCTTCAACAGAATTAGAGTGTGAATTTTCATGGGTGTACATCCATGACCTCAAAAAGACAAGAGGACTTGTAGACAGAAGAAAAAATAAAGCCTGGGCTAGGAAAAGAGAAATTAAAGGGAAATGCAGAGAGGTTTTGTAGTAGATGAGTCACTATCAGTGACTCAGCAATAAAGTAGAAAGGATTAATTCTGGGTAAAATGGAAGGGGGAAACTTAGGAGGAAAATAATGTTACTCACTAAATTCTGAGTAAGGCTCTAGAGAGCAGTTTAAAATTTATTAGTGTAATTTGAACAGAAAAAAAGAAGCCAAATCTTTCTGGCCTGAGCTGGTGAAAAGTATTCTGTGTCTAGTGTGCAAGAGCTATTTAACATATACTATACAGTTTATAGAACAGAACTAGGGCATCAGGGCACTGGAGTTGTGTTCCCTGCTACTGACATACAGTGTAACCTTGAATGATTCTTGTTCCCTTCAGTGTCTGAATTTCTTAGTATAAAACAAATGGGAATTAGACTGTTGGTCTTCCACAAAGCAGTATCATGAGGATTGGTTCATAAATGTTTGAGAACTACAGCATCAAGAAGCAACTGGTGTGACACATGATGCATAAACTTTGTGCTGTTAGAGAAAGATTTCATGGGAGTATAATAAGCTCAATTAGACTTAACAGCTATACCTAGGAAAGGTGGTGTTGAGACATCACACACGCCTGTGGAGATCAAATTTTCCCGAAGAAATCTCATGTAAGTGTGTTCTTAGAGGAGGAAGTCCTTTAGGCAGTGATGGAAGTGTGAGATTAGTTTTAGGGTGCTATTTTTCAAGAATAAAGTATGTTGGAGGAATCTGAAACCTTTGCCTACTTTGGTTGGTGAGAAAAGAGTTATGCTGAGGAGGAAGAGAAAGAATTTTCTTGAGGGAAATTATGGACAGGGAAGTATCAGTGACAAACCCTGGTTTCTGATGGTAGATGCTACTTGAAAAGGAACCTGATTGGGGATGCTGCTTTAGGAAGTTTCCCAAAGGAAGTTGGGTTGATTTGTGCCAGAGACAAACTTGCTAGGCCTCAGTGGCCCTTAGTTCAGGGTAACAGTGTGCAGTTCTGTGTTCGACCTTGTTGGGAAAAGCTAGTGGCAAATAGTCTTCTCTGTTGCCCTGAATTTGTAGGAACTTGTTCTAGATGGATACTGAAGTCTCTGCTTCCAGATTTTTTTGTGAGTGTATTAATGTTGAAGGAATAAAGCAGGCTTTCACCTTGCTGATTTGGCTGCAGATTGTGTATTTGGATTTCTGTGTATGGAAATTGAACAGAAAATTAATTCCCATGTTGATATTGTTAGATGTGTCGTGCAGGTATGTACTTGTGTGCCTGCCAGAAATGCTACTGTGGCGTGAGTCCTTGATGGCTTAACACTAGAGGTATCGCTGTTCAGCTTCCTACCACTGTACTCAGAAATCAAGTCTGTCAGTGAAAAGTAGCAGCTCGAGTATCTAAGTTCCTCAGTATACTAAATCTGGTAAACAACTGTTTGGGATTCTTTGAGTCTCAAATCATATTCAGGGCTCATAGAGGTGATTTCCTTGCTGTCCCCACCTTCTGCCACCCACATCCCTCCTGAGGAAGGGGAATTATGTACATAAACTGTAACATGTTCTGGAGGTGCTTTCTCACCTCTAGCTTTTGTACTTCTGATGCATGGTACAGATAGAGACTGGAAACATGAGCTCAAGTTTAGAGGCTAAACAAGCTTGAAGGGAGGTACAGCTTCTGTCAAAATACCCATCATCCAACTAGATTGATCTTCCTTCTCCATTTAAAATAAACAGCAGCTTCCTCTTCAACCCCAATACTGCAGTACATGGGTGTCAGCTGATTCGCTCACTAGTACCAGAAAAAAAACCCCAGTTTCTCTGTTTTTTCAGAGACTGAAAGGATTTGGCTTCAAGTTGGCACCTGTGCAGAGATGAGAAAATTGTATGATGTTTTCTTCTCTGTTCCTGTGGTGCAATTATTTATGATTTGCCATATCTCGACCCTTAAGAACTTCTTTTTTGTAAATGCACTTGGAAATTGTTCCAACATCTTTTGGTGAACAGGGATTGGGCAAGAGTTAACTATATTCTGAAATTTTCGGATGCAGTCACTTCTATAAAGGCATTTCTTCTTAGAGTAACTGCTTTGCAGAACTGACCCCGTCTGCTGTTTGTTGCTACTCTGTTTGGAAGATCCTTTTAATTTATAAGAGTCCAAATACTTTTTAAGCTTGAATTTACTATGAAAAACGCCTCAACCTGTTGATTTTTTTAGTTCATTAGTACTAATTAGAACTCATTGTGCATTGTTATTGCACTTTTATGTTGCCATAAAAATCATTAAACCTCTACAGAATCACTCAACTGTACCCTAATATAAAAACTCAGCAGCAGTGCATATAAAATTAATGTATTGCCAATCAGCTAGGAGTGGAACTGGGAGGTAATGGTTTTATTTTACTTTTGTACCTGTTTTCAGTCCAAAGCTACTGAAACAAAACATATGCAGAAATTAAGTATGTAGAAGTTCACTCCTAGGACCTTATGCAGTTAAGCACTCCTTTTGTGTACAGAGCGGGCCTGTTTCAGCTGTGCTTTTGTTCAGTATATTTTTGTCTTCAAATAGCCTAGCCTTTGCACTTGTGCAGTAGGGTTATGTTTCTTCAAACTCTGTTCATATAACTTAATTTAAACATGTAGTATGTGTTCATGGATGATTTTGTAAAATTTATGACATAGTAAGAGGACCAGGGTTCTAGGTATTATTTGTTATGGGTGGTTCAGGTCTTGATTAGTATTTCCTGTCCAAAAGAGTCAAATCAGTCTTAATTAAAATAATCATTAAATTAGTCGCTAGGGTTAATATGTGCCCTTACACTCAGTTATTTCTACTAAATTTAGGATTGTTAGTTCTGCAGACATTTATTCCTTTTATTTAGAAAAGATATATTGAAAGATTTATTGTGATAATCAACAGTAGTCTTGAAAACAAATCTTCCAGTTTTGTAGCACTGATCTATAACAAATACTTACTTCCTGCTACAGGAAAATCATCTTACATTTTGACCTATACAGTATTAAGTAGTTATTTTTTAGAACGACTTCCTCTAGTGATACTGTGAATGATTTATGGTTTTGTATATGAATTAGGGCAGATAAGAAACCTCTGGTTGGATAGTTCACTTCCAGTCAAGAAGCATTTAAAACTTGCTGATTCCTTGCTTCTTTTAGTAGTTCTGTTTATTTTTCTGTTCAGAGGCATACACATACATTTGGTAAGAATGACCATAAATACCATATCAGGCACAGAAATGCTATCTAGGGTTTTATAAGGTAGCTCTTTTTGTTTAATCTGGAAATTTTATTTGGAAAGGGGAAAAAATATTTATATGTCAAGGATTTCTAGACTGGTTTGCCTAAATCCTAGTCAAAAAGTCATTTTCTTGCGGGGTTGAATGCTATGCAGTATGCTGAATGATTTTGAAGTATTCTGGTTCTGCCACTTCACTTCCGTGGCATACATCTGTGGAAAGTGCCTGTGCATATCTGTTCGTGTACTTGGCACATATTTGATGCTTCTGTTAAGGCAGTCAGACAGTCTTAAACAGGGTAATTCCTTTTGCAGCAACGGCACATTAAGGTCTTTCCTCTTAGACATGGTATGTGATTATTCTGAAATACTTTTTGTCTAAACATCTGATATCACATATTTGTACAAAGCAATGAAACTTGAAACTGACTTGTATTGTTCCAGTTTTTAGGACCTTTTGGGCACTTTTACTATTTTTATTTTTGAAGGTGTTGTCACAGGGCAAGTGAATGAGTATTTACCTAACATTCTAAGAAGAGCTTTTTCGCATCTTGACAAATGACAACAGTTGCCAGCTAATATGAAAAAATACACATAAAGGCCAGACTTGCAAAATATTGAAATGTTTTTAACTGTATCTTGTGTCTCTTCCTGCTGTTTTAGGTCTTTTTTTTTTTTCCCCCCCCTTGTTAAAACACACTCAAAGGATTGGAACTCTGTAGGGCTGCTTTTGTGAGAGGGTGTGTGTTTTTCTTTCCTTCTCCAGTTGTTGATTTTGCGTACTAACTTATTGAGCCAACATAAAAAAACAAGTAGAAGTCTTAATATGGTAGAGTTATCTTTTTATTTTTCTATAGCAAAGTGGCATAATATGATGTTTTTTCCACTTCTATGCTCTAATAGCTCAACAAATATACTTTTTTAAAAAAGGTGATATTTCTTTTTATTGCAAATCATCTGACATGAATCTAAAACCTGAAAATTAAGCTGAATCTTTCTCATTTCCCTCTCACCACCAGTAAAGGTGCTGGGAGTACGGAAATAGACCTTCTTTGCAGGTGTGATCCCAGTAACACCCCTGGGAAGTTCTGGCATTTGCAAATGGCTGGAACTTAAAGAACAGAGCATTTGATCAGGGAATTCAGCTCGTGTTCCTGGGTATGTTGATTCTGCAGTATGTGAAATGGGAAAGCTCAGTAGAAATCTATTGTTGTCCATTAATAAAGCTTTTTGCACTTAGAATTACACTTGGAGAAGACCTTTTGAATAGAAAGCTGCTCTTATAGTATGATCTCGCTTTTGAGTAGACTTGTTCTTTAAATAGAAAATGAAATTTTGTTCCAACATCACTGAAAATGCAGTACATTACAGGATTTTGTTATGTATGTGGGAAATCAGCATAGTAAATGTAATAAATTATGCATATCTTAAGGGAAATTCGGAGACAGAAGTTACAAAATTCATTTTGTAAAAGTGAGATATTTCAGTTGCTTTTTCTGGGACACTGTAGGTTACAAAATGGCATAGCTCCTAATCAGCTTTTGTGCATTATGAAACTATAATCCTTTGTACATCAAAATTATTCAGTTGAGTGATAGAGAGCTAAGAAAATGAGGGAACTAGAATCTCTGTAAAAGGTTAGTAGCGTAGAAATTGATTGCATGGTTCACTTCTGGCCTGCAGGTTCAGCTGCATGTTTCCTGGTTACTACAACCTGAAAAAAGCTAGTTTTCTTCAAATCCAAATATCAGAACAGAAAAATCACAAAACCGATATTTCAGACAGCTGTTTGGCAGTGAGGAGGATGAAAGAGACAAAATAGTAGACTTATCACTCCTTTCCTACTCAAGGTGGGATTCCCTTCGTGCCTGTTAGGGTTTTTGGTTAGTACCGAGGTAACACTGCATTGCTGGAAAGGGCGCTTGGAAATGATGCTCAA
The DNA here is from genome assembly GCF_035582795.1 of Mycteria americana. Taxonomy (NCBI): domain Eukaryota; kingdom Metazoa; phylum Chordata; class Aves; order Ciconiiformes; family Ciconiidae; genus Mycteria; species Mycteria americana. The sequence continues at coordinate 27,823,113 of NC_134370.1, forward strand.
ATGTGTGGCGCTCCCCACCTCCATTTCTCCCCACCTCCCCACCCCCATCTCCCCACAAGAAGGCTCCCCACCTCCATTTCTGTTCTCTCCCCCTATTGTGCCCCCGACCTAGTGGGAGAGGTTCCAGTCGCGCGCTCTCAGCAAGGACATCCATTAAATGTGAAGTGAATATGGACAGAAATTGTCTCACCAAGTCATTTATTTGATTTCTTATGACACCTAAGGGCAGTTAACATGCTGACTGATCTGGGGGTGATGCATGTGGGCCTCAAGTAATAGGTAATGAACATCTTGAATTATGCTTTAATAAGCATCAAATTTCAATGTATATATAATAAAATGCCTTGGAGGAGGGTTTGTTGAGTCTTGAGATGGAGCTGTAACTCCATGGGTGCAGACCCAGGGAGCTGTGCTGCCTGAGTGCCGAGACTTAGCTCTGTTGCCTCAGACTTGCTGTGGCATGGCCTCGCCTCTCTCAGGAGATTTAATACTGCATACTTTTTTAGTGCTTGTCTTATGTGAATTTAAATTACCTGTTCGTTAATGAAAGCCCAAACAGTTGATGCAGTCTGTGGATTTAACATCTTTTTTTAGTGTTACACAGTAGGCTACTGGCTTCTCTTCAGGTACATCAGGGATATATTTCTGCTTGTTGGTACTCTGTGGACCAAGGAAAAGAAAACAGACTGTGAACACTCACCTCTGTGAATACCCCTTTTTGCTTGGTCTTTGTAGCGGATTCACAGTTGCACATCAAAGTACTTCAAATTTCAATATAAATCAAGGTGTGGTGGAACAGAACATTTTACTGGTGATGATACAATTGGCATGTTGTGCTGCTGCTGGGCACCCCCCTAAGGCATTTCCTTTGGAATGGTTTTACTGAGGTGGGATTCGAGTCAACAAAGGTTGAAAGCAGGCTGGAAAACTCAGCAGTAAAATGGGGTCAGGAGGTGCCAACCCAAAGAATTCAAGGTTGAGAAGAAGTATGGAAGCCAGATAGATTTCTGTTTCCTGAATGTTGGAGGGCACGTTCCCTGTTCCGTATTGCTACCAGTGAATGGCAGAGTCTGTCAACAGAATCTGTGGACTATGCTTTGTCTATGAACAAATGCTGAAATGCACCCTGCTTGGGGAGCAGTGTTTATATAGGCAAAGGCATTTGATGTTGTATGATCATCCAAACTTCAGAAACCATCTGAGAGGAAAGCTGCCTCTCTTCCCCAGTGCTCTTGAGACTGTTTGTGTGTTCAGTGAGGAGCCCTGAGATGCAAAAATGTTATCCTCCTTTGCCAACAGTAAAAACATTAGAAGTCTTAGAAAATCATTCTGAAGCAATAGTTTTTAATTTTTAGAGGTTTTGTAAAACCTTCATTGTTTTAACTAATCATAAGAGTAGTCCGGATCTTGGCTAACACAGCAGCGTTTCCTAGTTGGGCGAGTTTTGGGCTGTGAGGAGAGGAAGAAATCTTAATGTATTGCTGTGTGTTTGCTTAGCACTCCTCCCTTAGGCAGCATATGGATTTGTTTTTGTTTCTAACCCGTGTGCTTTTTTCTTTGTCTGGATCATCCTGTGAAGCTGGAATCCTCAGCAGCCCTGGCTCTGTGTTTTATTTCTGCTATCTGGGACACAGTGGCTGATATTTTTTTTCTTTTTTTTTCCCCCCAATGTGCAAAAATAGCAAGTGGAAATTTTTATCTGTTAAAGTTACAATAATAAGGTGCAGTGCCCGATCCCTAAGTCTGGCTTGGCAGAATCCCCATGCTTTCAGAGTCACAGCCCAATTTGAGCCAGATCAATGAAGAGATTATTAAATAACTGAGCTCTTCCATTTGAGAAGCTTTGCCTCTGAGGCACTTTTTACTTTCACCTCTGACTTTGGCAACACTAAAACAATCAATATTGACTCAAAAAATGTAGGCAATGAGAAAATATTCCTCTTCTGGAGGCTAATTGCAGAATGATCTCACTATTGCGATGCCTTGTTAGTGAGCGGGTAGAACATTCCCTCCATTCCCTTTATTTGTGCAGATCTTCTTGCACCAAGTGTGGATGAAACTTTCAACTCTGACTTTTACCTGTCGTTTTAGATCATTTAATCTCGCCGTTCCTTTCTCTTACAGCTCTCTTTCTCCCACGAGTAATCTTCTTCCAAGTGTCCCACCAGTGCGAACCCCACCCCACTTGCTGGAGGACCCAGTTCTAAGGAGGGGAAGAAGTTCCCTCCTGAACACTTTTTGTCCTTGATTTCTCCCTTCAGACCAACATGTCAGGAGCATATTGTACGAACCACTGTCACTGGTAACAGTGCCTACTGCTTGCTGACCTCCGCTAGACTCTAACTGGTGCTCAAAATGAAAAGTGCTTCCAGTTAAGTCTTCCAGGTACTTTGCATGTTATTGGTCACCTAAATGAGTAAGCTGGGCTTTTTTAATTATTTAATAATTGTTCATGGATTTTCATATTTTTAAGTCTTAACAGATTTTTTTCTGAGAAAAAATTATTAGTCTCTCTCAGGCTTTCCCTGAAGATACTGGAGTCTGTTCTCATGCTTCTAAATATTCAGATGGCATCCTAGTTCATCCATTTTTTTAATGAAAAGGTGTGCTGTATATTTCTTGTCTGCCTTTTCCTTTCTCTATTTTGACTAATACTTTAAAAGTTCATTACCAGACAATAAAAAGTAAAAAACAAGGAATTGAAAAATTCAGACTACGTCACCGAGCCTCGATGGGACTAAGGTGGACTGAAAAGGTTCAGACAGAATTGGTCAAACTTGTTTTGCTCTTCAAAACAATGAGTGCTGCTATAATTTTGCAATTTTTGAATTGTAGTACTGATTATGGTAATACTTCGTTGGCAAACCTTGCAGCAGTGTCACTAGACATTCAAGACTTGGAAGAAGTTTGTGCTGTCAATTTCTCAAGAGGTATAACACATACTTCTGGTCTTTCCCCTTACACCCTCCAAAAAACTCTTGGTATTGTTGCATTCAACCTCACAGTCCACTGTATACTTTGCTCCAAATAATATAATTTTTCTGTTTTCCTTCAATCTACACTTTCAGTTTACTCTGTTTCTTTTTCTCCAATTCCAGTCTTTCAAACAACAAGTGAAGTATACAACAACGGAGATAGTCTGTTGAGGTACAGTTTTTGAGCTGTTCTGGATTTGGTTTTTTTTGGCTTCCCCCCCTTCCCATGGAGATAGAGTTCCATGTGAAATGTGAATCTTACCAAGTTGCAGTTTTCTGAAGAACTGAATCTCTTTTTGTGTGCAGATGTTCTCTCCTGTTCAGTGAGACAGCCACATTGGGGTACAGCTGAGCAGGAAAGGATAAGGTAGAAGTCCAGCTGGTTGTTTTATTTTTGATGGTTTCTTTAGCCTGTTATTCTGTCAATTGCATTTACAAGGTGACCTCACTAGCAGTTTTTATAGACACAGCAAACTATTGTTCAGGGGTGGGAGTGAACAAACAGCCTGGGTGGGAGTGACAGCAGCTTGTCAAAGTGGCACTGTCACAGGAAAAGTACCTGTGTCCATAAACTTCAGTGCATGACACCACAGCCAGCTTCTGCTATTGAAGGTCCTAAGTGCATGTCAGTTCCTTGCCAGCTTGCTACTTTTGTTGACGTTGTGTTTTTCAGATTGGTAGATGTTTTGGAGTGTAGGTGTTAAATTACCAGCCAACACCAGAATGTTTGTTTTTATGCTGGTAAAATCCTTCATCCGTAAGCCTTTTTTTTTTTTTTATTAGTCGCTGGTAAATTGACTGAATTCTTTTTTTTCCCTGCAGTGATTTCACTGTTGTCTTGCCCTTAACTCGAAAACAAAACCAAAAGCACAGCTGTATAGGAAAGCTTTGGTTAAAAAAGACCGGCTCAAAGAAAATGAGGCAGCAAAGGCTTAGTGTTGTGAAAATTACTCGATGATGGATACAAAAGCAGGGATATCTATTTAAGTAAGAGGGAAGCAGAAAACATAATTTCTGCATGCACACTGCATTGTCCCTATTTGTGTTCCTCTGTACAGGCTGCTAAATGTTTGTCAACAACAAACTGTCCCAAATGAGCATGTTTTGCTTTCTGCAGTGCAGACTCAGAAAATCCTGTAGACTCGCTGCCTGCGTTGGCAAAGCGCCTCCTGATTTCTGCTGAAATGTCTTTTAGCTGACATCTTCATTCTGAATTTTTCAAAGGATTCTTCTGTGTACTAAAAGTCAAAACAAAAGTAGGAAGAGAAAAATCTTCATGAAACAGCATTGTTTTTCAGTTTCCTGATGCATAGAGGCTCTTCACAAGTGTCTGCAACAATTTCACGTTTCCAGTCTGGGGTGTATTTTCAAGATAGGGATGAATGACCTGTACCTTTAAATTCTGTTCACTCTAAAAAGAAAAGCAAGGGCTTAATGAGTCTAGCAGGTATTTGGGACATACAGTTGACAATTAAACATTTGAATATTGGAAGCATTTCATCTCTGAGAGCAAGGATCTAAAATTACTGGTGTGCATGTTTGGAGTGTATGGTAGTGGGGAGTGAGAATGTTAGGGAAGCACCTGTGAGTTGTCCACATTAGTACAGCTCAGTAAAGACATGGCAATTTTCTTTATACAAGGTCCATTGCAATCATGGCAAACAATTAACTTCACTGTGCTGTCAATCTGGTCCTTAAGTATAATTTTGGCTTAGGTAGATGGTACTACTTTTCCAACAATAATGCAGTATTTACTTAAAAACATTGCAAGACTGTGACTTTGGAGTGTGTCAGTAAATACAGGTCTTTTTTGTAAAATGCTTGGGGAAATTAATGGCTTAATTAACTGCATCAGTTACACCAGCCATGCTGTTCTTATTCAGAAATATGTTGCATTATGTATGCCATAACAGCACTAGTACAGTTATTTTGCAACCAGACCTGTTTTGCAAACTAGTGCAACTAGTACCAGCCCCATTTTGCAGACTCAACTAGCCACTTTGAGCTTGCAAGTGGTCATGAAAATCAACATGAGCAACAGGTCAAGGCAAACTTCTTGACTTAAAGGTGCTTGACTTCAAATGGCCAAAAAGATAATAAGCATGTTTACTTTGAATGTAAGCAAAAAATAGTTAAATAAATTCCACAGAATATTATACATCTCAGCAGGTATAATAATATGCTAAACTTAGTGTAAGGGCTTTTTTTTAATGCAGTATTATCATTGGAAGAGTATCAGAAAATTATTGGAAGATAATAATCAATATATCCTTTTACCTCCATAGTTGCTTGGCATTTTTTCTTTACTAGTAAAAGAACATATGTATTTCTGCTGCCAGGACACAGGGTATTGATAATATTGGACATTCTGAAAGCACTATGTTCACCTTGGTCTGTTGCAAGTGAATAGTAGTGGTGTTTACCATTTTTGATACGTCCTCCTTTCTCCCTTCCTTTACAGTATCTAATATACTTAAGTCTCTCCTCTGTGAGTTTAAGTGACAAATATTTTCTACTTGCTTTTTGTGAATGCTCATGAAGTTGCTGAGAGCCTTCATACCTATGCTTCTACAAACCAAGAAACTTCCATCTCTTTCCGTCTCCAGGAAACCTTGAGATGGAACTTATTATTCATTTAAAAAAACCTACCACCCCTGATGATTGTAGCTACTTAAATTATATTGGTTTGTTCCTGTATTAGTAATGTCCAATAGCCATAATTTTTGTATGCAGATAAAAAATCCAACAAAGAGGTTATAACTGTCGTTAGCACTATTTCTTAGTTGTATTTAGAAAATATGTGATGCATACCTCCCTCTTAATATGATTTTGATTTTAGTGCTTAATACATTTCATAGGAAATGAAGACAACATGCTGTAGCTAAGTAAGATATTCTATAAGCTGGTGTTTAACTCTTTTGACTGAGCCCTGCTCGATAGCAGAAGAACAGCAAAACTTAAGTATTGGATTCAAGCTGTTGAGAACTGGAGTCTCTCCAATCTATTACTATTCGCAGTTACGTAAGTTCTGATGAGCTGTATTTGCTTACGTATAAAACTCTTCACATCTCTTTTTCTAGCAAAGCTATTTAGAGATCTGTAGTGTGACAAAATCTCCCTTCTCAATAACAATAAATATTCAGTAAGGAGCCATGCTTTGTGTGTTCATGTTAACTGTAAGTCTTTGTAGCACACAGCAATAAAAAGAACAGCCTGGCTTCTTACTTGCTAAAGGGCACTGAGAGGAAAGGAAGCAAAACCACACTTCTACATGAAAACCAGTTAGCTGTAACAATCTTGTTGGTGGTTTGACTATTAGTCCTCCTGTCAGCTGCAGAATGCACTTTCTGCCCTGAGCCTCCTTGCAGGCCTGGTTAACCTTTAGTTGCTGTGCATCAGACACTTTAGGAAACTTACTGGAAAAACAGCTTGCGAAATATTTGCGCTTTGGAATTTTATAGCAGTGTGTGTACAGAAATTCCATATGATTCCCACTACTTGTGGTATATATATACACATACTACTATATACTATATATATAGTAGTGTATTATAACACTACTGTATATAGAGTAGTATTTTAACAACAGTAGTAGTTTGCAGTAGCTTCAAAATTTGGTTTTTTTGTCTCCTCAATTATTACCTATGTAAGAAGCAGACTGGTTTTTGCCACTCTTCAAATGTCTCTTTTAATATTTTACATTTTGATGGACAAATAAAAAAAGAAAAGGCGTGTATTAGCTCTTCCATTTGCTTGAATATTTTCTAGGGAGTGAAAAAAGATCCGTGCTTTGATGTGTTGTGAATGGGCTGATGTGAGCTTGGGGGATTAGCGTCTGAGTTGCTGGGCTCACCATCTGGGCGAATAATTTAATTTATTTTCTTTTTTAAGAAAGGACTGCGAAAGACCTTGAGGTCAGTGCAGCTTGAGAGAAGAATTCACCGGGAGTCCAACTAAAAGAACCTCTGGCATTCTAGTTTTATTTACAGGCTGTATTTCAAAACAAATTTAATGGAGTCCAGATCCTCAGTGCATATATATCTGCTGATAAAGTTAACAGTATTAAAAATCTCCCCAGCAAACTTTGTCGCAGGATGTACAAGTTCTTGCCTCCCAGAGCTCCATGTGCTGGCTTGTAGGCAGTAGGAGGCTCGAGAGGGAGGCCTTTCTGTCTCTCCCCCTTCTCGCTTCTGAGTTTGTTTAAAGTAATGAGGCCAGCTGTCCTGTCTAAATGAATCAACACTCAGGTTCAGCTATTTTCCTTCAGTTAGACTCCAGGGAGAGGAGGTCTTTGGTACTCCTCAGGAGTTTTGTTTCCTGAAATTCATGAAAACTGGCTCGTATCTGGATCACAATTTAGGGCAAATCCACACATCATACTAGAAGTTAGTGCAGTTCCCTTTGTAACTTGCAGTGGTTTTACACAGGTAGATGGAAGGGATCTGGCTCTTCTAGCCAAAAAGCACTTCTTCATGTAACCCTAAAGGGACTACATAGCTTAACATTTTTCTAGAAAAATATGTATTCTGTCAGAAATTCACTTTGACTCAGCAGATGCTAATACACATAAAATACTATTGCTTCTCCTCTTATCTAATTTATTAAGCTTAGTAGTTACATTTGATTAAATTGCTGTAGTAATTAATTACTAAGTTACACAACTAGTTCAGAACTCTCTCCAACAAATATTCCGGCAGTGAACCCTCCTCCTGTATTCTCTGAAAAGCCTGGCTTGAATGGTAAGGATTGTCCCTCTACCTTCTAAAATGGGAAAGAAACAAATCAGGTATATAACATGAAATGAAGTGATGCTAAGTTTATCCGAGCTCTTGCACGCTCTCGTCATTCTGATGGGAGATACTCCTATTTTCTAACATAGCGTTATGGGAATAGTGCTGCAGATGCTGCAGAGGATACTCAAACATCTCACTATAAACTCCATGGCACTATCTATCCTGAGAAAGGCCCCCTGTTCTAAGATGTCTAGGTACTAGTTCCTCATGGGAATCTCTGCATGCCTGCAACAAGGCTTGTGGGTAAGCCATTTAGTTTACTCACACATAGATGAGATCCATGTAGTCCAACCTGAAACAAGTACAAAAGGAGAACAAAATAAACAAAAGACTTAGATGAAGTAACTAGTTAGACTGCAAATGAGTTGAATACAGGTGTCGTCTTTTTAATAGCCTGCTAGAGTAGAATGGGACAGGATGGTGACCACTGGATGATCTGGTCAACAGATCTGAATTTTTCCCACTGTGGTTGAAGTACCTCTTGCCTATTTTGTACGAGGGGATATTTCTGAGGGCCTTTACAATGTTGGGAAAACTTGGATCAGTGAACTTGAACAGTAAAGAGGTGATGACATACAGCAAGTGCCTTGGAGACGGCTATTAGATTTTTGTTCCAAGACTTGTAAATGTTGAATGTGGTATGAATAGAAAAGGCAAGATGATGCCCCAGTTCTTTAAGAGCATGGAAGGTCAGTGCAGTCTTCAGTTCTTCTTGCTTCCCAGTTTTGTCCCTGGTGCACTCTGCCTTCAGTAGGAGGTGGAAGACTAACTTCTGAAACAAGAGTGTGTGTGTCTGTATGGATGAACAAACATACAGGGTATTGCGGGGGGAGGGGGGGCGCAAAAAAAATTTTTTTTAAAAAATTGGAAAATTACTTGGGTGGCAGTTCTGCTCAACTTGTAAAATCAAGATCTGTGACTGGGAATCCTGCTTTGTGTTTCAGAAATCCACAGGAGAGCTGGAACAAACACTTTCATTTCCAAAGTAAGATTGTGGCACAATGTTGAAATAATTCCCTAGAGTAGCTGGAAGTGGTGGGGAGGAGGGCAGTAATCACGACCGTACTGTTCAGCTCACGGAGCATCCCCAGAGGGACACCAGGTTTGTGACGTTGCTCGGTGCGTGCACAGCGATGCTGTCATGATGAGACACGAGTGCAGTGCTGTGATGGGAATGTCACAGTGCTGTTTTGCTTTATTCACCCTTATGTTGTGGTGGCTGTTGCTACTTTCATTTTTGTTAATGGATCTCTCACATTAATTAACACAGCTTCAAGATAGTGTAGAAGACTAGGAAGTCAATAGTGCTCACTGGGCAGTGCTGTGGAGTTGCCTGTGTGTGGTTAACAGTCTGCTTAGCATACTTTGAAGTTCAAAAAACCCCATTGCTATATTTACTAATTGCCTTTTTGAGAAACATAGTTAATGATATTTTTACACATTTTACTGTAACATTAGTTAGTGGAATCAATTAAGAATTATAGAGAGATTATACTATTCATTACCACAGGAAAACAGTTATCACTGAATAGACCATTCAGCAACCTGAAATTAAGATACTGTTCTTCATTTGTTTGTACTGATATATTTTACATCCTGTCACTATCGAAGGGAGAAGAAATATCATGTCTATCACATGTCTCCCAAGGAGAGTTTACTGAATATCAAATAAATACTTCTCATCAAACAGCGGACCTGATCTAAACCTGAATTTATCAGTTAAGTGTATTTTGTCCAGTCTGGTAGAACTATTTCATTTTTGGCATCAGCCCTCAATATTGAGAATAGATGATATAATACTTCCAGGAAAATACCATGGAACATTCTGTTCGCAGATCACTTGTTTGTGTGGTAGCTAGTGAAAAAAGCAGCAAGACAGGTTTGTAGAGAAGAGCTGGAGAGGAGGAGCAGGGGAATAGGGAGCAACAAACAAGTGCATGGGGAGAGTTTAAAGGAAGGTAAACTAAGTACTAGAGGGACTTACATAGATGGTGAAGCAAACGCATAGATACTGGGGAAAAAACAAACAAAAAATAACAAATTTAGCATCCAGAAAGAGGGAGAAAACAGAAATTATTAACTCTCTTAGAGAAGTGGAGGAAAAGATTGGAAATTATTAACAATTATTATTATTAAAGGAAGGAGACTGGGTAAGAGGGATGAGAGGTTCACTGGAGCTGGATAAGTAAATAAATGGCTACTCGGGAAGCTGTTATTGTGTGACCCAGTGTGTAACACTAAAACAACTGGTTCATAAAAAGTCAAGTTGTCTCTAGTCATAACTAAACTAGCTCTTAGGTAGCAAGGTCAGATAAGTCTTCTGAAATAGCAGCATTTGTGTTTATCCTGGTGATCTTTTGGTGGTGTTGAGGTTTATGCAGCCTCTGCTACACTATCCACATCCCCAAAAGCTCCAAAAATCTGACCAAATGTATTGTGAGAAGAAAGCGGCTTCTCTCCCTCTCATTTCCCCCCACCCCCGCAATGTCTGAGCACGTTGGGTGAGCAAGCTTTGGGTGTGAGGCTATGCAGGGAATGATAGCAATACAAAAATCATCTCTCCTCCCTACCCTTCCAAAAACTCTGTGTAGCTTTAGCTCCAATCCAGTTCACTGGGTGGCTGCACAAGCGCTTGCAAGCAGTGTAAGGGTGGGGATGAGTAATGGGGTGAATGACAGTGTTCCTAATAGTAATGGGTGCGAGTTTATGCCAGCATAAAATATACATGTGTCTGTAGCCTCAATCAGTGATTTAGAAGGAAGGATTGATTTGGTGGGATTTTTTGAAAGTTCTGGTTGGGTTTTTTTTTTTTTTTATGGAGTAAGAAGTTAGACAGAAGTTGAGTCATGGAGAAAAGCTGTGGAAATAGCCTATTTCCGTTCCGAATGCCAGTGTTATGCCATCACAAATCTGAAAACTCTGGAAAACATTAAGAGCAGTTCTGTGTCATAATTCATTTTCTGCTCGTTTCCTGATGTTTTTGCAAAGGACACTAGTTTTTCCAGAGTGATCCAGGAAAATGCAAGGCTGGCCCAGAACTTTCTCAAGAGATCCATTTTTTTTCTATGCTTGCATGGATACTGACAAGAAATCAATCTGATCTGTCTAGACTACACTTCCAGTATGAAATCTAGAATAAAGCAGAAGTCTGTAAAGATTAAGGAGGACTCATTTATATAATCTTTTAGTTAAAGTTGGGGGTTTTTTTGGTGAAGCATCCTGTGTATGTTTTTTACACAGGGTCCGCACAAATATTAACCTGTAACATGCTTATCAGACTATTCTCAGATTCTGACTCTCCATTTCAGCCTTGAAAGTTCTATGTGGTCATTTGGCATTAGCAATTAATTATATGTTAACTGGATGTAAGCTCCAACTTAAATAAAAAGCTGCATAGAAAAAGCTGAATGCACTGTGCCACAGGATGTTTGATTGGTCCAGGAAACCTGTGCATCTCGGGCACCATCCATGTACACTGCTTGCTTATGGCTACCAAACACCTTAGGTATCTCATAAGTTAACTTACTCTGTTGCTAAAGTGCAGATTCCAGGTTTTATAAAACATGCAAGAATGACAGCCTGGGAAAATACGACTGTACCAAACAAAAGGCACTCATTTCAAAGACCCTTCATGTTCAATCCCTCCTTTACGTATCATTCTTTCATGCTGTTGAGATTTTTAAGTCTGGCCTCTAATTGGCCTCTTATGTCCTCTTTTATCACCCACTTGTTATGTTTTCTGATAAGCACCTTCTAGTTTTCTTCCACTATCTTATTACCTCCTTCAAATCCTTCCTTAAGTTTCCTTTTTTTCTGTGATGCTTATAAAAATTTCACCGACATCACTCTCTGCTATCCTGACAGTACTGATTTAATTTTTTTCTTGTGACACAGTATTTAGCACAGTTGGGTCACAAATTATCACCCATAAGTATTCCAAGAATGCAGAGTAGCACACTTGAAATATATATTATTTCTAATTTTAATTTTCATTTTGGCTTAAGTATGATCACTTACAGCTGTCATCTTCTGAGTCAAATGTGTTGGGTCTCACCTGCAGAGTCCTGTCTCAAAAGATTGAACCTGGGATCCCAAGCCAGCTCAAGGCTTACTGCCCCTAGGGTAGTAAAATTCATGTCTGTTGTGTAAGTGGAATAGATGGACAGAGCAAACATTGACTGGGGTTAGAGGCATAAATTGATTAGGAATGAGTCTGTAGGGATTTGGGAGACAGGTAAGGAGTTGTAGAGAGAGAGTCTGTTGCTGCAGTAGCCAAGAGAAAGGGGATTTTGGAGGAATTAGTGTAGTCTGCACAATGCTGGTAAAGCAAGGGCTGTCAGGGTTTGTCTGTATGAGACTGTGGGGAAGGTTATAGTAGTTTCAAGAGGTTGAGAATGAGAAGAATGAGCAGATGGTTCTGACGACTGCATATGAGGCTCCCTTCCCCAAACCCTTCACCTAGCCTGCTTTCTTCCAGGCAACTGTCAGGGGTCAGAGAAACTTTTCTTTCCAGAAGCCTCCAACCCTTACTTTTGTAAGCCTTTCTGCCTCTCCGACACCTATGAGCTACTGCCCCATCAATGGGGAAGAACAACTCAAGCATTTTCTGATGTGGAAAGAGCAAGGACATGGACGTGACAACACCAGGAGAAAAACCTTGAATCTTGCTGTTCCTGGTGCTACTGAGAGAAGCAATTTCTAAGCAAACGGCATGTGCTTTTATAAACCTTGAAGAACTGAAGACCTTTATGGTTTGTGGAATTCCAGATCTTATGTTAAAAAGGATTTTTTTATTTTAGTCCTACTCTAAGTAGAGTTCATTTTACCTCTCCCAACCTGTAATTTTACCTTTCAGACCAGTGTCTCCAGAATATGGAGGCTCAAGTGGTAGATTATAGATTAGAATCACAGATGAGCAAACTTCTTGAGTAGAAATCTGTGGACAAAGATCCCTTTCTGTAGTGGTAAACTCTGCTTCTGAAATCTGACACAAACTTCTGAAGCAAACTCGCTTGGATGGTGAGCAAGGGAAAAATGCTACTGCTGTGATGTTTCCTATTTACTTGCATTCTAACTAGGAATGCCTGCGGTATGTATTCTTAACATATGTTAACCTCTCTGCTGCAGTTCTTGCCAAGAAACTGTCACAAAGGTATCTAGCAAACGAAACTGCGTAGGAAACATTCCTCTTGTACTGGAGTGCCTGGTGTAACTAATTGGGCATGTATAACAGGAGGGTGAAGATAAATAAAGCTACATATGTACAGTGTTTAGGTAAAGTGCATGATATTTTGCATCATACTTATAATCCTTTTAGATGTTAGTGATCTCCAGAAAGGCACAATAAAAAAACAGCTAAACAAGAAAATGATGGAAATGTAGTCCAGCATGAGCCTTCTCCAAGGCTTGGTGTTAACAACGTGAAGCAGAATCATGCAGGGCTGTTGTTGCAAGTAACCAAAGAAGGATTCTTTCTTTTTTTCTTTTTGTGTGTGTGCAGACTTGTACTCTACATAGTGTTTGTTTCTTTCCACCTTTTCCAGTCAGGCATCATGCCTGCCACCCCCTGGCCCTGAACTGGCAGGAAAAGTTGCCATTTCATTGGAAAACAATGCTGTGTTTGCAGGGTATGCTGTTTAATGTTAGTTTCTCCAAATAAAGGAAATTATTAGTTCCTGCTGAAAGTGACTTCGTTTTGCCCATCCAGCTCAGCAGCAAGGTATATTTTCTGAGAAGTGAATGGGTGCAGAAGAAGGGCTTTGGGTATCGTCTTTAAGCAGGAGCAGCTTTTCCAGGCAAGGCTGTAGGGCTGGGGAGACCCACACAGTGTGCAGCACAACAGCGGTGGCTTTATGCAGGGAGCAGCAGGGCAGAGGGGCAAATGGACTAGTTGATAGCACATCAGGTCACATTTCAAATAGATTTTGGGTATACAAAGTGGATTAGAGCAGAAAGTCTCAGATCTTATATCTATTTTTCCCTCCAGTAAATAAATTTGTTCTAAATTGTAGATTATTTCCCTTTTCCTTGTCCCTGGACTACGTATTCTTCCAGGCATGCAAGGGATTTTTGTTTTCTTTAATTTGGAAAGCTTCTCTCAGCTCAGGAATGCTGCTTGGCACAGGAAGCACAGTAACAGTCAAGAGAGATTGAACTGTTATCCCTACAAAGAGAATTAAAAAATAATATGCGTGCTGTTGTATTTAACACTTTGTGGTGTCTGCCTCTTGTTTAACTGAGATCACAAGTATGAAGTAAGTGCCCAGTAAGGTAATATAAACCAGTGATTTCCCAAAAGGCAGAGCAAAGGAGTGTGTGGTCTTGTAACTTTTATTGTTAAGTTTAAATTACAAAATAGATTTACAATAATGCTGGTTTTCATTCCAGATACTAAAACGCTTCATCATTGTACCCTTAATATTGTAAGTGTTGGCCAATATTGCACTTCCAACAAGAGAATCATAAACAAGTGGAAATAAAATAGGAATTAAATTGTAGATTGAGAAAAATTGTATGCTTGATGTGTATGTATACATATACAGAGTCAGTCTCACCTTGTCTGCATCAACATAGGTTCATTGAAAAGGGTATAACCACCTACCTTTACTTACCATTTTAATACATGTTCGTAACTAATTGTGCAATTTCAGAGCTGCTTGAGAGGATCCCGAAATAAATATATTTCCATGAGTACTAGGCCAAAGACAAAACCAATTGCACAAAAACAAGATAAGAAAGCAGATCCAAGACTACATAGTAATATGGACACAATTTAATTACTAACCTCAGCAGAAGAGATTTATAACTGTTCATATGCCTTAAAAGGAAGGATCTGGTGAAAAGAATAATTTACAGTGTTTTCGTTCTTACAGTATGATTTGGTTTATACGTAAATAAATTAGATTTTTCTGACACAACTGTGTAGTGAACTAGCAGGGAGTAAGGCCAGTTTGTGGCTCAGGCCCATACCTAACATCCATCCTGTGTTCAGATCCACAGCCGAAGCTCGTGACTTAGCCAGTGCAGATTTGGGTGGACTCCGGATGGGGTCTGCTCGGTGTTGCGAGCTGCTCAGCTTTATTGCTTTGCAGGGCTCACACTTGGTATGTGGAAAACTGGCTGTGGCCACTGCATAGTTGGTATGAGCCCCTCATTGTGGACCACTTCTTCTGAGTTTTGTAGATTTTCATGTGTGCTAAGGCAGTGCTAAAAACAGTGTGTCTGGGTGTGCAGACCTATGTTCTTTTAGCATTACTTTCCACATTAGAAATGGTGCCTTTCAGGCAAAACTTAAAGTATTTGAGAAAAACATCTTGGGTGAAACACATTTCATACATGTTGCACCGTATAGCAGATTTCAAGGAGGTCTTACTGCATGTATGTAACAGATGAAAATGAGATTTCATTGTCATAGGTTCATAGAATACCAGGTTGGAAGGGACCTCAAGGATCATCTGGTCCAACCTTTCTTGGCAAAAGCAATGTCTACACAAGATGGCCCAGCACCCTCTCTGGCTGAATCTTAAAAGTGTCCAACGTTGGGGAATCCACTGCTTCCCTGGGAAGATTATTGCCATGGCTGATTATTCTCATTGTGAAATATTTTCCTCTTGTGTCCAATCGGAATCGCCCCACGAGTAGCTTGTACCCATTAACCTTCATCTTTGCCATGGGACTCCTTGTGAAAGGGGAGTCCCCATCTTCTTTGTAGCCACCCTTTAAAGACGGGAACATGGTGATAAAGTCTCCCCTAAGTCTGCTTTTCTCAAGGCTGAACAAACCCAGTTCTCTCAGCCTTTGCTCACATGGTAGGCTTCCCAGTCCTTTGATCATCTTTGTGGCCCTTCTCTGCACCCTCTCCAGCCTATTCACCTCTTTTTTGTATAGCAGGGACCAAAAGTATATATACACACAGTATTCCAGGTGTGGCCTGACAAGCACTGAGCAGAGTGGGATAATGACTTCTTTATCTCTGCTGGTGACACCCTTGTTAATGTAACCCAGCATCCTGTTCGCTTTCTTTGCCACAGCAGCACGCTGTTCACTCATATCAAGCTTGTTCTCCACCAGGACCCCCAGGGTCCCTTTCCACAGCTGCTCCCTAGCCAGGTGAATCCCAGCCTGTGCTGCACTCCTGGATTATGTTTTCCCAGGTACCAGACTGCACTCTTCCAGCCTATCCAGGTCTTCCTGCAGGGTGGCTCTCCCCTCCAAAGTGTCCGCTTCCCCACTCAGTTTGGGATCATTGTCAAATTTCATCAGGGTACACTTGATCCCATTATCAAGATCAGTTATGAAGATACCAAACAGCATTGGGCCCAATATTGATCCCTGGGAGATCCCTCCTCTGCCAGGGGGCCGATTTCAAAAGGAACTATTTACCACCATCCTCCTGTCAGCCACTTCCCCACCCACCCCACAGACCACTTGTCTACACCAGAATGCATCAGTTAATCCAGGAGGAAGTTGTGGGAAACTATCAAATGCCTTGGAACAATCCATGTAGACAATGTCCACTCCTCTCCCCACATCAACCAAGCAGATAACTTTGACATAGAAGGTGATCAGGTGTGTAAAGCACAACTTGCCCTTGTTGAATCCGTGCTGGCTTTTCTCAATCATGTGCTTCATTTGACTTGTAATAGCCCCCAGGAGACTTCATTCCACAACTTGCCCAGGGACTGAAATATGACTGACAAGCCTATAATTTCCTGTATCCTCCTTTAAGCCCTTCTTGTAGATGGAGGTGACATTAGCCTTCTTGCAGTCTTCTGGGATCTCCAGAATAACTTCTCAAAGATTATGGAGAAAAGGCACACAATGACCTTCTTCTGGTACTCCACTTGCCTCCTCTAGAGGTGACTCTTTGGTGCATGGCTCATTCCTCTGCATCTGCAAAAATTTTGTAACACTTGGACTCCTTTCATTTATTTAAAACTGACCTCTTGGTATACAGCCTCATCCAAATCACCATGTGTGCCCTGTTACCAAACTTTTGCGTAGTTATTTAATTTAGAGTTTTCTTTGAATGCTTGGAGGTTGGCAGCACATGTATTACACAGATTTTGAGAAAATGAATCCCTGGATCTCCCACGGGAAGCAGTTGACTCTTGAGCAGTTGACTTGCATCTTGACTCTGGTATGATGATCCTTTGAAGTAACAGTGGTTTCTTCTCTTGTTTTCTATGGGTTGGTTGTAGGTCCTTAAATCCTGAACTTTCAGCTATGTGAGTGCAGGCATGCTCCTTGTGAAGCCAGTGGCAGTCAGGGTGCATCACACTCCACTGCAGGACTTGTCATTCGGTTTGTCAGGGCAGATGGAAAATACTGAATGATTCTTCCAAAATGAATGTTACAGGTTTCATTTGTAGCCAGATTATCTTGGTCTTCCATCTTCTGCCATCTGGCTTTATCCAACAGACACTCCCACTAGTTCCTATATGTGAGCTTTGGTTGGCTCCAGATGTAGCCCAAGGACATGCAAGACATATAGAGCAATTTGCCCAAGGTAACTTTGTGCTTTTTGAGCAGTTGCTGATTGGGTTCAGTAACAGTTGGTATTGTTTTTGATTCTTGTGGATGATTGTACCCATGTTCCCTCCACATGGATGAAAAAACAGGTGATTGAAACAAATCACTGTTCTCCTGTAGCTGTTCCTGTCCTTGAGCTTTAGCAGCATTTTTTCCGTAGAAAAATGACAGTAAAGCTTTTGCAGGCTGTTCTTAAGTAAGCAGAGCTAGTATCATGAAATGTGATCCTGAATTCCTTGCCATCAGGAACAGCAAAGGGGAGGTACAGTTGCAGATGCACATTTGATGCCGTCCAGCCTGCAGCCTGCTGCTGATGCTATCCCTGTTATATTGTGCTGTGCACTGCAAATACTAACTCGCAGCAGCTCCAGCTGATGCAGGGTGTCTGCTTACTTTCTTAGCTCTGCCTTTTCAACTCTGCTCTGGATTTCTGAATAGCATTTTGTGTGTGTGTGCATGCGGTTATCATTTTGAAGCTGTTTTTGCTGTCTTGCAGGCACTATGTTTCCTTGTTTATAAAACTGACTGGCAACCCAGGTCTGAGGGTTTAGCATATTAACTGACATGCCATCAGGGCTTCCATGCACATTCTGCCCTAAGCTGTCCCCAAGGCGTGTGAAGACTAGTGAACTTTGCTTTTTAGTTATCCAAGCTTCTACTGTGGTTCAAATGAACAGACCTGGTGGAACAAATGAATCAAAATATGTGGAGATGTTGAAAACCAGAAAAGGTTAGAGATAAGGGAAAGAAGAAAAATTGCAGAAGTTAGCCAGAAGATGTTTTTATACATTTACAGGTATTTGCATTGATTTATGGTTTTTTTAAGAGCATGTTGCAGCAATTCTACCTTTATTAATGTTAAAAAAGAAACTCAAGTAGAGATCAAATTTGCCCATTATTTTTCCATGTGCTGTGGGTTGGAGGGGAAAAGCACACAGGGAGAGGAAGGATGGTCAGATGTTTCCCATTTGAATTTGAAAACTACTTTGGATTATTCTTATAAACTTGTCTTTCCAATGAACAGAACATTTGAAATTCCTCTTGCCAATTTTTAAATTTCCAGTTGTTGGTGGGGCATACAAAATTCAGAATACAAGCCACATATGCTTAGAAGGGCAGAAAACTTGGTGAGAGAGCAGAGGCAGATTCCTACTGAATTTTGCTGGACTTTGAGTCTGGCCAACAGACAGCAGCATGTGATGACTTTGAAGACAGTCACATCATGCTGTTTGCAACAAATTCATTCTAGGACCTGTGAAACTAAACTCACTGTTGCAATAACAATCTTTCATCTTAGACCATGAAGCTGTTCAGAAAGTGAAAGAGACTTTGCATGGTTTTTCACAGTTCTGCTACTTGATGGGTGAATCTAGACAGCTCTGAATTCAGTCCTCTCTCATACTCCTACTACATGATGGTGCATTTTTCTCTGGGTGTTTGTAGTCCTGGGAATATGGAAAGATTAATGGGAAAAGATGGGGAAAGACTTCACCAATCACTTTGAATAAACCCAAGTGATGTTAGCAATCTGTTTGCAAACCTCTCTCGGGCATAGATTTATTTTTGATCTAAGGTCTTTTTCATTATTTCAGCACAGCTCTGCCCAGCCCCTCCACAGCTGCATAGAAGAGAAATAATTCTTAAACACTGTGTCTTTTAATTGCTGGAGTACACCAGTATCCAGGTTTTTCTCATTCATTTCCTACGCTTTTGAAAGAAATTGAAATGTCTTTTCTCCATTTCCATTCCCTATTCTGCTTGAACTCCATATTCCATAAGGACAGCACGTGATGTGTGTGCTTGTCCTTCATGTGTGTGCTTGTGCTTGTTCTTCATTATTAGTATAAACTGTTTAAGAAAAGATCCAATGACAAATTAAATTTTATACATATTAATTAAGATTAAATTCATTCTTTGCACACAGAAAATACTTTCTTGAAACAAAAAACCCCTTTCTACCTTGTTTACTTAGCTAAAATCAGATTACTGTCAATGCATTTTAATGTACCAGTGGCTTTGAGTTGCTAGTGGTTTAAACTGTTACTGTTAATTCAAAGTCATCACAGGCCTGTAGAATTGTTTTCATAATAATCAAAGATCCTGTATTTGTCCTTCCTGACTATAATCAAATCTCTCTTGGACTTCCTGTTTTTGTTTGTTGGGTTTTTTAACAGCAAAAAAACCCTTGTTTTTTCCTTTGAAACCTAAATGCAGTTACATTGTTACAAAGTAATTTTCTGATCAGATATTATGTTGAGGTAAATTCAGTGTAACAGTCAGGTGGGGACTCTGAGTAGGACTGAAGTATATGCGGAGTGGTTTTGGGGTTTTTAACCATTAATAAACAATCCTCAGCAGCTTTTGTCTTTCAAAGACCTTGCTCGAATAAACAGTTACTTTTTTGTACCATGAAATAACAAAGTAGTTAACAGGTGCTGGGTTAAGTAGTGAAGCTATTTGTATTTTTCAGAATAATAAATTTTGCCAACAGCTCTTAAGTCAGTAGTACTCCTAAATGTGTGCTAAAATTGAGCTAAATTTTAACTTGCTCTTCTTTACCATTGTCCTGATTTCCGTTTTAAATACTTACACTGCGCACCAAGAAAGCTGGAGAAAACTGCAGAGCATGACCTCTAGCATCTTTAACATTGCATGAAGATGCTGAGTGGTATGTCTGCTGTGCATTTGGCAGTACGTAGTTCCATTGAGAAAACTTGAGATGGAAGCAGCGTACTCTGTAAATGCTGTAGAAACCTCACTGCTCTGAGGTAGAAGCATCTTGTTGCAATCTTAGAGAAACAAGATGAATTGATTCATGCTATAACTGTACATATATATATATGGATTCATTTGCACCTATCTTCTGTGTGTCATCCCTATGTGTAAAGGCAAGCTTTTTGCAGACATTTTCATTCATTTAAAGGTTTTTTCCAAGTCATCTAACTATAATAGCTTTGCATGTCATTTCATGTATTTAAATTAAGGCCTTGAAATTTAATTAAAGGCATCAATTAGTTAATTTTAAACAAATTTGCATTCAGTGTCTTTGTGTAGCGAATTTGCATTGAGTGTAGCAGACCTTTCCTGAAGGAGCTATATGTGAACATCAGGGAGAGAAATTACCAAAAGGGATTCCCTAAACAGATTGCTATCACTGCGTAGCATTTCAGCAGTAGTGGTGGGTGGCTGGTGACATTTATTTTTTTGTTGTTTCCTGTAGTTCAGCAATTAGCAGTTCTTCCTCTATGCCTCTGGCTATATCTATGCTGTAACTGGCAGTTAGTAGTAGAATGCAGAGGCAACCTGTAGTTCATTATGGATTGTGAAACCTATTCAAGGTGCTGCAGAAACAGTGGCTAATTATACGTAGAGTTCTGTGCTGCCAGATCTCTGTTAGAGCAGGTTTGTGTACCTATAGAGCTCTATCCTTACCTTATCTATCATTCAGATAATGTGACTAGCCATTTGAACAGAATACCATGAGAATTGATGGATTCTTGTATCAAAATTGGAAGATAAGCTTTAACAAAACACAACTGAGCAAGTAGCAGGGATGACTGGATGAAATATAATGGCCTTCCATATAGTGGGTCAGTTCAAGACATGATACTTTCTACTGCTCTTAAAAGATATAAAGCTGTAAAATATATATTATTCCATTATTCTTCTTTTCCCATACTCCCCCTCCCTCTCCATCTCCCTTTACTTCAGTGGATCCATAAAGCTTCAGAAAAATCTGGTGAGTGGCGTGCTTATCCTTTGGGAAGTGAGCTGTTTTACTCATATTGCTCCCCAGAACAGCAGCTGAGAACAGTGGGAAATCAAGTGCTGGAGTTTTTGTTGGCTTTGCATTAAGCAACAGGAGAATAGGTTATTTGCAATGGAATTCACTCCAGGTAGTCAAGATACAAAGATCTACATCACTCAGCAACAGACCACAGGCAAGCATTAAATAAGAAAGCACGCATGCAGGTGTGCACACTGAATGGCATCTTCACTGAGCAGCAGCGGCAAGCAGCCTGTGTGCCCTAAGCATTCCCGTTTCTTGTAACCTGTGCTCTGTGTAGGACGGACACAGGGGAGTGAAGACTATCCGTGAAAAAGTAGAATACTTCTGCATACTTTTACAGAGCCCCCTTGGAATAACTGCAGTTCCCTCCTATTTGTCTGTGAACACAAACTGAGATCATCTTCCCCCTTCCCCTTCCCCTTCCCCTTCCCTTTCCCCTTCCCCTTCCCCTTCCCCTTTTCCCTTTTCCCTTTTCCCTTTTCCCTTTTCCCTTTTCCCTTTTCCCTTTTCCCCCTTCCCTTCCCTTCCCTTCCCTTCCCTTCCCTTCCCTTCCCTTCCCTTCCCTTCCCTTCCCTTCCCTTCCCTTCCCTTCCCTTCCCTTCCCTTCCCTTCCCTTCCCTTCCCTTCCCTTCCCTTCCCTTCCCTTCCCTTCCCTTCCCTTCCCTTCCCTTCCCTTCCCTTCCCTTCCCTTCCCTTCCCTTCCCTTCCCTTCCCTTCCCTTCCCTTCCCTTCATATAATTCTTGCACTGCTTTAAAGCATCTCATAATGTAGAGGAAATTTCTTTCTGACCCATGTGTCTGAGATCTGAATAATCCTGGCCATCTTGGATTGAATCTCTTTACTGTCTACCAGATGTTATTGTCTGTAAGACCATGAAATGCTTTTATGTAAATTTGTTTCCACTGCTTGACTTGATGACTTTTAAGAAACGGTGAGTTGATTCTGTGCATCATGCAAGTCAGAAATCATTTTATCAAGTCCTCTGTTTATTCTCTTTAACTTAATAATATGTTACATTCATCTTGCATAAAGGAATAGAACTGAAAGAAGGACACTCCTCTGCCCCTATCTTTGGGACGATAAGGGATGGTGTTTAAAAATACCAGATGGCATGTTACATCTAGTTGTATATGTTTCCTGTTATTTAGCTGCCAAGATGAAGTGTGAAGGGCTGCAATACGTAGAACTCGAAGTGAGATGAGTCAGGATTAAACTGCAAATAGGATGTGCCTTTGTTCCTAATGTATTTGATTGTAAGATGAAATACGTTCACTAAAGCCTGAATGACTCTCTAGGGACATTGTTAGACCCAATCGGCTAGATGTTTTCTGAAAGAAGATATGCAACACCCTATGATACTGTTTTATGTGCAATAAGTGGAATAGCCCAATTCAGGCAGCATTTCTGTCAATGCCTTTTGAAAATTAAGCTCAATGTCTACTTAGGAAAGAGCAGTCCATGAAGGACTTATTTTTCCTAAGAGAATGAGAACGTGACTGCAGACAGTTACTTCTCCATGAGGTGTAAAATACTGTGTTCACCCCCAGGTATCAGGTTGTTTGAAATATAGTTTCACAAAATAAGGGAAGGAAAGTACCATTTTTGAATAAATGTACCGTGAGCAAATTATGGCATTGTTACCCTGCTAAGGACTTCCTGAAATGTAAATGGAAGTAGGAGACTACTGCATGGTACTAAATGAAGAATAGCTGGTGAGGGACAGTAGGGCAAAAAGTTCAACAGAGGAGGACAGCAAGTGAAGAACTGTGCTCCCATCTCCCATGTGGAACATGACTGAGTCTCACTATTTGGGGTTTTGTCTCTTTTGAGTTTCAGTGGGTTGCCTGGACATTAGTATGGAATGTATGAGGTGATTGTGTATGATTCATTTCTTTGTACTGATTGTGGCTTACTATGCGTGTTTCTATTTATCAAGTACATATAAATAGTGCACCAACATATAATTCAGAATAGCAACTTTATAATTTTGTATTGTGTATATCGTTATGCAAGGTCCTATACAGGATACAACACCATGACACAAAATGCAGAAAAATGCCGTGAATTATGCAATGTATGATTGAACTCTTCCTGCTTTCATGATATTTTATACTGCAAATCACAACTTCCAGGCCTAATGCATACATTGATAATTTATTTTGCAAACTGTTAGCCTTATTGCATCTTAGCCATGTCTAAAAGAATTTAGAGTGTAATATTTGAAAAAATTATAGGTGATTATGGATTGATTTTTTTCACTGAAAGCTGATTTTATTTAAATCTTAGATTCTTATCCATGTTCTGCTAACATTTTAAAAAATGAGTGACTGGTGAATTTTAAGCATTATTAATGAGTTCAATAGTCAAACTCTTCAAGGGATTGTAAGCCTGTTACTTTTTTGTTAATTCCTTGCCTTCCCTTTTTAGACTTAACTGACAAATTAAGTTTAATTAATTCTTGCCTTCTTAAACCAGTCCTTTCTGATTTAGGTGCTGGTTCTTTAAGTTGCTAAAATATCTTGTTTCTTGAACTGTAAAAATGGAGAATACTGGAAGGAGATGATGAGTTGGGTGCGGTGGGTTTTTCTGTTTTGGTTTGTTCCACCCCCCCACCCCCCCCTTCCCCAGATTTTTTCCCAGGCTCCATGCTGGCTAGACCTTGCAGATTCTAGGAGAACACAAAAAAGAAGGAATGGCTTTTGGAGTGAAGTGAAGGCAGTAAATGATTGGAAACCATAATAGCATTCTTGGCATCTGCTTGGCAATTTTGTATAATCAGGTGCCTCCTTTTAGTTAGTGGTTTGTTAAATCACTGGTTTATAGATTTTTTTTAGATGTTTCGCTCTGTCTGTGTGCAGCTCTACGGCTCAGTCTTATTGTCCTGGAATTGAAATTGCTGATCTGGAAGGCATACTTCCATCCCCCTCCCTCTGCATGTGTTTTCATCTTTTGTCTTTTACAAGTTATGTTGGAAAAGATGAAATTATGATTGGGTTTCGGTGTAAGAACAGTGAAATGTTAAACAATGAAGTTGTAACTTCATAATGTCTGACTGGGGAGTGCTCAGTCCCAGCTTACACACTAATTTTTGACGCTGCATGTACCTAAGAACAATGTATTGCTCTGCAGCAGAAAGTTCATCTGATAAGAGATTATCTGGGCTAAAATTCTGTACGGGACACAAAGGTAGCTACCAGGAAAGGTATGGTGAACAAATAACTAAACATAATGATCAAGGACTTTATGATAGTACAGGTAACTAAATAGTTATGATAGTACAGATAACTAAATTGTTGTGATAGTACAGATATGACAGTACAGTTATGATAGTACAGATAACTTTATGATAGTACAGATAACTAAATTATTTGTTGATTATTTACTTGAATATTTGGACCACCTTTTTCATTCATATTGGACAAAATCTAATATCTATGAATGTGTTCACTACTTGCGTGATATTCTGTAAGTGATAGTATAGTATAAGCAAATTATATTGAGCATTTTGTATATCTACACCTTTTTTTTGAGTACTTTTTTGATAATTACATCAAAACATCGAGACCCACCATCAGGCAAGAAAATCCTGTTGTGTTAGGGTGTGTACACAAATATAAAGCAAGTAAATTGTCCCAACCTTCCTTTTTTTGTAACAAACTACTGTTGGAGGTGTATCTTTTAGGGCAAAAAGTGATTTAATATTTGAAACACATTTTATTTATCAGATTCTCTTTATGATAGGGAATTTGGTCAGTTGCATGTTTTGGTTTGCGTTGTTAACAGAAAAATACAATAATATCATTAATTTCTATCTATAGCATCTGCTCTGCAAACAGTCTTCAAGACACTCTGAAACAGGAAAAATGCAGAATGAACAATGTCAGTGACCACTACAATACTCTGAGGGCACAGTTAGGCTAAAGTTTATGAGTATCTGTCATGATCTGGAAGTAAATCTTGTTCAGTGTATGATAATTTTATGTCAGCTGCTTGTTGCTAGGAGAAAAGTAATAGGTTTACTTATGTTTCCACAACAAATGCCACAGAAAGATTTCTCCATCTTTTAATGCCACTGATATAATCACGATTGTGGAGAAACGTAACAAGTTACTAATGAGATTGGACTCCAAAGTGTTGCAAAGTCCTTGACTTTCCATTGGTGGTTCTAAAGACTGGCAATAATTCTTGAAGGATTTAGTAGCTTGGTTATTTGTATCTTGTCTGCTAGTCTTTCTGCTGTTTGTCACTGGGCTCTGTAGCATGTTTTATCCACATGTGGAGCTATCCTAGGAAACTGAAGAGCCCTGCTTTTGAGTTTGTAATGAATCTGTAGTGACTCCTTTTTGTTGAACTTCAAATGGGTTGGTTGGTGATGCAGTCCGGCTGCAGTAGGACATGGCACTGAATGCACTAGCTGCCTTTCAAGCTGCAGAGCCAAGCCTGTGCCCCATGGGTGCATGCCTAAACATGGTGCTATCGTCAAATAAGTAGTATTTGTAGCTATAGTATGTGTGTGTATAGATAAATGACAATTTTGGTCATAATTAATTGACAACTGTAAGACAGCGTTAAGTCTATATCTGCAGCAGTTACACTGTCTCCTGCTTGATGAGTGTCTCCTTTCTAAAAGCACAGTTTTTGTCTACTGATACACAATGCAGTGCATTCACTGCATATGTGAAATGCTTTGTCTACCTATTATCTACCTACACTAAAAGCATATGTTCTGTAACCTTTCCTAAACCTTTAAAAATATTTTTTTCCACTTTCTTTCCGATTTCAAAATGTTATGAATTTAGAGAAGTGCATGTGCTGAAATCCATTCTATTGAACCATCTGTGAACAAGTACAGTATGACCCACTTCTGCCTGAATATCCACTCAGCTAATTATCTACAAAAATTCATCTGCATAGCCTGCTGTCCAAGTTGCTACCATGCACCAGAAGTAATTCACTGTAGAGAGGAGGAAATGGTTTAGTAAACATTATTAGAGAACCAGACACTTTAAAAGATCTTCAGGTACTTGATTCTTAGCTGAATCAAAGTGTAACTTAAAACAGGGAAATGGGTGTCCATACAAGTGACGTGTGGAAGAACATAAAAACGTGAGGAGCATATTGGGATGAGAAAGCAGGGAAAAGTATTTTTTGTTTTTTATTAGAAAACTAGAGGCTGCTGATAGCCTTATGTCTGAGTATGGAGTTGGCTATTGCTCTCTGAAGATGATTAACATCACATAAGATAGCAGATTTCCATGAGCTTGATTCTAATACATAAAATTTTAGATGCTTGGCTAAGTTTAATACAAACTTAAGTGAGTTGCACTGGGCTAAAAATCGTGTGAAATCTTGACTGTGAGAAATACTCAGCTCAGTCTGTCCCAGCTCATCTTTGAATATACTTTTCTGGTGATTTTTCAGTAAATTTGCCAATGTTGGAGTCCAAGAAAAAGTGGTGCATAAAAATGTGTTATGATTGAAAAATCAGAATTATTATGAGGAATTGTTTTCTATGGAAGTTGGGAAGAGTCTTAACATTGGGTTCAGTAGGACTTATGAATTTTATTGGAATTCTTTTTCTAACTTCCAACCCGGTAGAATTTAGGCAGAAGTGAGATATAGGCAGATGAAGAAAATTCAGTGATGATTTCTTATATGTTTAAATGTCTGTCAGATGTTTTCATATAGCCTTAAGGCTCAAGTTTACATACCTGTCTCAATGGTCAGAATTTTGCACAAAAGTATATGCAATGTGAAACCTCAGTTCATGGCCCCAAACTTGTATACACTGGAAATTTACAGACAAGAACAGTACTGAATTATGCTCATACAATGAATAAGCTTAAAGTGTATTGTAAATTTGCATAACTTCCTTCTTCCCCCCTTTCCTCTTGTGTAGGGGAGCAACAGCAATGACACTATTCCTTTCCCTTTTTTAAATCAAGAACATTTTAATAGGAAGCCATTACCTTTTTCTACAGGCTAACACCTGCAAACAGGTGAGAAACGAAACCATACCTAATTAGTGGTCTGTTGCATATAATTTGCTCTGCCAAGGGAGGGGCTTAATTTTTTCTTGTTCATCATGCACAGAAGCCTACACTAAGACACTGGGTTCATAATTTTCTTTCTTGTGGATTTTCTTTTGGAAATGATTACATTTTGTATGCAGTTTTCCTTACCTGTATGAAATCCTACATTTGCTCGTGAAACCTAATGAGCTAATCCCCTTGACACTAGCTGGCAACACAGAATTAAAGAGGAATTGCTCAGGGCCCCTTTCCAGTGGCTTTGAGGCAGGAAGGTACCATGTACTTCTAGTATCTGTGTTAATATTTGTCATTTATCTCTAATGCGTACAGTCCAATCCAATCTTCACCCAGGGCTTGCTAGAGCTGTTAGTACAATGTTCCTAAGTCCAGATGCGGGGACACACTTTTGTTTCATCCTCTTATTGCTATTTTGACTGTTTACTTGGCATCTCGGACCATAGAAGTACTACTATTTCTTCCTCTGATTGCAGGCAGCAAGGAAGTGAAGGGAAAAATCTGCCTATTGCTGAGAGTCTCTGGCTAGGAACTGAAGTGGTATCACCTCGCTTTGTGAAAATGGGTGACATGGCCAGGTCTACTCCTGGAGCACTATGGCAGCGGAAAGCTCTACTTCAGCTGTGTTCTCTGGCCTGTTGAGGAAGTACTGTGCCATTGTCGTGATTTAGCTTCAGTTGGCAACTAAGCCCCACACAGCCGCTCACTCACCCTCCCCCGCCGGTGGGATGGGGGAGAGAATCTGAAGAGCAAAAGTAAGAAAACTTGTGGGTTGAGACAAGAACAGTGTAATAATTGAAATAAATAATAATAATAATAGTAATAATAATAATAATA
Organism: Mycteria americana; assembly: GCF_035582795.1. Lineage (NCBI taxonomy): Eukaryota > Metazoa > Chordata > Aves > Ciconiiformes > Ciconiidae > Mycteria > Mycteria americana. The sequence continues at coordinate 27,851,087 of NC_134370.1, forward strand.
ATAATGATAATAATAATAATAAATTGTAATGAAAAGGAAAATAAGAAGAGGGGGAGAGAGAGGAACAAAACCCAGGGAAAAACAAACAAACAAAAAAACCAAGTGATGCAACCGCTCACCACCCGCTGACCGATGCCCAGCCCATCCCTGAGCAGCGATCGCTGCCCCCCGGCCAACTCCCCCCCGTTTATATACTGAGCATGACGCCATATGGTATGGAATAGCCCTTTGGGCAGTTTGGATCAACTATCTTGGCTGTGCCCCCTCCCAGCTTTCCAGAGCATGGGAAGCTGAAAAGTCCTTGACTAGTGTAAGCACTGCTCAGCAACAACTAAAACATCAGTGTGTTACCAACATTATTGTCATCCTAAATCCAAAACACAGCACTAATCAGCTACTAGAAAGAAAATTAACTCTATCCCCGCCAAAACCAGGACAGCCATCTACAGAGCTGCAAAATCATATAAAATGTGACGTTATTTACTCAGCTAAAATTTCTTTTAAATTCATTGGGAGTTTCATCTCAGTCATAAATCTGATTGTACTTTTAACACCACAGTTCTAAATAAGTGCAATAACATCTACAGGTGCTAAGTGCTACTCTGAAGCAACCTGTACAATTTTTACTAATTCCCTTGCTACTAAGAGAAGGCAAAGCAGAACTAGGAGTCACAGAAACATTGCTTCGTGCTTTATTCTCAGCAAGATGCATACATCCTCCAACTCACTGATGAAGGTCGAGGTTTTGTATCTTACACTAAAATTTAGTTTCTGTGGGTTAGCTGAAAGTTTGTCTTAAGGTCTAGTCTGCACTTTTGAATAATGCAGATGACCAAGCAAACAACAGGGTAAGAACTGCATAGGTGAACTCTACTGCGATAGCCAATTAAAGTAAAAAAAAAATAAAATTGAGTTTTCAAAAAGTTGCATCATTTTTGGCTATGCAGAACTCATGCATTTAGCTATCTAAAATCTGTGTCTCTTTAAGAAGTGCATGTACTTTGCGCAGATTGAATTTTGTGGGTTGGTTTCTTACATAAAGTGTAGGTAGAATGTAGTCTGAATTATTTTTTAAAGTTCATTTCAGGTGAATTAAAATTCATCCCAGTTTTCCTGCATAGAAGGCATCGTTCCTTATCTACAATTAATATTGTGTTTTAAAACTGAAAAGGTGAAGTTGAAATTTGACTGACACCTTAACACACAGTTAGTTGGAACACTTTCATACAAAACTTTCCCACTGTGAATGTAGTTTTATTGAAACTTGAACATCTAGCTCAAGCTGTAAACTGTGATTGCTTTCTTCTGAATGGGGGGGAAAGCTATTTAGAATTATCTAATATGAAAATGTATTTTAATATATATACATTATTAGATAAGGTGATTAGACAGGGCTGTGTATTTAATGAGTTACATGAAAATGAATCAAAACTGTACAGGATATAGTGGTATATTCTCATTTTTAAAAATAATCTTTATATGAAGATTTCAAGAAGTTTTATCTGATTTCAGATAAAACTGAAATTTATTCTGATTTTAAACACGTGACCATTTTGATTTCAAAC